>NC_135237.1:13998948-14304662 GCF_051348905.1 Ranitomeya variabilis
GCTCATGCCATGTCCTCTCTGCTCTTCAGATCTTACAGCCTCATGCCGTCACTTGGAGCACAGCGCTCTTGTAATGGGGTCAGAACATGTGCTGTGCACAATGTGATTGTGCGAGGCCTTGCGCCAGAAGATCTGGAGAGTGAAGAGACTGGAAGGAGAGAGGAAAGGAGAAAGGAGCAAGGAGAGAAGCAAAGAGTGAGGAGCAGCGGAGTGAGGAGAAGCGCAGAGGAGAGCACAGGAGTGAGGAGAAGAGCAGAGGAGAGAAGAGGAGCGAGGAGAAAAGCGAGGAGAGGAGAGAGGAAAGGAGCAAGGAGAGGAGCGAAGAGAGGAGCAAGGAGGAGAGGAGAGGAGCGAGGAGAGGAGTGAGAAGAGTGAGGAGAGGGTCAAGGAGAGAACCCAGCGGAGTCATTATTTTGCTCTGTGGCTCCTCAATCCAGCCCTACTTTTAGTGTCTCATATAGGCCGGCATCTATATGTGGCGCCCCTAGGGGTATTTGCCACAAAAATAGTTATTGACACCAAATACAAATACTAGAATAGCAAGACTGCACTACCATCTCCGGCCAGAAGGGGGAGTTCCAGAGACTCCCCTTGATCTATTCTGGTCTGAGAAAAGGACTGGCAGTTGGGCTGAGGAGCTGAAAGTGAGAGGTTGTATAACTGAACTCCTAACAGCCCTATGACGGATTATAGGCCCGTAATACCCATAGTAGGAAAAGAGGAATAGAGAAAAAGGACATTGTGAGAACCGGGTAGCAATAACCTCTACCCAGAATAGGCGCAGAGACGGATACCGGATCCGTGGCTATATTCATTATATATAATACAGCAACCGGAAGGACGTGAGGTGATATCAGCTTCACCAGGGTAAGACGCAGCAACAGACACAGAGTTCAGCGGTACTCCCAGAGGGGGTAAGCTGACAAAAAGGACTCGGGTTGTCCGTCGAACCAGAGCATAGAAGAGACAGATTGGGCCGGCAGCCAGTTCACATACAGCAGCAGGGCCATACAGAAACTGCGCATAATAAGAGGTGGAAATCCTGACAGGGTCAAAGTAATTTCAGAGTTCTTATACAGACTCCGGTGACAGTGTTGGTCACAAATCCCTTTTTGTTAAAGTAAACTGGTTAAACGTTTCAGCGCCTCAGTCTTTCATTTGGACAATAGCCGTCGATCCAGGATCGGGGTCATCACAGCTGAGAGGACCTGCTGCTGATCAAGTAAGTGTCTGTTCCTTCATGATACTCCTTACATTGTGCATCGCCTGAGGCCACAGCATCGGGTCAAGCCACTAGTGACATCCCCCTCAAGAGACGGACCTCATTGATCTGGTGCTGGGTACCTCGGTCTCTCGGGCATCACAACTGGCGTCACGAACAGGATTGGGCCAGCCCGTACACCGGGTATTGTGTGCCGTAATTGGAGTCTGAAACTGTGAAAATTTGGATGAAAAATCTTGGAAATTGACTTTGTTAAAGAAAATCCCATTCCCCATTGAAAACTATTGAAAGTGACTTTTCTCCATTGGTTATAATGGGGTAAAAATGGCCGCCATCCCCTGATGTAATCATCTCATAACCATTAGGCAGAAAACTGTTAATCGAGCTACGTCATTACCCAAGCCCCAGTCTAACTGAAAAACTTTAAAATCCACCATCACAGAGCGTGCGGCAGTTAGAGGCAGCAGGGAGGGTTTCATTGTCATCCTGCTGCACAGAGGAACGAATCTACATTATCTAGACGGAAGCTGGGACCGGAGGGGTCTGGATTAACTAAGGGGGTACAGTATGTCGCAGCACGGAGATGCCGCAGCACCCGGCGATGCTAATGCAGCTGAAAGACAGAGTGTCGATAGAGAGCCTGGCAGCGCAGCAGTGCAAAGAGTGGCGCCCATCATGCCGGTGTTGATGCCATATACCCCGGGTGGCCCGTGGCTTCCAATGTATGAAGGTGAACCTAATACCCTTGACGGTTTCAGGGAAAAGATGCTGGCTCATTTTGATATGTTCCCCGTGGGTGAAGCTCAGCATGTTAGTCTCCTGATGATGCAGTTAAGTGGCCATGCTAAGCGAGAAGTCACTGCATGGGCAACTGATCTAAAAGGTACTGTTGAACGCATATTTGCTGGATTAAAAGCTACATTTTAAACCACTGACCACTGCCAGCAGCAAAGCTAAAGTACGATTCTTTAATTGCAAATAAAAAGCTAATGAGGGCGTGAGAGATTTTGCCTTAAACCTGCAGGAAGCCCTTAAATCACTTACACTGGCTGAACCCATTTTTAACACAGGAGCCGATAAACTGCTAAGAGATCAATTTATTGAGGGACTCTACACCCCTTCTCACCGGGGGCATGTGAGCATGCTTGTTTTTAAGAACCCTGAATTGACATTTGCCCAATTAAAGGAGAGCGCTATACGTCTCCAGCTGGCAGAGGCACCTCGGGATCAGGATCTCACACAACCCATGGCAGATGCACTTCAGCAACGGGGAATGCCAGTGACATCAGCTACGTCCGGTGCCAGTGCTAAATCCCTGGGGCCCATTACTAATGAGGCTCTTCAGCAAAAGCTTGACTCTTTAACTGATGTTGTTGCTTTAATGGCTAAAACCATGCAGGAGATGAGAGAACCCAAGATGGAGTTGGCAAACCGTAGAGAGGATGTTCCATGGATGAGGTCCCGGAGATACCCGACATGGAGAGGACGACCCCGTGACCGCTACCAACCGGATGGACAGCCCATTTGCTGCCGTTGCCAGCAGCCAGGCCACTTTGCACAAAATTGTGATTTAAATGGGAATCCCCTGGGAATGCGGGCCGCTTCGCAGGAATGAATTTTCAAGGCCCAACACCGTGGCACGACAGGTACATCGGAGGACGACCCATCATCCCTATCGTGCTGGACGGAATTCCCCTCAACGCTTTGCTATTTACAGGTTCCCAGATTTCATCTATACCATATATCCTTTATAAGAGGTACTGGGCTGAGGTAGATATTGATAAAGGACCCTCTGATGTTGAACTAGATATATGGGCCAGTAATGGTAAGTTGGTACCGAAACTAGGATTCAGGGAGATGACCATAAAGATTGGTAAAGCAGAATTGAAGAAACAGGGTATAATTGTCGTTGATGTTGACCGACAGAACTGTGAACCAACTGTATTGATAGGAATGAATGTGTTAGAGAACTGCTTTTCCGAAGTTATTTCTGTCTTACAACAAATTGCTGAAACTGCCCGATCCTGCCAGCAGAGAGTTCTCCGGAGGGAAATAAAAGTATTAATGTTAAGGCAACAGATAGAAGTTGCAGGTGGAGAAATCGGCAGTGTGAGGGTGAGTGATCCAACGTCTATTGTAATCCCACCAAAAACAGAAATGCTGGTATGGTGTAGAGCGGCCATTGGTACTAAAGGACGAGACTATCAAGCCTTAATAGAACCAGCGTACACCGACAGCAGGCCCACTATACTCACGGCACGAGGGGTGGTTGAGGTACACCGGGGACGGGTGCCGGTACGACTTTTGAACTGTGGAGAGGAAGAGGTCACTTTGCCAAGGTACGCTACAGTGGCAAAGTTATATACTGTTGACAACAATGCCATCACAACCGTTGAGCCCTTAGAATCGACCTGTCAGGTGGAAAATAACGGCTCACATGGAGAATCGGAGGATTGGTGCCAACAGCTAGACGTGGGCGTAGATTCAACACCTACCCATCAAAGACAAGGGGTGTATAGATTAGTGATGGAATATGAACAGGTCTTCAGTAAACACCCATTGGACTTCGGACGGATAGAAGGGGTGGAACATACAATCCCCACCGGTGACCATCCCCCGATAAAAGAAAGATATAGACCCATACCGCCCGCTCACTATCAATGCGCGAAGGACATGCTGAGAGAGATGAAACAGGCTGGGGTAATAAGAGATAGTTGTAGCCCTTGGGCGGCCCCTCTGGTGATTGTCAAAAAAAAGGACGGAACCATGAGAATGTGTGTAGACTACCGGCGGATTAATAACATCACCCATAAAGACGCCTATCCCTTGCCTAGGATAGAAGTGTCCTTGACTGCTTTGAAATCTGCTAATTATTTTTCCACCTTAGACTTAACAAGCGGGTATTGGCAAGTCCCTGTGGCTGAGAGAGATAAAGAAAAAACAGCATTCACCACACCAATGGGTCTAAGCGAATTTAATCGCATGCCGTTCGGACTCTGCAACGCATCCGGTACTTTCCAGCGACTGATGGAATGTTGCCTCGGACACAAGAACTTCGAGACCGTCCTCCTGTACCTAGATGATGTGATCGTCTACTCAAAGACTTACGAACAGCACTTAACAGACCTGGCAGAGGTGTTCGAAGCCTTATCCAAGTATGGTATGAAAATCAAACCATCCAAATGTCACCTTCTCAAGCCAAAGGTACAATACTTAGGGCACATCGTGAGTTCGGAGGGAGTAGCACCGGATCCCGAGAAAATAACTGCCATAAGGGATTGGCCAAGACCTACCAACGCAAAAGAAGTGAGGCAATTCTTGGGATTAGTGGGTTACTATCGTAGATTTATAAAAGGATTTACCAAATTGGCAGCGCCCTTGCAAGATGCTTTGATAGGGCAGACGAAGAAACCTTCAAACCGAAACCCTCCTTTTCAGTGGAACGACGAAAGAGAAGACTCCTTTGAACAACTAAAGAAGGCACTAACCGGAGAAGAAGTTCTGGCGTACCCGGATTACCATCAACCTTTCATCCTCTACACCGATGCCAGTAATGTGGGATTGGGAGCGGTGCTGTCACAAAAGCAAGAAGGTCGGGAGAAAGTCATCGCCTTTGCAAGTAGAAAACTCCGGCCTACTGAAAGAAATTCTGAAAATTATAGCTCCTTCAAATTGGAGCTACTGGCAGTAGTTTGGGCTGTGACTGAACGTTTCAAACACTATTTGACCGGTGCAGAATTTATTGTCTATACTGACAACAATCCATTGACCCACCTAGACATGGCTAAATTAGGTGCGTTAGAACAGCGATGGATAGCCCGGTTATCTAATTACAACTTCGTGATCAAGTATCGAGCAGGTCGTAAGAATGGAAATGCCGATGCCCTATCCCGGATGCCACACTTGAGAGATGTAGAAGAAGAAACGGGGGAGCTTGAAGAAATTGAACTACCAGCCTTTCATCAGCCCAAGGTAAAACATCGTCAGTCAAATACCTATCAGAAACAACAAGAAGTGAATTTTAATCCGTTAGCACACCATAGATGGGCTGACACCCAAGATAGCAATCCGGCTGTGAAGCTAGTGAAGGAACTATTGACTGAGCAAAGTGCATATCCCGATGAGGATGCCCCAGAAGAGACGCATCAACTCTGGAAAGAGAGAGGCAAAATGTTCCTGTATCAAGGGAAACTCTGTAGAAGATATACCAATCCGAAAACACATGAATTGGTTTGGCAGATTATCGTGCCTAAACAAGATGTGAGGATGGTCCTCGAGGCTTACCACGATGGTGCTGGTCACTTTGGTTGGAAAAAGCTAGAAGTACTTCTGAGAGAAAGATTTTATTGGGTCGGGATGAGAAAATCAATCGAACAGTGGTGTAGAAACTGTGGCCCGTGCAACCTCAGAAGGAACGATCAAAAGAGCCAAAGAGCACCACTGCAGCCCATAATCACCAAACAACCACTTGAACTGGTAGCCATGGACCACGTGAAGTTGACACCGAGCCGGTCCGGTTACGTCTATGCCTTGACCATCGTGGACCATTATTCGTGCTTCTTGGTAGTAGTACCTGTAAAAGATCTGACTGCAAAAACAGCAGCCAAAGCGTTCCAAACGTACTTTTGTAGACCCCATGGATATCCGGAACAGGTTCTCACTGACCAGGGTACAGCTTTTGAATCAGAGATCTTCAGAGAATTCTGTAATATGTATGGTTGCAAAAAGATCCGGACGACGGCCTATCATCCGCAAACAAACGGCTTATGTGAGAAGATGAACCATATTGTGATAGACCTACTAAAGACTTTACCTG
This sequence comes from Ranitomeya variabilis, assembly GCF_051348905.1. NCBI lineage: Eukaryota > Metazoa > Chordata > Amphibia > Anura > Dendrobatidae > Ranitomeya > Ranitomeya variabilis. The sequence continues at coordinate 14,004,987 of NC_135237.1, forward strand.
AAACGGAAAGGAATCAATGGCCAGAGAAATTGCCTGACTTGGTGGATCTGTATAATCATGTTCCGGTGAGCTCTACCAACTGCACCCCAGCTTACCTTATGCATGCAAGACCCGGCCAATTACCAATCGATCTAGAAATGGGAATTCTGAAACCAGACGCAGAAGTTCAAGACTCCAATTGGGATGTCGTACGGCAAAAGCAGTATCGCCAAGTACAAGAGAGTGTGGAAAGAAGCCTCCAGCAAACCAGAGAAAGACAAGAGCGAACTTTCAACCAGAATGCTCTAGCAACTCCATTAAGACCGGGTGACCAAGTACTCAAGAGGAATCGTCGAACCAATAAACTGGATAATCAGTGGGAAGCCGTACCCTAAACAGTTTTACCAACAAGAATGGATAATCCTAAAATGTGTCTCATTAGCAAAAATGGAGGTTTAACATCTGTACTAGTGTCAAGAGACAATCTTAAATTATGTCCGGAAACGTTGAAAGAGCCAGAAGTTGTCCAGCCAGAAACAGAAGTTATTCAACCTATACAGGTTCAACCAGTAAAGGAAAAAGAGGAGGAAATGTATCACACCTGCATAGGAGACTTTCCCAAAACCCTACTAACATACCATGGTGCAGTAGTGGTTCCCATGGTGGCCTTTTATCCAACACCGAATCCAATATTAGAAGTCCCAAGACAGGAAGAGGCTGACCCCGTACTACAAGAGGTTCCAGGTCAGGAAGAACAGATTCCTGATCAGAGTGATCCCATTCACGGTGGACTTGCCAACCCCTTAGTGGTGGAATCATCTTTAGCAGAGAGGGCAGATACTATGTCCGCAGTAGACAGAAGTACACCACATAAAGAGACACTGCTATTACCTAGATCCCAGCGTAGTACCCAGGGTCAATTACCGGCCAGGTATGCGGATTACCAACTATAAGACTATAGTCATTGTTATTGTTCTGTAACGTTTAAGCGCAGTACCTACAGAGACTTACCTGTATGAACTTCTTGCATATTCTTGAACTTTTTATCAGCCCGGAAACACTAAATCAAAGCTCCGGAAAGACTGCTTTGTGAACTTTGCTTCCTAGTACCTTCAAGGATAGAACTGTATTAATGGACGCTATTTTAAGTGACTTTTTACAGAATTCCATTTTTTTTTTGTTTCTTTTAGTGTTTTTTTTAACTTTTCATTGTTAAGACTCTGTACATATCAATTGTTATTTCAAAATGTTATCATCCCACAGTCCCGGAGTACTGTTCTTAACTAAGGGGGGATGTGGCGCCCCTAGGGGTATTTGCCACAAAAATAGTTATTGACACCAAATACAAATACTAGAATAGCAAGACTGCACTACCATCTCCGGCCAGAAGGGGGAGTTTCAGAGACTCCCCTTGATCTATTCTGGTCTGGGAAAAGGACTGGCAGTTGGGTTGAGGGGCTGAAAGTGAGAGGTCGTATAGCTGAACTCCTAACAGCCCTATGACGGATTATAGGCCCGTGATACCCATAGTAGGAAAAGAGGAATAGAGAAAAAGGACATTGTGAGAACCGGGTAGCAATAACCTCTACCCAGAATAGGCGCAGAGACGGATACCGGATCCGTGGCTATATTCATTATACATAATACAGCAACCGGAAGGAAGTGAGGTGATATCAGCTTCACCAGGGTAAGACGCAGCAACAGACACAGAGTTCAGCGGTACTCCCAGAGGGGGTAAGCCGACAAAAAGGACTCGGGTTGTCCGTCGAACCAGAGCATAGAAGAGACAGATTGGGCCGGCAGCCAGTTCACAAACAGCAGCAGGGCCATACAGAAACTGCGCATAATAAGAGGTGGAAATCCTGACAGGGTCAAAGTAATTTCAGAGTTCTTAAACAGACTCCGGTGACAGTATTGGTTGCAAATCCCTCTTTGTTGAAGTAAACTGGTTAAACGTTTCAGCGTCTCAGTCTTTCATTTGGACAATAGCCATCGATCCAGGATCGGGGTCATCACAGCTGAGAGGACCTGCTGCTGATCAAGTAAGTGTCTGTTCCTTCATGATATCCCTTACATTGTGCATCGCCTGAGGCCACAGCACCGGGTCAAGCCACTAGTGACATCCCCCTCAAGAGACGGACCTCATTGATCTGGTGCTGGGTACCTCGGTCTCTCGGGCGTCACATATACATGACAGGAAATTATATAGGAAAGAATTTTAACCTTGTTGCATAGGCTTATCAGGGTGCAGTACACGGACAGAGACAATGGTGCAAAACAAAAACGTGCATGTGAAAAACTCAATATAACATGACTCTTGCTGTCCCTTGCTGATATTCGCCTGCCTGACTGTGGGGGTTGGCACCCTACTTGTCAGCGGATATGGCGCCCCCACTCGGCGATGGCTGACCCTAAGGTGACCGTACTGATACTTAGATGTCAACTATAGTGAATCACATAAATCATTACCATATCAGGATGCTGCCATAAGACCGCAGACAGCAGCAATGATCAGTGCCGGCAATAAGTTACATACATATGCAAAGCATGACAGCCAAGAGTAAGAAACACGATACTTATCAGATGATGTTGAATAGTGCGCCTCTACGCGTTTCACCTCATCGGATCATCAGGAGGCCATGATATGTAGATGCTGCATGGAATCAAGATTCATCCACTTATATACATATGCCAGTATCGATGTGGGCAGTGCTTAAGGTAAACTCCAGAGCCAAAACTCAATCCAAATCCACAGCCAAGATATCAGTGACAATAAGGAGCCGTAGACACGCCAGCCATTAGCTGTCATGGCCCTCGTGGCTCTAGCGCCACAATGCCACAGGTAAAAAGTATCTGCAGGCGCAATTGTCCCACCTCACACGCTTTACCTTCCCGGAAATGCTGTCGGCGTGCGTGTCAGCTGAGCCGCATGTTAATACGCATGTCAGCACGTCACCGCTCGCTATCCATCCCAGCGTTGTGTGTGCAGGTCGAATCCTCCACTGCGCATGACAGAGTGCAAGGCAGCTGAACTGACGACCACCGCACTTCACAGCGCATGTCAGTATGCCCCTGCTCTCAGATACTATCAGCGGCATGTATGCCGGCCGCATCGGCGCACGGTGTATTCCGGCCACCAATCACTAACAAACCACTGTAGGGACATTCTTGTCCCAAGTGAAGCATAATATGGCCAAATGCAAACCCACAGCACAGCAACCCCAGAGAAAACCCCCGCTCGTCCACAGGTGGAAAAACAGCTGGAAAATCTGGGGGCTAAGTTTGCTTTAACCCCTTTAAGCAACAGCAGACTGATATACGTATATCTAAATGCATTAATAGCACAAACATCATTAAAACGTACAGTATATAAACCATAGATAATACTGATGACAAGTATTATATGTTATGCTTAAATAAGGGTTATGGTGGATTTACCAACACATCTAGTCAGGGCTGCCACTAGAAATTTCGGGGCCCCATACTGGCAAAATTTTCGGGGCCCTCTTGAGACTCCGCCCAGGCTCCACCCCAGCCCCCCTACACACTCCACCCCTCGAACTGTCCACAGTCCCACGGCTCTCTCTTGGAAAATCTCCACTTCTCACCTATCACACATTGACAGTTCCCATCACCAGATCACACATATAGCCGGCAGCTTTTGTTTTGGCCAAAAGATTTTTTAAGCCACCAAAATGACAAGGTAGACACTTTTGGCCGGGCCCTACTCTACTGTAACCTATTAAATATTTGTTAAAATATGCAGTACAATTTAGGTTTATTTTTATTTATTTTTCAATTTTTAAAATGACCTATAATACCACATACAAGGGACAAATACCACCGCACCATGACCAGATGACATATTACTACCACAGTGATTGAATAATATCAAATACAAGGAACAAATACCACAACACCATGACCAGACCACATATTACCACCACATAGTGACCGAATACTACAATACTGATCAATAATAAAAAAAACCCCACAATACTATCACCATAAGTGCCATTATACACAGGAGATCTGTACTTAGTATGCAGTGTCTGTGTACAGGTAATACAGAGATCACTGGTGACATTATACACAGGAGCTCTGTATATAGTATACAGTGTATAGTGTCAGTGTATAGGTAACACTGACTCACCAGTGACGTCTCTAGGTGAAGTCCTTCATCTTTCATCCAGCACAGACCGCCATCACTTCTTCCAGCCAGGACTTGTCTCTGCAGGAAATAACAGTTATCTCGAGTTCTGCTTGCAGAACATATTACTTAATTTTCCCAACTTCTACATTACACCACATGAAGAAAAAGAGGCGACATAGTGTCACTCTGCACACTAACAGGACCGCCCCCATTTAAAACAGTATACTCAAAAAATAAAATAAATACATCACTGCAGTAATAATATCCCTTAATTATTCTGCCCCATATGATCTCCCTATCCTGCCCCATCTGTCTCCATCGTATCCATCCTGCCCCATGATCCTGCACGATCTCTCCAACCCTGCCCCATCTGTCTCCAATCCTGCCTCCAGTGTCTCCAATCATGCCCGTATCACCATTCTGCCCCGTCTCCAATCATGCCCCCATTTCTGCAATTGAAGCGCCCCCACTGCCGCAGGGCCGAGGGGTACCCGGTACTGGGCCTCTGAGTCTCTGCTCTGGGGTTGTCACGGTGGCTAGGCCCGGTCCGTGACCCTGCCGAGGGGCGCACAGTAAATGATGTGTCGGATGTGGATGGTGCGGTGCAGTAAATAACGAGGACACCAAGCTTGCAGTCTCTTTACCTCTTTACTGAAGGTTTTAGAGTCCTCAGTCCAAAGAGCTGTCAACAGGGCTGTCAGAGACCGGCCGGTCCAAAGGCACATCAGGAGTTCTCTTTACAGGTGGGAATCAGTGTCTACCTTCTAGTGCTGGGTGTTGTAGTTCTTCCCTGCTGAGCTCCCGGGATAGTCCTCACAACTGTTTCTGTTTGTCTCTGATGTTCGTTCTCTCCGTCCCCCAGATCATATGGTAGGACGCACCCGTATGACGGGGGAGGCCTGGAGTTCTTCTGGGACCCTAGAGTCGCCCCTCTCCCACAGCTGCCTCCGTTGTCTGCTTAGGTGTTAAGTGAGACAGCCAACCTATAATTGGCTGTCCTGCCGTGGTTTGCAGTAGTACTTAAAGTCTCTTACTTTCTCGGCGTTCCGGCCACCGACTGTTTGCGCCTCAGAAGGATGTTGCCTCGGTCTAACAGCACGACTCCTTCTGGTCCTAATTCCTCTTTACTGTATTCCCGTTGTGCACTGGTTAGTTCTGCTCTGAGGAGTCTGCCAGGATCCCATCCCTGACAGGTCCTCTCACTAGCTCTTCCCAGCTACTTCTCCCCGTCTTCCTGTCCAACCCCCAGTTTTACCAGAGTGTGAGGAGTGGCCTACTAGATAGGACCACCCCCCCTGGTGGCCGGAGTGTGAAGTGTAGTGAGGTGTTACCTGGTCAGAGAAACTCCTTTAGTGCAATCAGACGTACCATAGCTCCCCATAGTGGCGGAGCCACAGTACTGCAACGACCAGGACTCTGGGGCGCTGCACTCCCCCCCGGTTAAATCCAGTACTCCGGGACTGGGAAAACAAGAACAACAATACATGTTAGCAGGGAACACACAAAATTTTGAAATAGCATAAACAATTAAACATAACAGTGCTTCCCTTTATGGGAGGTGAGAACTCTTGAACGTTGCGAAATTTAGGTCATGCACAGTTTATGACTCTCAGTTCAGTGGTTGAAACAGCGGGGACCCCGGGTAAACAAAGGGGTCCCCCTTTTGAAAGTTTTTGAGCAATTCACCGTCCATTACTCTATTGTCCATTTTAAAACCTGTAACAAAAGATATGCACACAAACAATTTCAACTGAATAGCAGCCCTTATTAATACCTCCAAGTTTTGTAGCAGAGGGGAGTTTGATTCTGAGTGCTGCGTGTGGACCTTCGCAGCGCAGGGGTTGCTATTGGCCTAACAGGGCCCGCTATGCTTGCTACCGCTGGTGTAGTGCACTGTCTTCTAGCTACACTTCTAGTGAGTCTGGGTAGCACTGGCAGGTTGGGGCTCTCTGAGCTGCTGCTATCAACAGTGGGTACAGCAGATTCACCGACAGCAGAGGGAGGATTTGCCGGTTCAACGGTTGGCATGGCATCTTCAGGTAGGGCTTGTTGAGGTTGCGGGACCGGATGATCTGGTACCACCATTGCTTCTGGTGGGTCCGGCTGTTGAAACATTAGAACAGGTACCACGATGGCTTGATTTATCTGAGTCCAGGACTGGGGAAAGTCACCAAGGACGGTATGGATCATCTTCTCCTTTTCCACTGGCGGGGAGATTTCTGGGGCCATGTCCCTCTCTCTCAACTTATCGGGGCAGACCTTAAGGTGATCCCTGGATACCGCTGTCGAAGTCTCCCCTCTGTCCTTGCTGATGAGACAGACCTTCGTGTTATCGAAGTCGGATGGCAGGATGGTATACGGTTCCGCTTCCCATTGGTCATCGAGCTTGTGTAATCTCCTTTTTCGTTTAAGTACTTGTTCACCAGGGGACAGGGGAATCGCAGGAGCATGTTGGTTGTAGTCCCTTTCTTGTTTTTGCCTAGCCTGGGCGAGACTTCTTTCGACACACTCCTGTACCTCGCGGTACCTTCGCTGCCTTTCTGCATCCCAATCGGCATCCGGCGAGGTATCTTCGGGTACTAGGACCCCCATGTCCAGATCAACGGGTAACCAACTAGATCTTCCTCGCATGAGGTACGCTGGAGTACAGTTGGTGGAACTTACTGGGATGTGATTGTACATATCCACCAAGTCAGGCAACTTTATTGGCCACAGGTTCCGTTCCTCCACAGGCAAGGTCTTCAATAAATCGATTACCACTTGGTTCATCTTCTCACACATCCCGTTGGTTTGAGGATGGTACGGTGTGGTTCTGATCTTCTTACACCCGTACAGTTGACAGAATTCTTGGAACACTTCCGCTTCGAATGCAGGTCCCTGATCAGTCAGTACCTTCTCTGGGTAGCCATGGGGCCTACAAAAGTGCTGCTGGAAGGCCCTGGCGGCAGTCCTGGCCGTTAGATCCTTGACAGGTACAACCACCAAAAACCTGGAGTAGTGGTCCACGATGGTAAGGGCGTAGATATAGCCCGACCGGCTAGGTGTCAGCTTCACATGATCCAGCGCGACCAGTTCGAGCGGCCGTTTGGTGATGATAGGCCGCAGGGGAGCCCGTTGACTGTCACGGTCCTTCCTGCGCAGACTACATGGACCACACTCCCGACACCACTTCTCAATGGTTCTCTTCATGCCAATCCAATAGAACCTCCCTCGGAGTAGCCTTTCTAGCTTCCTCCATCCAAAGTGTCCGGCTCCATCATGGTAGGCTCCCAGAACCATGGGCGCATCTCGCCTTGGCACCACTATCTGCCACACCAATTCATGAGTACGTGGGTCGATGCTCCTCCTGCACAACTTGCCATCATGGATAAACAGTTTGCTTCTCCCCTTCCACAGCTGTTGGGTCTCTTGTGGGTCATCTGGGCCAGGGTGCGACCCTGCCTGCGTCAAGAGCTCTTTCACCCGATGGACCGCGGGGTCACCATCCTGGGTTTCCGCCCACCCGTGATGGGGCAGGGGATTCAGCGTGTCATCCGGTTGGTTCTTGTGCCTGTTCTTCACATGATGAGAGCTCTGAGTGGCTTTGGGGCGATGGAATGCAGGCAGCTCCACCTCTTCAAGTGCCTCCGGGTCTTCTCCCGCTTCTGGCAAATTGGGCATTCGGGACAAGGCATCGGCATTGGCATTCTCGTGTCCTGCCCGGTACTTGATGGTGTAATCGTAGTTGGACAGCCGGGCCATCCATCGCTGTTCCAAAGCCCCGAGTTTGGCAGTATCCAGATGCGTTAGCGGATTGTTGTCCGTGAAGATGGTGAATTTCGCGGAGGCCAGGTAGTGTTTGAACCTCTCTGTCACTGCCCAGACAATGGCAAGGAATTCCAGCTTAAAGGAACTGTAGTTGTCAGGGTTCCTTTCCGTGGGACGGAGTTTCCTGCTGGCGTAAGCGATCACCCTTTCTTTGCCTTTCTGGACCTGAGACAGCACGGCTCCTAATCCCACATTGCTGGCATCTGTGTACAGCACAAACGGTTGGTTGTATTCGGGGTAAGCCAGTACCTCTTCTCCCGTCAGTGCCGACTTCAAACAGGTGAAGGATTCCTCCAGCTCCTTGTTCCAATCAAAGGGGGTGTTCCTCCCCTTGGTCTTCTTTGGTTGGCCCACCAACAGGTTTTGCAAGGGTGCGGCCATCTTGGTGAAGTCCTTAATGAACCTTCGGTAATAGCCTACCAGCCCGAGGAACTGCCGGACTTCGTGGAGGTCACTGGGCTTTGGCCAGTCCTTGATCACTGTGACCTTGTCGGGGTCTGGGGCCACTCCTTCAGCGCTCACCACATGGCCCAGGTACTGCACTTTAGGTTTCAGCAGATGACACTTGGACGGTTTCACCTTTAAGCCGAAGTTGGACAGGGCTTCAAACACCTCGGCCAGGTGCTTCAGATGGTCTTCGTAGGTCTTAGAGAAGACAATGACATCATCCAAATACAGCAGCACAGTTTCAAAGTTCATGTGTCCTAGGCAGCACTCCATCATCCTCTGGAACGTCCCGGGAGCATTGCACAATCCGAAGGGCATGTAGTTGAACTCGCAGAGACCCATTGGTGTCGTGAAGGCCGTCTTCTCTTTGTCCGCCTCCGCTACAGGAACCTGCCAGTACCCACTGGTGAGATCTAAGGTAGAGAAGTAGTTAGCAGATTTTAAGGCAGCCAGAGACTCCTCTATCCTGGGCAGTGGGTATGCGTCCTTATGTGTAATGCGATTCAACTGCCTGTAATCAACACACATCCTCATGGTACCATCTTTCTTTTTAACAAAGACTAACAGAGCTGCCCAGGGGCTACAGCTGTCTCTCACCACCCCAGCCTCCTTCATTTCCTGCAGCATGTCCTTGGCACACTGGTAATGAGCTGGGGGTACAGGGCGATATCTCTCTTTTATGGGTCCGTGATCTCCTGTGGGGATGTGATGTTGGATCCCTTTCACCTGCCCAAAATCTAAGGGGTGTTTGCTGAATACCTGCTCGTACTCGTGTACCACCCTGTAGGCCCCCTGTTTTTGATGGGATGGGGTAGAGTCAGTGCCCACATGCAATTCCCGACACCAGTCTTTCGAGTGCTCTGCAGAACCTTTGTTCTCCGCCACGTTTGACGGGACCAAGGGTTCAGGTGTCTGTATCACACTATTATTGACAGTGAACAGTTTGGCGAGCGTGGTATACTTGGTGAGGTGAACCTCTTCCTCCCCACAATTGAGGACACGTACGGGCACTCTCCCCTGGCAGACGTCGACCACCCCCCGGGCTGTCAGAACAGTAGGCCTACTGTCTGAATATACGGGTTCTACCAAGGCCTGGTAGTCCTTACCCCTGAGGCCTATGGCTGCCCGACACCATATTAACATCTCACTCCTGAGGGGTATCGCGATGGGGTTGGAATCACTCACAGTGACACGACCAATCTCACCACCAGTCAGCTCTACCTGCTGTCTCTGCATCAGAGCTCTGATTTCTTTCTGCAGGGCCCGTTGCTCGCTGTGGCCAGCGGTTTCTGCCACCTGTTGCAACAAAACAATAACTTCTGCAAGACAATTTTCTATAACATTAGTACCAAGAGTCATCATGGGATTACATTCTCGACGATCAATATCAACAATCACAATCCCTTGGGCTTTCAATTCCACCCGCCCCACCTTGATGGTGACCTCCTTATACCCCACTTGTGGCAAAGGCTGACCATTACTGGCTATTATGGTGAAATCATCGTCAGGGCCACGAGTAATATCAGCATCCTCCCAATACCGTTTATAAAGCACGTAAGGTATAGTCGTCACCTGAGAACCGGTGTCCAGCAAAGCGTTCAAGGGGATTCCATCAACCACTACAGGGAGAACTGGTCGTCCTCCAATATACTTGGTTCTCCAATGCTGCGGGCCTGACCGTCCTACTCCTGGGGGTTGGCCCTTTGCCCCAGGGGTTGCTCGTTTAAAGGACAGTACCTTGCAAGGTGGCCCACCTGGTGACATCGGCGGCAGATGGGTCGTCCGTCCTGATGGAAGCGATCGCTGTCCGGGCCTCTGGTCGGTGGGGTACTCTTCTGTCGCGTCCAGGGGACATCTTCTGGTCCGGAGGCTAGCTGGATCTTTTCTTTGGGGGCCTCCTGTAGGGACTGCACCGTCCGGGCTAGGGCAGCAACGCTCTTGGTTAGCTCTTGCATCTGGAGGCAAAGTCTTGCAGGGGAGTCGTCCTCGAAGCTCTGGGCGTCGGCCTCCGCGGCAACTGGGGTATCCGATGCCACCTCCTGGTGGTATGTGAGAGCGGGGCGCCTGGGTGGTATTGCGCGGCTGGGCTGTCGCTCCTGCAATGCCTGGATAGCCTTATCTTTGAATTGCGCAAAAGTCAAGTCTGGATTTTGCATGGCCAGGAAGTGCAATTGGCCCCGCTGGTGACTGCACAGGAGCCCCTCAATGAACCGCTCCTTCAGAAGTTTATCCTCATCTTGCATGCTGCCGGGGTCACTCTGCTTAATGGCCCGCATCGCCTCTTGGAGATTAAGGGCATAGTCCCGTAAGCTATCCTGCGGCCTTTGTTTGCATCCATAGAAAGTCAGTTTAATTTCTGTAGCAGTGCGAGTATCAAAGGTGGCTTTAAGCTTTGCAAAAATCTGTTGTGCAGTTCCCTTATCCTCGGCGGGCCAGGACTTCAATTCTCTCAGAGCCGCCCCAAAGAGTTGGCAGTTATCATATGAACCTTCTGAGGCTCTGTCAGGGGATAGGACTCGAGCAGGCTGCAGAGCCCTTCTTTAAAGTCAGTGAATGTATGCGACTCCCCAGAGTATCGTGGGAGCCAGGCCGCTCCGGGCAGGTACGGCATGGAGAAGGGCATTATGGCTTTCGTGTTAGCAGCAGTGTCCGACTGGCTGAGGGGGACAGCGGGTTCTGCGGCAACTGGTGGTGGTATTAGGGCTGCGGCTTCACTCGCTGCGGGGACCGGAGCTGCCCCTGCGTCCGCGGCCGCCACCTCCTCTCCTCCCGACTCGGACATGGCTGTCCCTTCCTCCCACTAACCTGCTGGAGGTCGGAGTTCCTCTTCCGGGATTGGCGCCTTACTGCGCTTTCCGTTCCGCGCTTCTTTTGGCTGGTTCCGCCCACGAAGCTAAGGCTCCTCCCTACATGCGCGGCAATGGCGAATTTTGGCGGTAAATGGCAATACACAGTCCAAGCACAATAAATCACAGTTCCAAGGCACACATGACCTGATTCTTCAGGCTTAAGTAAATCCTGTTCGTGACGCCAAGTTGAAGCGCCCCCACTGCCGCAGGGCCGAGGGGTACCCGGTACCGGGCCTCTGAGTCTCTGCTCTGGGGTTGTCACGGTGGCTAGGCCCGATCCGTGACCCTGCCGAGGGGCGCACAGTAAATGATGTGTCGGATGTGGATGGTGCGGTGCAGTAAATAACGAGGACACCAAGCTTGCAGTCTCTTTACCTCTTTACTGAAGGTTTTAGAGTCCTCAGTCCAGAGAGCTGTCAACAGGGCTGTCAGAGACCGGCCGGTCCAAAGGCACATCAGGAGTTCTCTTTACAGGTGGGAATCAGTGTCTACCTTCTAGTGCTGGGTGTTGTAGTTCTTCCCTGCTGAGCTCCCGGGATAGTCCTCACAACTGTTTCTGTCTGTCTCTGATGTTCGTTTTCTCCGTCCTCCAGATGATATGGTAGGACGCACCCGTATGACGGGGTAGGCCTGGAGTTCTTCCGGGACCCTAGAGTCACCCCTCTCCTGCAGCTGCCTCCGTTGTCTGCTTAGGTATTAAGTGAGACAGCCAACCTATAATTGGCTGTCCTGCCGTGGTTTGCAGTAGTACTTCAAGTCTCTTACTTTCTCGGCGTTCCGGCCACCGACTGTTTGCGCCTCAGAAGGATGTTGCCTCGGTCTAACAGCACGACTCCTTCTGGTCCTAATTCCTCTTTGCTGTATTCCCGTTGTTCACTGGTTTGTTCTGCTCCGAGGAGTCTGCCAGGATCCCATCCCTGACAGGTCCTCTCACTAGCTCTTCCCAGCTACTTCTCCCCGTCTTCCTGTCCAACCCCCAGTTTTACCAGAGTGTGAGGAGTGGCCTACTAGATAGGACCACCCCCCCTGGTGGCCGGAGTGTGAAGTGTAGTGAGGTGTTACCTGGTCAGAGAAACTCCTTTAGTGCAATCAGACGTACCATAGCTCCCCATAGTGGCGGAGCCACAGTACTGCAACGACCAGGACTCTGGGGCGCTGCACTATCATGCCCCCTGTGTCTCCATTCTGCCCCATCTGTTTCCAATCCTGCCCCATCTGTCTCCAGTCATACCCCAGTGTCTCCAGTCATGCCGCCATGTCTGTCATCCTGCCCCCTGTGTCTCCAATCATGCCCCGTTTCTCCATTCTGCCCCTGTGTCCAGCATTCTGCACCAGTGTCCAGCTTTCTGCCCCTGTGTCCAGCATTCTGCCCCTGTGTTCAGCAATCTGCCCGTGTCCAGCTTTCTGCCCCTGTGTCCAGCTTTCTGCCCGTGTCCAGCTTTCTGCCCCTGTGTCCAGCTTTCTGCCCCTGTATCCAGCTTTCTGCCCCTGTGTCCAGCTTTCTGCCCCTGTGTCCAGCTTTCTGCCCGTGTCCAGCGTTCTGCCCCTGTGTCCAGCCTTCTGCCCGTGTCCAGCGTTCTGCCCCTGTGTCCAGCTTTCTGCCCGTGTTCTGCTTCTGTGTCCAGCTTTCTGCCCATGTCCAGCGTTCTGCCCCTGTGTCCAGCTTTCTGCCCCTGTATCCAGCTTTCTGCCCCTTAGTCCAGCATTCTGCCCCTGTGTCCAGCTTTCTGCCGCTGTATCCAGCTTTCTGCCCCTGTGTCCAGCTTTCTGCCCCTGTGTCCAGCTTTCTGCCCCAGTGTCCAGCTTTCTGCCCGTGTCCAGCGTTCTGCCCCTGTGTCCAGCTTTCTGCCCCTGTATCCAGCTTTCTGCCCGTGTCCAGCTTTCTGCCCCTGTATGCAGTTTTCTGCCCCTGTATCCAGCTTTCTGCCCCTGTATCCAGCTTTCTGTCCCTGTGTCCAGCTTTCTGCCCGTGTCCAGCTTTCTGCCCCTGTGTCCAGCTTTCTGCCCCTGTGTCCAGCTTTTTGCCCCTGTGTCCAGCTTTCTGCCCCTGTGTCCAGCTTTCTGCCCCTGTGTCCAGCTTTTTGCCCCTGTGTCCAGCTTTCTGCCCGTGTTCTGCTTCTGTGTCCAGCTTTGTGCCCCTGTGTCCAGCTTTGTGCCCGTGTCCAGCTATGTGCCCCTGTGTCCAGCTTTGTGTCCCTGTGTCCAGCTTTGTGCCCGTGTCCTGCCCGTGCAGGCAGCAAACAAAGCCCCCCACCCCCGGGCCCTGTTTGAATCCAGACGCCGGGACGGTACTCACCCTGCTGGCCCGCCGCCTCCACCTGCTCGTCCGGTCTGCAGCGCACGTTCTGCCAGTGTCTCCCGTCGCCTCATCCGGTCCTTCGTCGTCCGGTGGTCCCCCGCTGCCGACTTCCTCTGCTCCTCCGCCGTCTGCTGCTCCGCCGTCCGCAGCCACCCATGTGGCGCACACCGCACGCTGCTCTGATCCGGAATGAGGAAGTGGAGCAGGGCAGCGTGTGACGTCACTAGCCCATGATGGACCGGGCTGCCTTAAAGCTACAGCGCTCATTTAGGCTGCTGCGCTGCATAACAGGGTAACATTACACAGTGACGCCACAGTGTTGTTGTTGGCATAAATTAATCGGCGGATTCGGCGCAGTGGCGCACGCGCAGCCTGAATAAAATGTCAGGGGGGCCCGAGCGGAGCGCGGACCGGGCTGCCAGCATGCTCGGGCCCCCCTTTTTGCTCCTCATCACCGGGCCCCATACTGCAGTAATGCCTGTCATGCCCTGATGCATCTGGTGATATAATACAGCGAACTTGCTAGGGATTAGTATATAATAATATGCATATAATGGAAGATGTGATAAAAGAGCATAAAAATGAATAGGTGTATAGATAAATCAACAATTTTTACAGTCAATGCTGCATTCCCCTATAAACATACAGGGAAAAAGAATGAGGCATGGCTAGCCACATTTTTCCTCTAAGGACGGTACCCTAACTTTTTCACAGCCTATTATTGGACACAGGTCCCACCAATCAATCAAAGATTATAGCAGTACACATATTTACAAGAAACAAGCAAAAGAGACATTTTCACTTAAGCCCAATGGGGCAATGCAATTCAAGCGATGAATCCAAGCACATTCCTTCTGTAACAGAAATGTGTCGAAGTTTCCCCCTCTCGGGTTTGGTGTGTACACCTCAATGACACAGAAAGAAATCTCGTCAACCCTACCGCCATGTACTTCATTAATGTGTCTGTGCTTAATGTCACCCGCGTGTTCGCCCACGCGTCGCCTAAACTCTCTTTTAGTCTTGCCCACGTAATCTTTAGGACAACTGCATGTGGCAATATAAATAACTCCACTAGTTTTACAGTTGGCAAAATTACGCAGGTAGAATCTCTTCCCAGTTGCAGAACTAGTGATAAACTTTGCTGGTCTCATAAATCTACAGTTGACACAGTCTCCACATTTAAAGAAACCGCATGTTTTTCGATCAAGCCACGTACCTGCTGAGGTGCGTCTCTTAAAATGACTATGCACCAAATTGTCTTCTAAAGACCTCCCTTTTCTGTATGTGACAAGGGGACTAGGGCCAATATAATTACTCAAATCAGGGTCAGTTGCCAAAATATCCCAATATTTCGATAGAACCTTAATGACCCTTTCGTTTTGGCAATCATACGTGCCAATGACTCTGACGACATCATGATTGGTCATAGGTGGCTTAATACGTGTTTGTAACAACGTGCTTCTATCCTGCGAAAAAGCATGCTTATATGACGTCTCAATAACTGCTCTTGGGTAACCTTTGTCAATAAACCTCCTCTTCATGTCACAAGATTGTTGTATAAATGTGTCAGCATCTGAACAGTTCCTTCTTAGCCTCATAAACTGCCCCTTGGGGATACCGCGTTTTAAAGCTCTAGGATGATGGCTATCCCACCTCAGCAAGCTATCTGTATTTGTGGGTTTACGATAAATTTGAGTTTTTAACAAGCCATCATCTCGTTTCTGAATAAGTACATCCAAAAATGACAGGGTCCTATCGTCAATCTGAAAGGTGAATTTCATACCAATGTTGTTATTATTGAGTTCCTGAATAAAGTCAGTGAACTCTTTTTTTGACCCCTGCCAAATGACGAAGACGTCATCAATAAATCTATACCACACCCCCACAAATTGATGCCACCACTATCATCAGAAAAGACTATGGTTTCCTCCCACCAGCCCAGGAACAGGTTGGCATACGATGGGGCACATGGACTCCCCATCGCAGTGCCCCTGAGCTGGTGGAAGTACTTCCTGTCAAAGGTAAAGAAATTCTTGGTAAGTGTGAAGTATAGAAGATCTACCACAAATTGGCTGTGAGCAAGATATTGGACAGCTCTGGATCTTAAAAAACGACCAACTGCCTGTATCCCCAAGTGATGTGGAATGTTGCTATACAATGCTGCCACATCAATAGAGGCAAGGAAGGAATTTTCGTCCAGATGCATACCCTCCAATTTTAGGAGCAGGTCTGAGGTATCTCTTATATATGAAGGAAGGCTCAACACAAACGGACGGAGTATTTCATCGACATAGATACCACAATTTTGAGTTAGAGAGTCTGACCCTGATACAATTGGACGGCCTTTTAGTGGCTCCAAACCCTTGTGCACCTTAGGAATAGTATACAAAGTAGCAATGAGGGGGTAAGCAGGCAAGAGAAAAGCAAATTCATTTTTAGATATCAACCCATTCATGCTGGCAGTTTCCAATAACTTAGTCAGTTCAATTTTATATTTCATTGATGGATCAAGCTTGAGAACTTCATAGGTGACAGGGTCTCGTAAAATAGCATAACACATTTGCAAGTAATTGGCTTCTGTCATAATAACTAGATTTCCCCCCTTGTCAGAGGGCTTAATTACCAGCTCATTGTTTTTTGTCAATTCCAAAAGAGCCTCGTGTTCACCCTGTGTTAAAGGGAACCTGTCACCACGTTTTTGGAAGATGGGATAAAAATAGCGTTAAATAGGGGCAGAGGTGGGCATTACATTAGTGTGTTGGTTATGCGTTTATTACCCACCTAAGTTGCCGAAATACCTTTGCAAAGTCTCCGTTTTCGCCTGTCAATCAGGCTGGTCTGGTCAAAAGGGCGTGTTGTCTTCCCTCAGATTTTGCGTAGTTTTCCGTTGGTGGCGTAGTGGTGTGCGCATGCCCAAGGTCCCGAATCCTCTGCCAGGGGATTTAAAAGAGCGCGCTGTTCGTTATTTCATTGGTGATCGGTGGGCGCGGCCATCTTCCTTTGGCCGCGCGTGCGCAGAAGCGGCGCTCTGCTGGCCGCGGCTTCAGGAAAATGGCCGCCGCGATATCCATCTGCGCACGCGCGGCATCCCGCGGCCATTTTCCTGAAGCCGCGGCCAGCAGAGCGCCGCTTCTGCGCACGCGCGGCCAAAGGAAGATGGCCGCGCCCACCGATCACCAATGAAATAACGAACAGCGCGCTCTTTTAAATCCCCTGGCAGAGGATTCGGGACCTTGGGCATGCGCACACCACTACGCCACCAACGGAAAACTACGCAAAATCTGGGGGAAGACAACGCCCTTTTGACCAGACCAGCCTGATTGACAGGCGAAAACGGAGACTTTGCAAAGGTATTTCGGCAACTTAGGTGGGTAATAAACGCATAACAAACACTCTAATGTAATGCCCACCTCTGCCCCTATTTAACGCTATTTTTATCCCATCTTCCAAAAACATGGTGACAGGTTCCCTTTAAGATAGAGTTTATAGACCTTCTAGCTACAGGACTCGCCATTAATCAGCGCTCTCTCCAATCCCCCCATTGTAGTAGAGCAGGGGTCTACAACTCAAGTCCTCACGGTCAGGGACAGTGCATGTTCTCAGGATTCCCTTATGATAATTGAATCACCTGCACAGCCAAGGACATCCTGATCTATGCACTGTCAGCAGAGGCGTAGCTAGGGTTTTGGTTCAGAGGGCAAAGCTTCTGAGCGGCCCCTAACCAGTTACCTTCATTACAACTCGGTGACGCCCCCTAATAGCGGAGGAGAACCTCAGCAGATGACCGCGCTATTACTGAAGATAATCTCTATATAAAGACCAACACTGATATTACCGCCAAATGGTCAGTGGTAGATACCAGCCCTACAGAACATATAAGAGATCACAGCACAGTTACAGATAATGACTTACCGCTGACGTTCTTTATGATGGAATCATTCACTTTTCCCATCTTTTCCATCTGGCCCAGACCGACATGACAACTTCTTCCAGCCAGGACTCAGCTGCAGAGAAAACAACAAAGACACGTTTCACTTCTCATATTCCAGCCCCATCACCATCTATTCCCAACCTGCACAAACTCCTCATCCTGCTGATATCAAAATACTGAGCCGCTGCTGCCGTATGTGCCCCTATTACTGCACCTGATACCCCAATACTGAGCCGTTGCTGCCGTATGTGTCCCTATTACTGCCCCTGATACCCCAATACTGAGCCGCTGTTGCCATATGTGTCCCTATTACTGCACCTGATACCCCAATACTGAGCCGCTGCTGCCGTATGTGTCCCTATTACTGCACCTGATATCCCAATACTGAGCCGCTGCTGCCATATGTGTCCCTATTACTGCCTCTGATACCCCAATACTGAGCCGCTGCTGCCGTATGTGTCCCTATTACTGCACCTGATACCCCAATACTGAGCCGCTGCTGCCGTATGTGTCCCTATTACTGCACCTGATACCCCAATACTGAGCCGCTGCTGCCGTATGTGTCCCTATTACTGCACCTGATACCCCAATACTGAGCCGCTGCTGCCGTATGTGTCCCTATTACTGCACCTGCTGTGTGGTTCTCTGTGCCTTCTAAATTCTAAAGCACCCCTGTGTAATATAGTAATGCCGGGAGCAAGTGCACTAGAAAACAGCGCCCACATTTTGCCCCCTAGAAAGTAATAATGCCCTGTATGTGCCCCTTTGACAGTCACAGTAACCGGAGTTCCCCTATAACAATAAGTGCCCACATTACATTTAACAATGTCCCGAGTCTCCCCCTGTACAGCTCCCCTATATACAGTATGATCCTCTTATACACAGTATAATGCCCCCTCACTGTATAGTACCACCCACACAGTATACTGTCCCCTTAGTAGCCCCCAAAGTGTTTGATGGCTCCAACACTGTATGATGGCCCCCTCACTGTAATCCCCACACTGTATGATGGCCCCCTAGATAGTCTCCATATAGCATAATGCACCAGATCGTCCTAAATGTAGTATAATGCACTCCCCATAGGCCTAATCTATATTGTATAATGCACCCCCATAGGCAGACTTTATAGCACAAGGCAGCACCCATAGGCAGACTCTATAGCACAAGGAAGCCCCCATAGGCAGACTCTATATTGTATAATACACCCCCATAGGCAGACTCTATAGCACAAGGCAGCATCCATAGGCAGACTCTATAGCACAAAACAGCCCCCATAGGCATATTCTATAGCACAGTGCAGCACCCATAGGCAGACTCTATAGCACAAGGCAGCCCCCATAGGCAGACTCTATATTGTATAATACACCCCTGTAGGCAGACTCTTTGGCACAAGGCAGCACCCATAGGCAGACTCTATAGCACAAAACAGCCCCCATAGGCAGACTCTATAGCACAAGGCAGCATCTATAGGCAGACTCTGTAGTATAAGGCAGCACCCCATAGGCAGACCCTGTAGTATAAGGGAGCACCCCCATAGGCAGACCTTGTAGTATTAAGCAGCACCCCCATAGGAAGACCCTGTATATAAAGGCAGCACCCCACATAGGCAGACTCTGTAGTATAAAGCAGCAACCCCATAGGCAGACCCTGCAGTATAAGGCATCACCCCCATAGGCAGACCCTGTAGTATAAGGCAGCACCCCCATAGGCAGACCCTGCAGTATAAGGCAGCACCCCCATAGGCAGACCCTGTAGTATAAGGCAGCACCCCCATAGGCAGACCCTGTAGTATAAGGTAGCACCCCCATAGGCAGACCCTGTAGTATAAGGCAGCCCCAATTGAAAAAAAACTGTAAATACTCACCTCTCTTACTCCTTGTTTCTGCGGTGCTCCGAGCTCCCGCTCATCTCCTGATAGCGGGCGCCGGGTAGTGATGTTATCGCGCCCACTGTCAGTGTTGGCGTCGGTGATGTCAGATGCTGACAGGGGGATGATGGGAGAAGGAGCAAAGTGCTCCTTCCCTCACCAATGCGGTCAGCTGTATCGGCTAAATGCCGTTACAGCTGACCTTGCAATGACGGGCAGGGGGCCCACTGCTGGCAACGGGCCCCCACCTGCTCAGGGGCCCCATAGAGGCAGAGCAGGGAGATCGATACAGTTATAGTAGTGTAGCTCTGGATGGGCCCTCTCTGAACATCGGGCCCAAAGCGATGAACCCACGGCCCCCCCCCCTCCGGTAGCTACTGACTGTCAGTGGTCCTTGAGGACAGGAGTTGTGAATAGCAGTCACATATATTAGGACCCTATGTGGATGGGGGCGCTGCTGCCCACATGGACGGTGCTTCCAGCAAACTATGAAGCGCTGGTGTCATGTGAATCTGCATAGAGAGGTTTTTTAAAAAACATCCCCCGAAGCACATGTCTCACTTTCCAAACTGGGAATTAACTACTGTAGAGACCAGAAAACAGCAGGCGGACCAGACCGGTGTACAGTCACATGATGGCCGGCGTACAATACTACAGTAATGGGGGAAATCCAGCAATGGGCCCAATTCTCCACATACAGAAACACTCCGCTGCCGATATCATGCAGCAATGTCCTATCTCTCCACATTGGACACATTGAGATAAAGGAACAACATTGTCAGCCGCTCCATCCTGACAATTAGGGAATCGGATCAGCTGCAAGAATTTGACTCCTGAATCTTCTGACCACTAATATTCCCGTATGGGTAACTGGTGGAGGTTACATGGCCGCTTGATAAAGGTCTTTGGACCGAAACGTCGCCGCAGGAGGCAGATTAAAACGTAAGATTATCATCACTGTCCATTGTGGCGCTGTCTTTTTGATTCTCTTTTGAACATGGCCGCTGCCAGTCTCACCATACAGGGTTAACAAGCCTGGCACCTTCTTTGCAGCATTTATTAATAATCCCGATGCTCACACCCTTCATAATAGCAGCAGTAGCAGGGAGTTATTCCTCCGTTCCTCCTCCGGTCGTCCATTCTCGCTGAGGATGTGCAATAGAGGCGACTTATTGTATCTCCTGCTTCTTCTGGGGTTGTCCTTGGAGATGCTTCCAGCCGCTCAATCCTTTGTGTTGCCTTTTTCTGATGTCCAGATGGAAAAGTCTGAACAATATTCCTATTTTCTCTATGGTTATGACTTTGAGGAGGTGAGTACACGTCTCTATAGGGACTCAGCTTTGAAGGGGGCCAGATGTGCTTAAATGTAAGGTTGAAAACCATAAAGTAAAGCACAGTAGCCACAGTTAGGCCGGAGACACACTGGTGCGAGAGACGGCC
The DNA here is from genome assembly GCF_051348905.1 of Ranitomeya variabilis. Taxonomy (NCBI): domain Eukaryota; kingdom Metazoa; phylum Chordata; class Amphibia; order Anura; family Dendrobatidae; genus Ranitomeya; species Ranitomeya variabilis. The sequence goes on from NC_135237.1 coordinate 14,025,759, forward strand.
GAGTCTCGCTGGTTAAAAGCAAGCTGTGGCACCTGCATTCCGGAGCTGAGCGTGCAGCTCCATGTATTGCTATGGAGCCGCACGCTCCGCTCCAGAGTGCAGGTGCCACAGCTTGCTTTTAACCAGCGAGACTCGGCCGTATCTCGCACCAGTGTGTCTCCGGCCTAATAGAGTAACTATGTGCAGATCATCGAGCACAGCTGAGAACATGATGCTATTCTGGTTACAACTAAGCAGCAGAGCTCAATGCCAAGCAGCTGCTGCAAAAGCTAGTCAGTTTTAAAAGAAGCTAGTCAGATTTTAAAGGATTATTCCCACAGTAAATGCAAACTCATAGCCAAAATGTAAAGTTTCCTTCAGGCCTCTTTGTGTCTTTTTTTCATCTTCATTTGCCCCTCTGTTCATCCATCTTCACATAGCTGAATGGACAACCCTATGTTTTCTACTAAAATTGCATTTCCAATCAGCAGCACCCTGCCTCTCTTCAGTTCTGCAGACCCTTTCCCCCTGACTAGCACTATGTCTCTGAGTTATCATTGAACAAATCTAAGTGAAGAATTATCCGCATGCTTCTGTGTAGTTCTCAACTCCCTTCTATGTTCTCCCTCTCATCATATCTGCCCGAGTGGTTGTACATCATTGCTTGCTGGTTTCTAGCAGAGCTCAACTCTCCTGTGCTTTTCCTTTTAATTACCAGTAGTAAAGAGTTGAGCTGTGTTTGTTGCCTGCTGCGGACAGATCAGTGATGTGAAACTGCAAGGGTTGCTCTGTTGATGCATATGGCAGCAGATTATTTTCAGCCATATGCATCAACAGAGCAACATTTGCAGTTTCACATCACTGAGCCTTCAGATGCAGGCAACACATTTTACTCAGTTTGTATCCCAGCTATGCACTGCCTAGTTCTCTTTTTTTGCAAGGGATTGAAGGAAAACTGAGCTCTGAGACAAAGCGGCTAACAATACTGATGCATATGGCAGAAGATAACATTGGTGAGGCAGGGTTCTGTACAGGAGCAGGCTGTGTATAGGAGCATACATATCATAAAGGTAGGACACCCCCTATATTAGATACAGACGCAGTTTGTTTTCTTCTAAGTGGCCCTTTTCTCCAAAAAGTCTACTAGTATGTAACTGATGAAGGTCCCGAACTTGGGGACCGAAACGTTTGTTGGTACTACATAATAAAACTTCCCACAAAGCATTAAGTTGAGTGCCAGGTTCTTCTATCTATTATCACAAGGTGTGGGAACCTACCTGAGCACCATCATTAGTAGTGCACACGTATCTACCCTCACCCCCTATATTAGTGCTGGAGGCAGAGCAGAGCTGTACTGCAAGCAGGTGAGAGAGACTGCGCTGCACATGATGGACCAGGAGCTCTGGAACCACAGCAGGATTGTTCAATGGAGGGTAATTAGAGCCTGGGGCATTATTTATTGTGTGATATGTGTAAAATGTAACAGATTTAAAAATTATCTACCGTAAATTATCTTTTCTTGTTTTTCCATCCACCTAGATGTACGAGGGCTTGTTTTCTTGCAGGGTAAATTGTCTTTGTGAGTACAACAATTTCATTTGCCATATAATGTATTGGAGAACGGAAAAAATCAAGTGCTGTATAATGACAAATAAAATGTAATGTTTTTGTAACGTTTTTTGGCTTTTGCTTTTATGGTGTTCACTATGTGGCAAAAATGACCTGAAAGCATGATTGGCCAGGTCAGTATGATTACGGTAATACCAGACTTCTATCTATTTTTTTTAATTTTTGTGATGAAAAAAAATCTTAAATTAATAAAAAAAATTAATTTGTGTCGACTTATTCTAAAAGCTGAAACTTTTGATCACTTTCATTGCATTTTTAGGTTGGTGGCACAATGACCAAAAAACAGCAATTCTGATGTTTCCATATCATTTTTTTGCAGTACAGTGTTTGCTATAGAGGTAGAATAATTTTTTGATTTTTTTTTTTTATATAGATCTGAGTTTTATTGACACAGTAATATAAATGTTTATTTTGTACTATCATTATCATATTAAGGATATTAATATTTGTATATTGCTTATTTTTTTAATGTCTTTATTTTTAGTGGGGAAGCATAAAAGGATTTTTCTATGTGCATAAAGTACAGCGTTACTATCTTGCTGTAATTTGGCCAATAGAGATTTCATCAGCTCTCTCACCTTAATTTTTAGTTGTCTCTGAGATGCTAAATGAAGACTGTCAGCAATAACATCTCCCATATTCATCACACAAGACATGAGAGTTTTCTTCTTTTCTGTCTCTGTGTATCCCATGTTCATTAGCAGCACGGATAAAATTGTACAATAGTACTGAGTAATGTAGCTATGAATCCAGCACTGGACTGAGTAAAACACTTACTAGAAAGCACAAGTATAGAGGACATCAGACAGAACTACTGAATAGTCTAGCTGTAAATCCAGCACTGTGTTGAGTGAAACACTTTCTAGAAATAATCAGCATTGAGGATACCTTACAGTAGTACTTAGCAATGTAGCTGTGAATCCCGCACTGGGATAAGTTAAACATTTACTTGAAAGCATCAGAATGGGGACATTGAACAACAGTACTGAGCAGCGTATCCAGCACTGATCTGAATGAAACACCTACTAGAAAGCATCACCATGGAGGATATGATACAACAATATTGAGCAGTGTAGCTGTGAATCTAAAACTGAACTGAATTAAATGTCTACTAGAAGCATAAACATGGAGGGTACCCTGCAACAGTACTGAGCATTGAAGCTGTGAATCCAGCACTGAGCTGAGAAAAACACTTACTAGAAAGCATCAGATATTATACAACGGTACTGAGCAGTCCAGCTGTGACTCAAGCTCTGGGTTGAGATTACACACTCACTAGAAAGCAGTATAGAGGCAAAATGTTTAAGGAAGACTCGGTGACTGTGTAACCATGATATATCTGACACTTGAGATCAGAAGTTTTTCCAATGCCAGTATCCAATGTGCTGTCTCCTTGCCACACCCTCATCCACCCAATGCTCTGATTGACATTGTAATGGCAGGAATAATATTTGCTTGCCATGCTGGGATATAGATGGTATGTACACAATAAAGCGTCATAAGCATATCAGAATAGAAAACCAAGGAAATAAAAAATGTGAAGAAGTTTCTTTGATGGTGGCTCCATGACCTTGATCACAAAAGAGCTGACTCTTGTTCTACCCACAGGTGGTGCCAACCATACTCTCAGTGACAGGAAAAGGATGGGAAGAAGAAGACAAAATTCCCCCGTGGAGTTCGGAGACCTGGAGTTCTTAGGAGCGTCTCACATCCATGAGAAGATTGAGGACGTGTAGAATCAGCATCATGTTCATCATGATAAATGTGTCTGTAGATCCAACAATCAATCAATGCTTCATTCACTGTATATCACGCAGGGGCAAAGGCAAAAATGTAAAGAGGTTTCTAATATGATTGATCCCACCATTCCTGTACCTGTGAGGACAATGATCAGGAGCAGAATAAGGCGCTATTGACATTGAGGGTCCCTACGATGTGTTGAGGGGTATTCACATAAGTTGTAATGAGGTTTTGTTCATATTGTGGCACAAAAATGCAACAAAATTAATTAAGAATTTAATAGATCAGAAATCATCCGAGTTACATCCAACATAACAATCAAATACCTTCCTACATAGACGACAACTAAGAAATCCCAAAGCTCAAAGTGCGGCTGCTCCCAGAATTCAAAAGGAAAATAAACTCTAAGTGAATGTGGCGCTAATCACCTTAGGATTTTTGGAATACATCCACTGCCAGCGAAAAATGTTAATAAAAGTTCATTTATTATCTCAAAACAAAAAAAGGAAAAACATTTTTTTAAAATACATTACAACTAGTGTTGAGCATTCCGATACTGCAAATATCGGGTATCAGCCAATATGCGCTGTATCGGAATTCCGATACCGAGTTCCGATACTTTTGCAATACCGGAATCGGAAGTTCCTATAGTGCAATTATGCTCTATAATGGAGTGTGGGCGGTGCGTGGGCGGAGACTGCGTGTGTGTGTGCGCGAGTGGGGTCTGGGCAGGAATGCACAGAGCCCGGGCAGCCCGCACAGAGCCCCGGCAGCCCGCACACAGCCCCGGCAGGCACGCACAGAGTCCCGGCAGCCCGCACACAGCCCCGGCAGGCACGCACAGAGCCCCGGCAGCCCACACAGAGCCCCGGAAGGCAGGCACAGAGTCCCGGCAGCCCGCACAGAGCCCCGGCAGGCACGCACAGAGCCCCGGCAGCCCGCACAGAGCCCCGGCAGCCCACACAGAGCCCCGGAAGGCAGGCACAGAGTCCCGGCAGCCCGCACAGAGCCCCGGCAGGCACGCACAGAGCCCCGGCAGCCCACACAGAGCCCCGGCAGCCCGCACAGAGCCCCGGCAGGCACGCACAGAGCCCCGGCAGGCACGCACAGAGCCCTGGCAGCCCACGCAGAGCCCCGGCAGCCCACACAGAGCCCCGGCAGGCACGCACAGAGCCCCGGCAGCCCGCACAGAGCCCCGGCACCCCACACAGAGCCCCGGCAGGCATGCACAGAGCCCCGGCAGCCCACACAGAGCCCCGGCAGGCACGCACAGAGCCCCGGCAGCCCGCACAGAGCCCCGGCAGGCACGCACAGAGCCCCGGCAGCCCGCACAGAGCCCCGGCAGGCACGCACAGAGCCCCGGCAGCCCGCACAGAGCCCCGGCAGGCACGCACAGAGCCCCGGCAGGCATGCACAGAGGCCCGGCAGCCCGCACAGAGCCCTGGCAGGCACGCACAGAGCCCCGGCAGCCCGCACAGAGCCCCGGCAGGCACGCACAGAGCCCCGGCTGCGCGCACAGAGCCCCGGCAGGCACGCACAGAGACCCGGCAGGCACGCACAGAGCCCCGGCAGGCACTCACAGAGCCCCGGCAGGCACGCACAGAGCCCCGGCAGGCACGCACAGAGCCCCAGCAGCCCCCACAGAGCCCCGGCAGGCACGCACAGAGCCCCGGCAGCCCACACAGAGCCCCGGCAGGCACGCACAGAGCCCCGGCAGGCACGCACAGAGCCCCGGCAGGCACGCACAGAGCCCCGGCAGGCACGCACAGAGCCCCGGCAGGCACGCACAGAGCCCCGGCAGCCCACACAGAGCCCCGGCAGGCACGCACAGAGCCCCGGCAGCCCACACAGAGCCCCGGCAGGCCGCACAGACCCCGCCCACACACACAGACACGCACAGTGTCCACCCACGCACCGCCCACAGTCTTCCCCCCTCCGGAACAGGAAGGACAAGGACAGAAAGGGCTTATTTACATTCCGATATTTTGGTCCCATTGACTTGCATTGGTATCGGGTATCAGTATCGGCGATATCCGATATTTTCTGGATATCGGCCGATCCAATCCGATACCGATACTTCTGGAGAGGCTGCCTCTCCCCTGCTTGCACGAGCTCCGGCTCCCTCTCCCCAGGCCATATGTTTTAGCTGGATTCTGTTGTAATAAAGGACTGAAATCGTGAAGATTGGTGAGTGCCCTCATTTTCTCTTACTCTAAACATGCCTATGGACATTCTTTCTTAGAGGAGCACCACCTAGTCACGACGGCTTGGGTTGTTCGTCAAAGTCTGCATACCGCATTCTGAATTTAAAGTCTGTGAAGAGCCTCAATAATAGGAGCAGTGCCGCTCTTTCTGTTTTTTTCTTTTGATTTTGGACAGTTAATTATAGGTTGGCTGTCTCACCTAAATCACCTAAGAAGACAAAGGAGGCAATTGTGGGAGAGGGGCGACGCTAGGGTCCGGAAGAGCTCCAGGCCTACCCCGTCATACGGGTGCGTCCTAGCCATATCATCTGGGGGACGGAGAGAAAGAACATCAGAAACAGACACAACAGTTGTGAGGACTATCCCGTGGTGCTCAGCAGGGAGGTACTACAACACACAGGCACCAGAAGGGAGGCACTGATTTCCACCTGCAAAGGGAGCTCTGGATGTGCCTTCGGACCGGCCGGTCTCAGCCAGCCCTGTTAGCAGTACTCTGGATTGTGGATCCTGAAGCCTTCAGTAAAGAGGTAAAGAGACTGCAACCCTGTGTCCTCGTTATTCATCGCGATTTGCACCACGCACCACCATCACACCTTTCATTGGACACCCCTTAGCAGGGTCACGGACCAGGTCTAGCCACCGTGACAACCCCAGGACTGAGACTGAGAGGCTCGGTATCGAGTACCTTGCGTCTGGGGGCGCTCCAACTTGGCGTCACGAACAGGATCTACTTAAGCCTGAAGAATCAGGTCATGTGTGCCTTGGAACTGTGATTTATTGCAAAGACTGTGTATTGCCATTTGCCACCAAAAGTTCCCGCTAAAACCGCCGCCATTACAGCGCCATGGGGAGCGCAGGGGAAGAAAAAGGGCGTGCCATGGGAGGAGACTACCAAAATGGCACCAGAAGCAGCGACCGCCCCCTCCGGCTACTGCTGCGAGACGATGACCTGCCCAGAAGCAGAGGAGAACCGCCCCCTGATTTGCAACGACGGGAACGAGAGGAAGCAGGAGCTACGCCCTCAGAAGATGGAGGAGCAACGTGCATGTGCCGCCGAAGATCCCGGAGCAGAGATGGCGACCAGTCCCAGAGCGATGGCGAAGTGATCCCGGCCTATCCTCGCCAACCGGAGACGGATCCGAACCCACCACAGCTGGAGGATCCGGACTTCTGGGAAGTATGGGCGGCGGAGCTGAGCCAGCCTATCCGGGACACGGAGCCAGCCGCTGCGAAGCTATGGAAGTTGGAGCCGAGCGAGAGGGTCGCATGGGAGGAACCGCGGTCCGGGCTGCAGCCGACTCCAGTGTCCTCGTCAATGGAACCGATCGGCATCGGTGGAACCACATCAGACGCAGGTATGGAAAGCGTCCCTGCTCCCCTGACCGATCCTGCTCCCGTGACCACTCCCCGTCCCGACAATGACCGAGTCCTCACCACTGAGCTGGTAGTGCTGACCCCCGGCACCATGGAGAAACTGGTGCCACCGTTACCGACAACTATAGGGATACCGCTGGATGTGAGCCCAGAGGGGGTGATCTTCCAATGGGACACTCCGCGAATTGGGCCGGACGGGGCCAGGCAGGAGGGTCTCAGCATTGCTGCGCTCACCTGGGAACAATATAAACAATGCTTAATTCTACAATGGAAAAACCGACAAGAGACAGAACCAACTGACCCACTAAGAGTACAAAGACCAAAGACTGAACACCATAAGAGGAACTCAGTACGGCAGGGGACTGTGCTAGCCTTTCACCCGAAGCGGGGTTGGGGCTCTATACAGGAATCGGGACTGCAGACTGAAATCTTCTTTACCAGCTACAATGTGAAGACCCCATTCCGCAATAGATGTGATAATCAACCACTATGTAAAGGGGACCAGGTGACCTACACTCACCACCGGAGTGCGCAGGGGTGGTGTGCTCGGGATATCCAACGATGTGAATCGGCGGTGGCGCCACCTGCTGTCCTGACCACGACTAACCCTGATTTGACCAATGCCACTACTGTCGCCACGGTGTGTATTATCGCCGCTACTGAACTTATAACCACAGCTGACATTCGAATCCAGACACCGGGTGATCTGAACGCACCTGGGAGACAAACCAATGATACCGACCCCGCATCAGCCGAGAACAAAGAACCGCAGCCCGACCGGTCAGGAGGTGTTCGCCACCAGCTGATGCAGTGTAACCTCCTGTAAGGATAAACCTCGGAACCACGAGTATGTAAATAGTTACTTGTTTGTCTTCCTGATGTTTTTGCTGCTAAAACCCAACTAGGGTTATTTCATAGGGGTTAGTTAGTGAGTCCTCCTGGGAGCCATAGTGAGATGGCTCAGTGATCCTGTACTAAGAAAAGAGGCAGTAGGCCTGGGCAGAGAGACAGGCGGTCCTGCATATGAGAAATCAGAGAGTAAAAAGAAAAATGTTGCACTTAGAAAAGAGAAATAAAGAAAAGTTAATTTATATTTTAGAGTTTTATGGTAAGCCTTTAGTGGGTTCAGCCTATACGCCCTTAAAGGAAAAAGTTAAATTATTGTTCAGAATTTGCACTTAGTAGAATACCCGGCTGGGTAATAGAAGTTATTTATAGTCAGTAGATTAGTATGTTATTTAAAATATTTAACCATGTTTCTGTTTGTAACGTTCAAGAGTCCTTACCTCCCATAAAGGGAAGCACTGTTAAAATTTACTTGTTTATTGCATTCCAAAATTTTGTATGTCCTTTGCTGACATGTATTGTTGTTCTTCTTCCCAGTCCGGGAGTACTGGATTTAACCGGGGGGGGGGAGTGCAGCGCCCCAGAGATCTGGTCGTTGCAGTAATGTCGCTCTGCCACTAAGGGGAGTGATATTACGTCTGATTGCATGGAAAGAGTTCACCTGACCAGGTATCACAGTCACACACTACATTTCACACTCCAGCCACCAGGGGGAGCAAAGGGTTCTATGTATTAGGCCACTCCTCACACTTGGGTAAAACTGGGAGCTGGATAAGAAGTTAGCCAGAAGCTGACTGGGTTGGAACCAGGCAACATCCTGTGGCAGAGGGTGTTGCGGGGGAGGATTCAGGGGGGTCTCTGTCAGGGGTGGGATCCTGACAGTGGCCTAGCACTCGAATGCGGTGGCATCCTAAGAAAGGAAACGAAGAGAAGTTTATTGTGGAGAAGTGAGAAACGAGATCACAGCAAAAAGGAGATAAAGCCAGTAGGATGTTATGACCCCAATGGCGAGGGTCTCAGAGGAACGTGGAAGTCTGCAGAATACAAAAATCCAGCTCATAGGGCAGTGGTAGCTGGGTTGACCATATATCTACTCCTAACGCCAACACTAGAAGTAGCCGGGGATCATTCCTACGTTGATTCTAGATGACACGCTCCAGCCGGAGAATCTAGCTACCCCTAGTAGAGGAAAACAAAAGACCTTTCTTGCCTCCAGAGAAGGGGACCCCAAAGCTGGATAGAAGCCCCCCACAAATAATAACGGTGAGGTAAGAGGAAATGACAAACACAGAAATGAACCAGGTTTAGCACAGAGAGGCCCGCTTACTGATAGCAGAATAAAGAAAGGTAACTTATATGGTCAACAAAAACCCTATCAAAATCCACACTGGAAATTCAAGAACCCCCGAACCGTCTAACGGTCCGGGGGGAGAACACCAGCCCCCTAGAGCTTCCAGCAAAGGTCAGGATATATATTTGGAACAAGCTGGACAAAAATACAAAACCAAAACAAAATAGCAAAAAGCAAAAAGCGGACTTAGCTGATATAACTGGAACCAGGATCAGTAGACAAGAGCACAGCAGACTAGCTCTGATAACTACGTTGCCAGGCATTGAACTGAAGGTCCAGGGAGCTTAAATAGCAACACCCTTAACTAACGACCCAGGTGCGGATAAAAGGAATGACAGAAAAACCAGAGTCAAAAAACTAGTAACCACTAGAGGGAGCAAAAAGTAAATTCACAACAGTACCCCCCCCTTAGTGAGGGGTCACCGAACCCTCACCACGACCACCAGGGCGATCAGGATGAGCGGCATGAAAGGCACGAACTAAATCGGCCGCATGAACATCAGAGGCGACCACCCAGGAATTATCCTCCTGACCATAGCCCTTCCACTTGACCAGGTACTGAAGCCTCCGCCTGGAGAGGCGAGAATCCAAGATCTTCTCCACCACGTACTCCAACTCGCCCTCAACCAACACCGGAGCAGGAGGCTCAGCAGAAGGAACTATAGGCACAATGTACCGCCGCAACAAGGACCTATGAAATACATTGTGAATAGCAAACGACACAGGAAGATCCAGACGAAAAGATACAGGATTAAGGATTTCCAATATCTTGTAAGGCCCAATAAAACGAGGTTTAAATTTGGGAGAGGAGACCTTCATAGGAACAAAGCGGGAAGAAAGCCATACCAAATCCCCAACGCGTAGTCGGGGACCCACACCGCGGCGGCGGTTGGCAAAGCGCTGAGCCCTCTCCTGTGACAACTTCAAGTTGTCCACCACATGATTCCAGATCCGCTGCAACCTATCCACCACAGAATCCACCCCAGGACAGTCAGAAGGCTCCACATGACCCGAAGAAAAGCGAGGATGGAAACCAGAGTTGCAGAAAAAAGGCGAAACCAAGGTGGCGGAACTAGCCCGATTATTAAGGGCAAACTCAGCCAACGGCAAGAATGTCACCCAATCGTCCTGATCAGCAGAGACAAAACACCTCAAATAAGCCTCCAAAGTCTGATTGGTTCGCTCCGTCTGTCCATTAGTCTGAGGATGGAAAGCAGACGAAAACGACAAATCAATGCCCATCCTACTACAAAAGGATCGCCAGAATCTGGAAACGAACTGGGATCCTCTGTCTGACACAATATTCTCAGGGATGCCGTGCAAACGAACCACGTTCTGGAAAAACACAGGAACCAGATCGGAAGAGGAAGGCAGCTTAGGCAAAGGAACCAAATGGACCATCTTTGAGAAGCGATCACATATCACCCAGATAACGGACATGCCCTGGGATAGCGGAAGATCAGAAATGAAATCCATGGAGATATGTGTCCAAGGTCTCTTCGGGACAGGCAAGGGCAAGAGCAAACCGCTGGCACGAGAACAGCAAGGCTTAGCTCGAGCACAAGTCCCACAGGACTGCACAAATGACCGCACATCCCTTGACAAGGAAGGCCACCAAAAGGACCTGGCCACCAGATCTCTGGTGCCAAAAATTCCCGGGTGACCTGCCAACACCGAGGAATGAACCTCGGAAATGACTCTGCTGGTCCACTTATCCGGGACAAACAGTCTGTCAGGTGGACAAGACTCAGGCCTATCAGCCTGAAATCTCTGCAACACACGTCGCAGATCCGGAGAAATAGCTGACAAGATAACTCCATCTTTAAGAATACCAACAGGATCAGCGACTCCAGGAGCATCAGGCACAAAGCTCCTAGAAAGAGCATCGGCCTTCACATTCTTTGAACCTGGTAAATACGAGACAACAAAATCAAAGCGGGAGAAAAACAATGACCAGCGGGCCTGTCTCGGATTAAGGCGTTTAGCAGACTCGAGATACATCAGATTTTTGTGATCAGTCAAGACCACCACACGATGCTTAGCACCCTCGAGCCAATGACGCCACTCCTCAAATGCCCATTTCATGGCCAACAACTCCCGATTGCCCACATCATAATTTCGCTCGGCAGGCGAAAACTTCCTAGAGAAAAAGGCACAAGGTTTCATAACAGAGCAACCAGGGCCTCTCTGCGACAAAACGGCCCCTGCTCCAATCTCTGAAGCATCCACCTCAACCTGAAAGGGAAGTGAGACATCGGGCTGGCACAAAACAGGCGCCGAAGTAAACCGGCGTTTCAACTCCTGGAAAGCCTCCACGGCAGCAGGAGCCCAGTTAGCTACATCGGAGCCCTTCTTGGTCATATCCGTCAAAGGTTTCACAATGCTAGAAAAATTAGCGATAAAACGACGGTAGAAGTTAGCGAAACCCAAGAACTTCTGTAGACTCTTAACTGACGAGGGCTGAGTCCAATCAAGAATAGCTCGGACCTTGACTGGGTCCATCTCCACAGCAGAAGGGGAAAAAATGAACCCCAAAAAGGGAACCTTCTGTACACCAAAGAGACACTTTGAGCCCTTGACAAACAAAGAATTTTCACGCAAAATTTTAAAGACCAACCTGACCTGCTCCACATGCGAATCCCAATTATCAGAAAAAACCAAAATATCATCCAGATAAACAATCAAAAATTTATCCAGATACTTCCGGAAAATGTCATGCATAAAGGACTGAAAAACTGAAGGCGCATTGGAGAGCCCAAAAGGCATCACCAAGTACTCAAAATGACCTTCGGGCGTATTGAATGCGGTTTTCCATTCATCACCTTGCTTAATGCGCACAAGGTTGTACGCACCACGAAGATCTATCTTGGTGAACCACTTGGCACCTTTAATCCGGGCAAACAAGTCAGACAACAGCGGTAAAGGATACTGAAATTTGACAGTGATCTTATTTAAAAGCCGATAATCAATACAAGGTCTCAAAGATCCGTCCTTTTTTGCCACAAAAAAGAATCCCGCACCAAGAGGGGAAGAAGACGGACGAATATGTCCTTTCTCTAGAGACTCCTTGATATATGAACGCATAGCGGTATGTTCAGGTACTGACAGATTAAACAGTCTTCCCTTAGGAAATTTACTGCCTGGGATCAAATCTATAGCACAGTCACAGTCCCTATGAGGAGGCAGTGCACTGGACTCAGACTCACTGAAGACATCCTGATAATCAGACAAATACTCCGGAACTTCCGAAGGCGTAGAAGAAGCAATAGACACAGGCAGGGAATCCTCATGAATACCACGACAGCCCCAACTTGAGACTGACATAGCCTTCCAGTCCAGGACTGGATTATGGGTCTGTAACCATGGCAGCCCTAAAACAACCAAATCATGCATTTTATGTAAAACCAGGAAACGTATCACCTCGCGGTGTTCAGGAGTCATGCACATGGTAACCTGTGTCCAATACTGCGGTTTATTTGCTGCCAATGGCGTAGCATCAATACCCCTAAGAGGAATAGGATTTTCTAATGGTTCAAGAGTAAAACCACAGCGCTTAGCAAATGAGAGATCCATGAGACTCAGGGCAGCACCTGAATCTACAAACGCCATGACAGGATAAGATGACAGTGAGCAAATCAAAGTTACAGACAGAATAAATTTAGGTTGCAAATTACCAACGGTGACAGGACTAACAACCTTAGCTATACGTTTAGAGCATGCTGAGATAATATGTGTAGAATCACCACAGTAGTAGCACAAGCCATTCCGGCGTCTATGAATTTTCCGCTCATTTCTAGTCAGGATTCTATCACATTGCATTAAATCAGGTGTCTGTTCAGACAACACCATGAGGGAATTTGCGATTTTTCTATCACATTGCACCGAATTAGGTGTCTGTTCAGACAACACCATGAGGGAATTTGCGGTTTTGCGCTCCCGCAACCGCCGGTCAATTTGAATAGCCAGTGCCATAGTATCATTCAGACCTGTGGGAATGGGAAAACCCACCATAACATTCTTAATGGCTTCAGAAAGGCCATTTCTAAAATTAGCGGCCAGTGCACACTCGTTCCAATGTGTCAGCACGGACCATTTCCGAAATTTTTGGCAATACACTTCAGCCTCGTCCTGCCCCTGAGACATAGCCAGCAAGGCCTTTTCTGCCTGAATCTCAAGATTGGGTTCCTCATAAAGTAAACCGAGCGCCAGAAAAAACGCATTAATATCAGCCAATGCCGGATCTCCTGGCGCCAGCGAAAAAGCCCAATCCTGAGGGTCGCCCCGTAAGAACGAAATAACAATTTTTACTTGCTGAGCAGAGTCTCCAGATGAACAGGGTCTCAGGGACAAAAACAATTTACAATTATTCACAAAATTCCTAAACTTAAACCTGTCTCCGGAAAACAGTTCAGGAATCGGTATTTTAGGTTCTGACCTAGGATTTCTGATAACATAGTCTTGTATGCCCTGCACACGAGTAGCCAGCTGGTCCACACTTGTAATCAAGGTCTGGACATTCATGTCTGCAGCAAGCATAGCCACTCTGAGGTAAAGGGGAAGAAGAAAGAAAAAAAAAAACTCAGAATCTTCTTTCTTATAATCCCTCTTCTGCAATGCATTAAACATTTAATACTGGCCTGGCAAACTGTTATGACCCCAATGGCGAGGGTCTCAGAGGAACGTGGAAGTCTGCAGAATACAAAAATCCAGCTCATAGGGCAGTGGTAACTGGGTTGACCATATATCTACTCCTAACGCCAACACTAGAAGTAGCCGGGGATCATTCCTACGTTGATTCTAGATGACACGCGCCAGCCGGAGAATCTAGCTACCCCTAGTAGAGGAAAACAAAGACCTTTCTTGCCTCCAGAGAAGGGGACCCCAAAGCTGGATAGAAGCCCCCCACAAATAATGACGGTGAGGTAAGAGGAAATGACAAACACAGAAATGAACCAGGTTTAGCACAGAGAGGCCCGCTTACTAATAGCAGAATGAATAAAGAAAGGTAACTTATATGGTCAACAAAAACCCTATCAAAATCCACACTGGAAATTCAAGAACCCCCGAACCGTCTAACGGTCCGGGGGGAGAACACCAGCCCCCTAGAGCTTCCAGCAAAGGTCAGGATATATATTTGGAACAAGCTGGACAAAAATACAAAACCAAAACAAAATAGCAAAAAGCAAAAAGCGGACTTAGCTGATATAACTGGAACCAGGATCAGTAGACACGAGCACAGCAGACTAGCTCTGATAACTACGTTGCCAGGCATAGAACTGAAGGTCCAGGGAGCTTATATAGCAACACCCCTAACTAACGACCCAGGTGCGGATAAAAGGAATGACAGAAAAACCAGAGTCAAAAAACTAGTAACCACTAGAGGGAGCAAAAAGTAAATTCACAACAGTAGGAGTCGTGCCGTAAGATCGAGGCAACATCCTACTGAGGCGCGTAGCCGGTGGCCGGAACGCCGAGGAAGTATTGGGCTCCAAGTATTACTTCAAACAGCAGCAGGACAGGTAATTATAGGCGGGCTGTCTCACCTAAATCACCTAAGCAGACATAGGGGGCAATTGTGGGTGAGGGGCGACGTTAGGGTCCCGGAAGAACTCCAGGCCTACCCCGTCATACGGGTGCGTCCTATCATCATATCATCTGGGGGACGGAGAAGAACATCAGAATAGATACGAGTTGTGAGAGAAGAACATCAGAAACAGACACAACAGTTGTGAGGACTATCCCGTGGTGCTCAGCAGGGAGGTACTACAACACACAGGCGCTAGTAGGTAGGAAAAAGAAAAGAATGTCCAGCTTCACCGAATCCGTAAAAAAGAGTTTTCTTTATTCACATACTATTAAGCATAGAGGATACAGACTTTAGCACAACCATATGGGTAAGAATCCAGAAACGCGTTTCTGGAGACTAAGCTCCCTTAATCATGACATTCCAAAAGACCCATGTGTCCCACTTAAATAGCCCTGAACCGGAAAACACACCGGTGGGGTAAATGATTAGCATAACTAGTTTGAAAAGTGGGCGTAAGATAAACAGACATAAAGAGTTCATAGCATGACAATCCATCTGAACAATATACATATATAACAAAGCAAAAATATTAACAATAATGATACAGATTAAAAAGATTCATACACTGAAATCTATAAAAAATACATAGATAAAAATTGTTATTAAGAATTAAACAATTACGGATACAGTTATAGTTATAGCTAGTAGGTAGACACTGATTTCCACCTGCAAAGGGAACTCTGGATGTGCCATTGGACCGGCCGGTCTCAGCCAGCCCTGTTAGCAGTGCTCTGGATTGCGGATCCTGAAGCCTTCAGTACAGAGGTAAAGAGACTGCAACCCTGTGTCCTCGTTATTCATCGCGACCTGCACCACGCACCATCATCACATCTTTCATTGGACGCCCCTTAGCAGGGTCACGGACCGGGTCTAGCCACCGTGACAACCCCAGGACTGAGACTGAGAGGCCCGGTACCGAGTACTCCGCGGCCCTGCGTCTGGGAGCGCTCCACATTTCTCACCGATTGAAGGTGAGCATAACCACTACTAAAAGATTTATTTACTGTTGTTAAAAACGTATTATGCTCAAAGGAAGCGCCGCACTTGTAATTTTTTCCCTCTTTCCCTAAACCAGGGTATTTCTAAAGGCTGCTCTCAAAAGTCAGATGTGATTAACCGCAGGCACCGAGTGGTTCACACACCGCCTGCTAATGAGAGCAAAGCGGCTCTCCTGACCCCGCCCCTGATTATAATAAGATGACATTGCTGGCCCCTCCCCCTAATATTAATGAGAGGATTCTGCTGGTCCCTCCCCCTAATGTTAATGAGATGACTCTGCTGACTCCACCTTCTAATGATAGTGAGAAGCCTCCACCAATTGTGAGTGACCCCTCCATGGATGAGAAGCCCCCGCACATTGTGAGTGATCCCCTCCATAGATGAGAAGCCCCCGCACATTGTGAGTGATCCCCTCCATGGATGAGAAGCCCCCGCACATTGTGAGTGACCCCCTCCATGGATGAGAAGCCCCCACACATTGTGAGTGATCCCCTCCTTGGATGAGAAGCCCCCACACATTGTGAGTGATCCCCTCCATGGATGAGAAGCCCCCACACATTGTGAGTGATCCCCTCCATGAATGAGAAGCCTCCGCACATTGTGAGTGACCCCTCCATGGATGAGAAGCCCCCACACATTGTGAGTGAGCCCCTCCATGGATGATAAGCCCCCACACATTGTGAGTGATCCCCTCCATGAATGAGAAGCCTCCGCACATTGTGAGTGACCCCCTCTATGGATGAGAAGCCCCCACACATTGTGAGTGACCCCTCAATGGATGAGAAGCACCTGCACATTGTGAGTGATCCCCTCCATGGATGAGAAGCCCCCACACATTGTGAGTGATCCCCTCCATGGATGAGAAGCCTCCACACATTGTGAGTGACCCCTCCATGGATGAGAAGCCCCCACACATTGTGAGTGACCTCCTCCATGGATGAGAAGCCCCCGCACATTGTGAGTGACCCCCTCCATGGATGAGAAGCCCCCGCACATTGTGAGTGATCCCCTCCATGGATGAGAAGCCTCCACACATTGTGAGTGATCCCCTCCATGGATGAGAAGCCCCCGCACATTGTGAGTGACCCCTCCATGGATGAGAAGCCCCCACACATTGTGAGTGATCCCCTCCATGGATGAGAAGCCCCCACACATTGTGAGTGATCCCCTCCATGGATGAGAAGCCCCCACACATTGTGAGTGACCCCCTCCATGGATGAGAAGCCCCCGCACATTGTGAGTGACCCATCCATGGATGAGAAGCCTCCACTCATTGTGAGTGATCCCCTCCATGGATGAGAAGCCTCCACACATTGTGAGTGACGCCTCCATGGATGAGAAGCCCCCACACATTGTGAGTGACCTCCTCCATGGATGAGAAGCCCCCGCACATTGTGAGTGACCCCCTCCATGGATGAGAAGCCCCCGCACATTGTGAGTGATCCCCTTCATGGATGAGAAGCCTCCACACATTGTGAGTGATCCCCTCCATGGATGAGAAGCCCCCACACATTGTGAGTGACCTCCTCCATGGATGAGAAGCCCCCGCACATTGTGAGTGACCCCCTCCATGGATGAGAAGCCCCCGCACATTGTGAGTGATCCCCTCCATGGATGAGAAGCCTCCACACATTGTGAGTGATCCCCTCCATGGATGAGAAGCCCCCGCACATTGTGAGTGACCCCTCCATGGATGAGAAGCCCCCGCACATTGTGAGTGATCCCCTCCATGGATGAGAAGTCCCCACACATTGTGAGTGATCCCCTCCATGGATGAGAAGCCCCCACACATTGTGAGTGATCCCCTCCATGGATGAGAAGCCCCCACACATTGTGAGTGACCCCCTCCATGGATGAGAAGCCCCCGCACATTTTGAGTGACCCCCTCCATGGATGAGAAGCCCCCGCACATTGTGAGTGACCCCCTCCATGGATGAGAAGCCCCCACACATTGTGAGTGAGCCCCTCCATGGATGAGAAGCCTCCGCACATTGTGAGTGACCCCCTCCATGGATGAGAAGCCCCCGCACATTGTGAGTGACCCCTCCATGGATGAGAAGCCCCCACACATTGTGAGTGATCCCCTCCATGGATGAGAAGCCCCCACACATTGTGAGTGACCCCCTCCATGGATGAGAAGCCCCCGCACATTGTGAGTGACCCCCTCCATGGATGAGAAGCCCCCGCACATTGTGAGTGACCCCTCCATGGATGAGAAGCCTCCACTCATTGTGAGTGATCCCCTCCATGGATGAGAAGCCCCCACACATTGTGAGTGACCCCTCCATGGATGAGAAGCCCCCACACATTGTGAGTGACCTCCTCCATGGATGAGAAGCCCCCGCACATTGTGAGTGACCCCCTCCATGGATGAGAAGCCCCCGCACATTGTGAGTGATCCCCTCCATGGATGAGAAGCCTCCACACATTGTGAGTGATCCCCTCCATGGATGAGAAGCCCCCGCACATTGTGAGTGACCCCTCCATGGATGAGAAGCCCCCGCACATTGTGAGTGATCCCCTCCATGGATGAGAAGTCCCCACACATTGTGAGTGATCCCCTCCATGGATGAGAAGCCCCCACACATTGTGAGTGATCCCCTCCATGGATGAGAAGCCCCCACACATTGTGAGTGACCCCCTCCATGGATGAGAAGCCCCCGCACATTGTGAGTGACCCCCTCCATGGATGAGAAGCCCCCGCACATTGTGAGTGACCCCCTCCATGGATGAGAAGCCCCCACACATTGTGAGTGAGCCCCTCCATGGATGAGAAGCCTCCGCACATTGTGAGTGACCCCCTCCATGGATGAGAAGCCTCCGCACATTGTGAGTGACCCCTCCATGGATGAGAAGCCCCCACACATTGTGAGTGATCCCCTCCATGGATGAGAAGCCCCCACACATTGTGAGTGATCCCCTCCATGGATGAGAAGCCCCCACACATTGTGAGTGACCCCCTCCATGGATGAGAAGCCCCCGCACATTGTGAGTGACCCCCTCCATGGATGAGAAGCCCCCGCACATTGTGAGTGACCCCCTCCATGGATGAGAAGC
This sequence comes from Ranitomeya variabilis, assembly GCF_051348905.1. NCBI lineage: Eukaryota > Metazoa > Chordata > Amphibia > Anura > Dendrobatidae > Ranitomeya > Ranitomeya variabilis. The sequence goes on from NC_135237.1 coordinate 14,044,525, forward strand.
CCCCGCACATTGTGAGTGACCCCTCCATGGATGAGAAGCCCCCACACATTGTGAGTGATCCCCTCCATGGATGAGAAGCCCCCACACATTGTGAGTGATCCCCTCCATGGATGAGAAGCCCCCACACATTGTGAGTGACCCTCTCCATGGATGAGAAGCCCCCGCACATTGTGAGTGACCCCCTCCATGGATGAGAAGCCCCCGCACATTGTGAGTGACCCCTCCATGGATGAGAAGCCCCCACACATTGTGAGTGATCCCCTCCATGGATGAGAAACCCCCACACATTGTGAGTGATCCCCATCCAAAGATGAGAAGCCCCCATACATTGTGAGTGACCCCCTCCATGGATGAGAAGCCTCCACACATTGTGAGTGACCCCCTCCATGGATGAGAAGCCTCCACACATTGTGAGTGATGCCCTCCATGGATGAGAAGCCTCCACACATTGTGAGTGACCCCCTCCATGGATGAGAAGCCCCCACACATTGTGAGTGATCCCCTCCTTGGATGAGAAGCCCCCACACATTGTGAGTTATCCCTGTCATAAATCCCAATGGCTAGGGATAGCACAGGACAAGCAAAGTACAAATATATTACGGACGAGCTCTAGGGTGATGGAACCTGGGCTGACCGCTGCCCTACGCCTGACAAACGCAACTAGAGATAGCCAGGGAGCGTGCCTACGTTGGTTCTAGACGCCACGCACCAGCCTAAGAGCTAACTAGCACTGCAGAGAAAATAAAGACCTCACTTGCCTCCAGCGGAATGAACCCCAAAAGATATAGTTGCCCCCCACATGTATTGATGGTGAAATGAGAGGAAGGCACACACATAGAGATGATATATATAGTTTTAGCAAATTGAGGCCCGCTGTAAACTAGAAAGCAGAACGATACAAAAGGGGACTGAGCGGTCAGCAAAAAACCCTAATCAAAAAAACCATCCTGAGATTACAAGAACCCATGTGCCAACTCATGGCACATGGGGAGAACCTCAGTCCACTAGAGCTACCAGCTAGCATAGAGACATAATAAGCAAGCTGGACAAAAAACCAAACAACTGAAAATCAGCACTTAGCTTATCCTGAAAGATCTGGGAGCAGGTAGGCAGGAACCAAACAGAGCACATCTGAATACATTGATAGCCGGCAAGGGAAATGACAGAAAGGCCAGGTAAAATAGGAAACACCCAGCCACTGATGGACAGGTGGAAACCAAAGGCCGCAACCCACCAAAGTCACCCAGTACCAGCAGTAACCACCAGAGGGAGCCCACAAACAGAATCCACAACAGTACCCCCCCCTTGAGGAGGGGTCACCGAACCCTCACGAGAACCCCCAGGGCGATCAGGGTGAGCTCTATGGAAGGCGCGGACCAAATCAGTCGCATGAACATCGGAGGCGACCACCCAGGAATTATCCTCCTGACCATAACCCTTCCACTTAACCAAATACTGGAGTTTGCGTCTGGAAACACGAGAATCCAAGATCTTCTCAACAACATACTCCAATTCTCCCTCCACCAGCACCGGAGCAGGAGGCTCAACCGAAGGAACAACGGGCACCTCATACCTCCGCAACAACGACCGATGGAACACATTATGAATAGCAAACGATGCTGGGAGATCCAAACGAAAAGATACAGGGTTAAGAATCTCCGAGATCCTATAAGGACCGATGAACCGAGGCTTGAACTTAGGAGAAGAGACCTTCATAGGGACAAAACGAGAAGACAACCACACCAAATCCCCAACCAGAAGTCGGGGACCCACGCGGCGACGGCGATTAGCAAACTGCTGAGTCTTCTCCTGAGATAACTTCAAATTGTCCACCACCTGATTCCAAATCTGATGTAGCCTGTCCACCACCACGTCCACTCCAGGACAATCCGAAGGCTCCACCTGACCAGAGGAAAAACGAGGATGAAACCCCGAATTACAAAAAAAAGGAGAGACCAACGTGGCCGAACTAGCCCGATTATTAAGAGCAAATTCGGCCAGTGGCAAAAAAGCAACCCAGTCATCTTGATCAGCAGAAACAAAACACCTCAAATAAGTTTCCAAGGTCTGATTAGTTCGCTCCGTCTGGCCATTCGTCTGAGGATGGAATGCAGACGAGAAAGACAAATCAATGCCCATCTTGGCACAAAACGTCCGCCAAAATCTAGACACAAACTGGGATCCCCTGTCAGAAACGATATTCTCCGGAATCCCATGCAAACGAACCACGTTCTGAAAAAATAAAGGGACCAACTCAGAGGAGGAAGGCAACTTAGGCAAGGGCACCAAATGAACCATCTTAGAAAAGCGGTCACACACAACCCAGATAACGGACATTTTCTGTGAAACCGGGAGATCAGAAATAAAATCCATGGAAATGTGCGTCCAAGGCCTCTTCGGGATGGGCAAGGATAACAACAACCCACTGGCCCGAGAACAGCAAGGCTTAGTGGAGCGCCCCCACACCGCCGCAGGGCCGAGGGGTACCCGGAGCCGGGCCTCTGGGATCTCAGTCCTGGGGTTGTCACGGTGGCTAGACCCGGTCCGTGGCCCTGTCTGTCAGTGGGGGACGTCCGTTGCAAATAGGTGCTGTTAATGGTGGTATAGCGGTGCAGTTGTGGGGTGCAGGTCGCGGTAAATAACGAGGACACCAGGTTGCAGTCTCTTTACCTCTTTACTGGAGATCTCTCGGTCCTCAGTCCAGAATCCGGTCCACCAGGCTGCGCAAGTCCGGCCGGTCCAATGGCACTTCCAGAGTTCTCCTCACAGGTGGAAATCAGTGCCTTCCTTCTTAGCGCTTTGTGTTGTAGTCCTTCCCTGCTGTGCTTACGGAAAGTACCCCACAACTGTTGTGTCTGTTTCTTAAGTTCCCTCACAACTCGATTAACTGATCTTCTGCTAATCTTCCGTCCCTTCCTGATGTTACAGTAAGAACGGCACCCGTTTGTCAGGTAGGCCTGGAGTTCTTCCGGGACCCTAGAGACGCCCCTCTCCCGCAATTGCCCCCCAAGACTTCATAGGTGATATGTGGTAGACAGCCCGCCTCAGACTGACTGTCCTGCCGCTGTTTGGAGTATGGCTTAAAGCTGTATATTATTCCACTCCCTCGGCGTTCCGGCCACCGGTAATGCGCCTCAGCAAGGTGCTGCCTCTTTCAACAAAACCCCTGCTGGTATTCTCCTTCTGCTTGATTTCGTTTCTCACTCAGCACAATCTATCTCGCTTCTAATCCTTTCTTAGGGCACCGCCGCTATTCTGAGCAGGCACGGTCCCGTTACGTTCTTTCAATGCCAAGCCTCTGCCAGGATCCCACCCCTGGCAGAGACCCTACTGTCTCTTCCTCCACAACACCCTCTCTCACTAGGTGTTGCTTCGTTCGATCCAGTCAGCTTTCTCTACTAACTTCCTGCCTGACCCCCAGTTTACCCACTATGGTGGGGAGTGGCCTAATGAATAGCACCCTTAGCTCCCCCCGGAGGCCCAGCTGTGAAACATATTGGTGTCTGTGATACCTGATTGGAGGAACTCCTTCAGTGCCATCGAACGCACCATGGCTCCCCTTAGTGGCGGAGCCACAGTACTGCAACGACCAGGACTCTGGGGCGCTGCACTAGCTCGAGCACACACTTCACAAGACTGCACAAAGGTACGCACATCCCTAGACAAGGAAGGCCACCAAAAAGACCTGGCCACCAAGTCTCTAGTACCAAATATTCCAGGATGACCAGCCAACACAGAAGAATGGACCTCGGAGATGACTCTACTGGTCCAATCATCCGGAACAAACAGTCTTTCTGGTGGACAACGATCCGGTTTATCCACCTGAAACTCCTGCAATGCACGTCGCAAGTCTGGGGATACGGCGGACAATATTACCCCATCCCTAAGGATACCAGTAGGCCCAGAGTCTCCAGGAGAGTCAGGCACAAAACTCCTGGAAAGAGCATCTGCCTTCACATTCTTTGAACCTGGCAGGTATGAAACCACGAAATTGAAACGAGAAAAAAACAACGACCAACGAGCCTGTCTAGGATTCAAACGCCTGGCAGACTCAAGGTAAATGAGATTCTTGTGATCAGTCAAGACCACCACACGATGTTTAGCACCCTCAAGCCAATGACGCCACTCCTCAAATGCCCACTTCATGGCCAAAAGCTCCCGATTACCCACATCATAATTGCGCTCGGCGGGCGAGAATTTTCTAGAGAAGAATGCACATGGCTTCATCACCGAGCCATTAGAACTTCTCTGTGACAAAACCGCCCCCGCTCCAATCTCGGAAGCATCAACCTCAACCTGAAAAGGAAGTGAAACATCTGGTTGACACAACACAGGAGCAGAAGAAAACCGGCGCTTAAGTTCCTGAAAGGCCTCCACGGCCGCAGGAGACCAATCAGCAACATCAGCACCCTTTTTAGTCAAATCAGTCAAAGGTTTAACAATACTGGAAAAATTAGCAATGAACCGACGATAAAAATTAGCAAACCCCAAGAACTTCTGAAGGCTCTTAACAGATGTAGGTTGTGTCCAGTCACAAATCGCCTGAACCTTGACGGTATCCATCTCAATAGTAGAAGGAGAAAAAATGTACCCCAAAAAAGAAATCTTCTGGACTCCGAAGAGACACTTTGAGCCCTTCACAAACAGAGAATTGGCCCGCAGAACCTGAAACACCTTCCTGACCTGTAGAACATGAGACTCCTAGTCATCAGAAAACACCAAAATATCATCCAAATACACAATCATAAACTTATCCAGATATTCACGGAAAATATTGTGCATAAAGGACTGAAAGACTGACGGAGCATTGGAGAGTCCAAAAGGCATTACCAAATACTCAAAATGGCCCTCAGGCGTATTAAATGCGGTTTTCCACTCATCACCCTGTTTTATCCGCACCAGATTATACGCACCGCGAAGATCTATCTTAGTGAACCACCTAGCCCCCTTAATGCGAGCAAACAAATCAGTCAATAATGGCAATGGATACTGATACTTGACTGTAATCTTATTCAGAAGGCGATAATCTATACAAGGCCTCAGGGAACCATCTTTTTTTGCCACAAAAAAAAAACCTGCTCCCAGAGGGGACGAAGATGGACGAATATGTCCCTTTTCCAAGGACTCCTTAATATAATTCCGCATAGCAGTATGCTCTGGCAGTGACAGATTAAATAAACGACCCTTAGGGAACTTACTGCCAGGAATCAATTCTATAGCACAGTCACAATCTCTATGAGGAGGGAGCGAATTGAGCTTAGGCTCCTCAAAAACATCCCTATAGTCAGACAAAAACGCAGGGATCTCAGAAGGAGTAGATGAAGCGATTGAAATCGGAGGTGCATAATCATGAACCCCCTGACATCCCCAGCTTAACACAGACATTGTTTTCCAGTCCAGGACAGGATTATGAGTTTGTAACCATGGCAGACCAAGCACTAGTACATCATGTAAATTATACAGTACAAGGAAGCGAATCACCTCCTGATGAACGGGAGTCATGCGCATGGTCACTTGTGTCCAATACTGCGGTTTATTCATAGCCAATGGTGTAGAGTCAATTCCCTTCAGAGGAATAGGAACTTCCAGAGGTTCCAGACTAAAACCGCAGCGTTTAGCAAATGACCAATCCATAAGACTCAGGGCAGCGCCCGAATCCACATAGGCATCGACGGAAATGGAAGACAGTGAAAAAATCAGAGTCACAGACTGTTATGACCCCAATGGCGAGGGTCTCAGAGGAACGTGGAAGTCTGCAGAATACAAAAATCCAGCTCATAGGGCAGTGGTAACTGGGTTGACCATATATCTACTCCTAACGCCAACACTAGAAGTAGCCGGGGATCATTCCTACGTTGATTCTAGATGACACGCGCCAGCCGGAGAATCTAGCTACCCCTAGTAGAGGAAGACAAAGACCTTTCTTGCCTCCAGAGAAGGGGACCCCAAAGCTGGATAGAAGCCCCCCACAAATAATGACGGTGAGGTAAGAGGAAATGACAAACACAGAAATGAACCAGGTTTAGCACAGAGAGGCCCGCTTACTAATAGCAGAATAAAGAAAGGTAACTTATATGGTCAACAAAAACCCTATCAAAATCCACACTGGAAATTCAAGAACCCCCGAACCGTCTAACGGTCCGGGGGGAGAACACCAGCCCCCTAGAGCTTCCAGCAAAGGTCAGGATATAGATTTGGAACAAGCTGGACAAAAATACAAAACCAAAACAAATAGCAAAAAGCAAAAGGCAGACTTAGCTGATATAACTGGAACCAGGATCAGTAGACAAGAGCACAGCAGACTAGCTCAGATAACTACATTGCCAGGCATAGAACTGAAGGTCCAGGGAGCTTATATAGCAACACCCCTAACTAACGACCCAGGTGCGGATAAAAGGAATGACAGAAAAACCAGAGTCAAAAAACTAGTAACCACTAGAGGGAGAAAAAAGCAAATTCACAACAGTACCCCCCCCTTAGTGAGGGGTCACCGAACCCTCACCACGACCACCAGGGCGATCAGGATGAGCGGCATGAAAGGCACGAACTAAATCGGCCGCATGAACATCAGAGGCGACCACCCAGGAATTATCCTCCTGACCATAGCCCTTCCACTTGACCAGGTACTGAAGCCTCCGCCTGGAGAGGCGAGAATCCAAGATCTTCTCCACCACGTACTCCAACTCGCCCTCAACCAACACCGGAGCAGGAGGCTCAGCAGAAGGAACTACAGGCACAATGTACCGCCGCAACAAGGACCTATGAAATACATTGTGAATAGCAAACGACACAGGAAGATCCAGACGAAAAGATACAGGATTAAGGATTTCCAATATCTTGTAAGGCCCAATAAAACGAGGTTTAAATTTGGGAGAGGAGACCTTCATAGGAACAAAGCGGGAAGAAAGCCATACCAAATCCCCAACGCGTAGTCGGGGACCCACACCGCGGCGGCGGTTGGCAAAGCGCTGAGCCTTCTCCTGTGACAACTTCAAGTTGTCGACCACATGATTCCAGATCTGCTGCAACCTATCCACCACAGAATCCACCCCAGGACAGTCAGAAGGCTCCACATGACCCGAAGAAAAGCGAGGATGGAAACCAGAGTTGCAGAAAAAAGGCGAAACCAAGGTGGCGGAACTAGCCCGATTATTAAGGGCAAACTCAGCCAACGGCAAGAATGTCACCCAATCGTCCTGATCAGCAGAGACAAAACACCTCAAATAAGCCTCCAAAGTCTGATTAGTTCGCTCCGTCTGTCCATTAGTCTGAGGATGGAAAGCAGACGAAAACGACAAATCAATGCCCATCCTACTACAAAAGGATCGCCAGAACCTGGAAACAAACTGGGATCCTCTGTCTGACACAATATTCTCAGGGATGCCGTGCAAACGAACCACGTTCTGAAAAAACACAGGAACCAGATCGGAAGAGGAAGGCAGCTTAGGCAAAGGAACCAAATGGACCATCTTGGAAAAGCGATCACATATCACCCAGATAACGGACATGCCCTGAGATAGCGGAAGATCAGAAATGAAATCCATGGAGATATGTGTCCAAGGTCTCTTCGGGACAGGCAAGGGCAAGAGCAAACCGCTGGCACGAGAACAGCAAGGCTTAGCTCGAGCACAAGTCCCACAGGACTGCACAAATGACCGCACATCCCTTGACAAGGAAGGCCACCAAAAGGACCTGGCCACCAGATCTCTGGTGCCGAAAATTCCCGGGTGACCTGCCAACACCGAGGAATGAACCTCGGAAATGACTCTGCTGGTCCACTTATCCGGGACAAACAGTCTGTCAGGTGGACAAGACTCAGGCCTATCAGCCTGAAATCTCTGCAACACACGTCGCAGATCCGGAGAAATAGCTGACAAGATAACTCCATCTTTAAGAATACCAACAGGATCAGCGACTCCAGGAGCATCAGGCACAAAGCTCCTAGAAAGAGCATCGGCCTTCACATTCTTTGAATCTGGTAAATACGAGACAACAAAATCAAAGCGGGAGAAAAACAATGACCAGCGGGCCTGTCTCGGATTAAGGCGTTTAGCAGACTCGAGATACATCAGATTTTTGTGATCAGTCAAGACCACCACACGATGCTTAGCACCCTCGAGCCAATGACGCCACTCCTCAAATGCCCATTTCATGGCCAACAACTCCCGATTGCCCACATCATAATTTCGCTCGGCAGGCGAAAACTTCCTAGAGAAAAAGGCACAAGGTTTCATAACAGAGCAACCAGGGCCTCTCTGCGACAAAACGGCCCCTGCCCCAATCTCCGAAGCATCCACCTCAACCTGAAAGGGAAGTGAGACGTCAGGCTGGCACAAAACAGGCGCCGAAGTAAACCGGCGTTTCAACTCCTGGAAAGCCTCCACGGCAGCAGGAGCCCAGTTAGCTACATCGGAGCCCTTCTTGGTCATATCCGTCAAAGGTTTCACAATGCTAGAAAAATTAGCGATAAAACGACGGTAGAAGTTAGCGAAGCCCAAGAACTTCTGAAGACTCTTAACTGACGAGGGCTGAGTCCAATCAAGAATAGCTCGGACCTTGACTGGGTCCATCTCCACAGCAGAAGGGGAAAAAATGAACCCCAAAAAGGGAACCTTCTGTACACCAAAGAGACACTTTGAGCCCTTGACAAACAAAGAATTTTCACGCAAAATTTTAAAGACCAACCTGACCTGCTCCACATGCGAATCCCAATTATCAGAAAAAACCAAAATATCATCCAGATAAACAATCAAAAATTTATCCAGATACTTCCGGAAAATGTCATGCATAAAGGACTGAAAAACTGAAGGCGCATTGGAGAGCCCAAAAGGCATCACCAAGTACTCAAAATGCCCTTCGGGCGTATTGAATGCGGTTTTCCATTCATCACCTTGCTTAATGCGCACAAGGTTGTACGCACCACGAAGGTCTATCTTGGTGAACCACTTGGCACCCTTAATCCGGGCAAACAAGTCAGACAACAGCGGTAAAGGATACTGAAACTTGACAGTGATCTTATTTAAAAGCCGATAATCAATACAAGGTCTCAAAGATCCGTCCTTTTTTGCCACAAAAAAGAATCCCGCACCAAGAGGGGAAGAAGACGGACGAATATGTCCTTTCTCTAGAGACTCCTTGATATATGAACGCATAGCGGTATGTTCAGGTACCGACAGATTAAACAGTCTTCCCTTAGGAAATTTACTGCCTGGGATCAAATCTATAGCACAGTCACAGTCCCTATGAGGAGGCAGTGCACTGGACTCAGACTCACTGAAGACGTCCTGATAATCAGACAAATACTCCGGAACTTCCGAAGGCGTAGAAGAAGCAATAGACACAGGCAGGGAATCCTCATGAATACCACGACAGCCCCAACTTGAGACTGACATAGCCTTCCAGTCCAGGACTGGATTATGGGTCTGTAACCATGGCAGCCCTAAAACAACCAAATCATGCATTTTATGTAAAACCAGGAAACGTATCACCTCGCGGTGTTCAGGAGTCATGCACATGGTAACCTGTGTCCAATACTGCGGTTTATTTGCTGCCAATGGTGTAGCATCAATACCCCTAAGAGGAATAGGATTTTCTAATGGTTCAAGAGTAAAACCACAGCGCTTAGCAAATGAGAGATCCATGAGACTCAGGGCAGCACCTGAATCTACAAACGCCATGACAGGATAAGATGACAGTGAGCAAATCAAAGTTACAGACAGAATAAACTTAGGATGCAAATTACCAACGGTGACAGGACTAACAACCTTAGCTATACGTTTAGAGCATGCTGAGATAACATGTGTAGAATCACCACAGTAGTAGCACAAGCCATTCCGGCGTCTATGAATTTTCCGCTCATTTCTAGTCAGGATTCTATCACATTGCATTAAATCAGGTGTCTGTTCAGACAACACCATGAGGGAATTTGCGGTTTTTCTATCACATTGCACCGAATTAGGTGTCTGTTCAGACAACACCATGAGGGAATTTGCGGTTTTGCGCTCCCGCAACCGCCGGTCAATTTGAATAGCCAGTGCCATAGTATCATTCAGACCTGTGGGAATGGGAAAACCCACCATAACATTCTTAATGGCTTCAGAAAGGCCATTTCTAAAATTAGCGGCCAGTGCACACTCGTTCCAATGTGTCAGCACGGACCATTTCCGAAATTTTTGGCAATACACTTCAGCCTCGTCCTGCCCCTGAGACATAGCCAGCAAGGCCTTTTCTGCCTGAATCTCAAGATTGGGTTCCTCATAAAGTAAACCGAGCGCCAGAAAAAACGCATCAAGATCAGCCAATGCCGGATCTCCTGGCGCCAGCGAAAAAGCCCAATCCTGAGGGTCGCCCCGTAAGAACGAAATAACAATTTTTACTTGCTGAGCAGAATCTCCAGATGAACAGGGTCTCAGGGACAAAAACAATTTACAATTATTCACGAAATTCCTAAACTTAAACCTGTCTCCGGAAAACAGTTCAGGAATCGGTATTTTAGGTTCTGACCTAGGATTTCTGATAACATAATCTTGTATGCCCTGCACACGAGTAGCCAGCTGGTCCACACTTGTAATCAAGGTCTGGACATTCATGTCTGCAGCAAGCATAGCCACTCTGAGGTAAAGGGGAAGAAGAAAAAAAAAACTCAGAATCTTCTTTCTTATAATCCCTCTTCTGCAATGCATTAAACATTTAATACTGGCCTGGCAAACTGTTATGACCCCAATGGCGAGGGTCTCAGAGGAACGTGGAAGTCTGCAGAATACAAAAATCCAGCTCATAGGGCAGTGGTAACTGGGTTGACCATATATCTACTCCTAACGCCAACACTAGAAGTAGCCGGGGATCATTCCTACGTTGATTCTAGATGACACGCGCCAGCCGGAGAATCTAGCTACCCCTAGTAGAGGAAAACAAAGACCTTTCTTGCCTCCAGAGAAGGGGACCCCAAAGCTGGATAGAAGCCCCCCACAAATAATGACGGTGAGGTAAGAGGAAATGACAAACACAGAAATGAACCAGGTTTAGCACAGAGAGGCCCGCTTACTAATAGCAGAATAAAGAAAGGTAACTTATATGGTCAACAAAAACCCTATCAAAATCCACACTGGAAATTCAAGAACCCCCGAACCGTCTAACGGTCCGGGGGGAGAACACCAGCCCCCTAGAGCTTCCAGCAAAGGTCAGGATATAGATTTGGAACAAGCTGGACAAAAATACAAAACCAAAACAAATAGCAAAAAGCAAAAGGCAGACTTAGCTGATATAACTGGAACCAGGATCAGTAGACAAGAGCACAGCAGACTAGCTCAGATAACTACGTTGCCAGGCATAGAACTGAAGGTCCAGGGAGCTTATATAGCAACACCCCTAACTAACGACCCAGGTGCGGATAAAAGGAATGACAGAAAAACCAGAGTCAAAAAACTAGTAACCACTAGAGGGAGCAAAAAGCAAATTCACAACACAGACAAAATGAACTTAGGCTGCAGAGTACCAATGGCAAAAGATTTATCAACCCTTTTTGTGCGTTTAGAGCATGCTGATATAACATGAGCTGAATCACCACAATAGAAACACAATCCATTTTTCCGCCTATAATTTTGCCGTTCACTTCTGGACTGAATTCTATCACATTGCATAGTCTCAGGTGCCTGTTCAGAAGACACCGCCAACTGGTGCACGGGTTTGCGCTCCCGTAAACGCCGATCAATCTGAATGGCCATAGCCATAGACTCATTCAGACCTATAGGCGTAGGGAACCCCACCATAATATCCTTAATGGCCTCAGAAAGACCATTTCTGAAGTTTGCAGCCAGGGCGCACTCATTCCACTGAGTAAGCACCGACCATTTCCGAAACTTCTGACAATATATCTCCGCTTCATCATGCCCCTGAGAGAGGGCTAATAAAGCCTTTTCAGCCTGAATCTCCAGGTTAGGTTCTTCATAGAGCAATCCCAATGCCAGAAAAAACGCATCCACACTGAGCAATGCAGGATCCCCTGGTGCCAATGCAAATGCCCAATTCTGAGGGTCGCCCCGCAGGAAAGATATTACAATCTTGACCTGTTGAGCAGGGTCTCCAGAGGAGCGAGATTTTAAAGAAAGAAACAATTTACAATTGTTCCTGAAATTCAGGAAGGTAGATCTATCTCCAGAAAAGAACTCTGGAATAGGAATTCTAGGTTCAGACATGGGAGTGTGAACAACAAAATCCTGTATGTTTTGAACTTTTGCCGCGAGATTACTCAGGCTGGAAGCCAAACTCTGGACATCCATGTTAAACAGCTAAGATCAGAGCCATTCAAGGCAGGGTGGATTGATTTAAATCACGCCGATTTAAATCATGATTTAAATCACGATTTAAATCAAAAGATTTTTTTCTATTTAAATCGGATCGATTTAAATCATGATTTTAATCATGATTTAAATCACTGATTTAAATCAAAAGGTTTTTTTTTAATATAAATCACGATTAAAATGAGAAGTGAGAGCAGTGCGCATGTGCGCCCATAGTTACACGGACGAAACTAGGGGCAACGATCTAACGCCAGGGTGAGGGGGGGACCCCAAAGTAAGTAAAAATCTTTTTTGTTTTACTATATGGCAATAGGTAGGTGTTTAAAAGCAGCATGTCTTAATTGTATAAACTATTAATAGCCTCCACATTTTGTTCATACTGCCCCTTTAATTCCACACTTCTAGCTTGGTTTCACTTTTGGTTTAGTTTCTTTTTCCATTCAGTTGACATGCCCAAACTTGTTGGATAGTCAGCATCCTACAGAAACCTCTGGAAGAGCATGGCATTGTGAATGTTACACATATACAGCCTTTATTCTACTGAGTTAAACAACTCAGCTTTATCTCATGATGGAAGAACCTTTGGATGGTAAAATATTTTCCTCAAAAAGCAGTTTATTGAAAAAAATCCGATTTAAATCAAAAAAATCCGATTTAAATCAAAAAAATCCGATTTTTTGATTTTTTTAAAAAAACATTGATTTTTATCCACCCTGATTCAAGGGTTAAGAGGAGGTAAGAAGCAGCTAGACAGCAATTAAGGGCTAGGCAGCAAAACTCTGAAGGGAAAAAAAAAAAAAAAAATAAAATTTTCCCTTAAACACTTCTCTATCTCCTGCTTCAGCCCAAACAATTAACACTTTGTGTGCCGGCTATACTGTCATAAATCCCAATGGCTAGGGATAGCACAGGACAAGCAAAGTACAAATATATTACGGACGAGCTCTAGGGTGATGGAACCTGGGCTGACCGCTGCCCTACGCCTGACAAACGCAACTAGAGATAGCCAGGGAGCGTGCCTACGTTGGTTCTAGACGCCACGCACCAGCCTAAGAGCTAACTAGCACTGCAGAGAAAATAAAGACCTCACTTGCCTCCAGCGGAATGAACCCCAAAAGATATAGTTGCCCCCCACATGTATTGACGGTGAAATGAGAGGAAGGCACACACATAGAGATGATATATATAGTTTTAGCAAATTGAGGCCCGCTGTAAACTAGAAAGCAGAACGATACAAAAGGGGACTGAGCGGTCAGCAAAAAACCCTAATCAAAAAAACCATCCTGAGATTACAAGAACCCATGTGCCAACTCATGGCACATGGGGAGAACCTCAGTCCACTAGAGCTACCAGCTAGCATAGAGACATAATAAGCAAGCTGGACAAAAAACCAAACAACTGAAAATCAGCACTTAGCTTATCCTGAAAGACCTGGGAGCAGGTAGGCAGGAACCAAACAGAGCACATCTGAATACATTGATAGCCGGCAAGGGAAATGACAGAAAGGCCAGGTAAAATAGGAAACACCCAGCCACTGATGGACAGGTGGAAACCAAAGGCCGCAACCCACCAAAGTCACCCAGTACCAGCAGTAACCACCAGAGGGAGCCCACAAACAGAATCCACAACATATCCCCTCCATGGATGAGAAGCCTCCACACATTGTGAGTGACCCCCTCCATGGATGAGAAGCCACCACACATTGTGAGTGAGCCCCTCCATGGATGAGAAGCCTCCGCACATTGTCAGTGACCCCCTCCATGGATGAGAAGCCTCCGCACATTGTGAGTGATCCCCTCCATGGATGAGAAGCCTCCACACATTGTGAGTGACCCCTCCATGGGTGAGAAGCCTCCACACATTGTGAGTGATCCCCTCCATGGAGAAGCCCCCACACATTGTGAGTGAGCCCCTCCATGGATGAGAAGCCTCCACACATTGTGAGTGACCCCCTCCATGGATGAGAAGCCCCCGCACATTGTGAGTGACCCCCTCCATGGATGAGAAGCCCCCGCACATTGTGAGTGACCCCCTCCATGGATGAGAAGCCCCCACACATTGTGAGTGACCCCCTCCATGGATGAGAAGCCCCCGCACATTGTGAGTGATCCCCTCCGAGGATGAGAAGCCCCCACACATTTTGAGTGATCCCCTCCATGGATGAGAAGCCCCCGCACATTGTGAGTGACCCCCTCCATGGATGAGAAGCCTCCACACATTGTGAGTGATGCCCTCCATGGATGAGAAGCCTCCACACATTGTGAGTGACCCCCTCCATGGATGAGAAGCCCCCACACATTGTGAGTGACCCCTCAATGGATGAGAAGCCCCCGCACATTGTGAGTGATCCCCTCCATGGATGAGAAGCCCCCACACATTGTGAGTGACCCCCTCCATGGATGAGAAGCCTCCACACATTGTGAGTGACCCCTCCATGGGTGAGAAGCCTCCACACATTGTGAGTGATCCCCTCCATGGTGAAGCCCCCACACATTGTGAGTGAGCCCCTCCATGGATGAGAAGCCTCCACACATTGTGAGTGACCCCCTCCATGGATGAGAAGCCCCCGCACATTGTGAGTGACCCCCTCCATGGATGAGAAGCCCCCACACATTGTGAGTGATCCCCTCCATGGAAGAGAAGCCCCCGCACATTGTGAGTGACCCCCTCCATGGATGAGAAGCCCCCGCACATTGTGAGTGATCCCCTCCGAGGATGAGAAGCCCCCACACATTGTGAGTGATCCCCTCCATGGATGAGAAGCCCCCGCACATTGTGAGTGACCCCCTCCATGGATGAGAAGCCTCCACACATTGTGAGTGATGCCCTCCATGGATGAGAAGCCTCCACACATTGTGAGTGACCCCCTCCATGGATGAGAAGCCCCCACACATTGTGAGTGATGCCCTCCATGGATGAGAAGCTCCCACACATTGTGAGTGACCCCCTCCGTGGATGAGAAGCCCCCGCACATTGTGAGTGACCCCCTCCATGGATGAGAAGCCCCCGCACATTGTGAGTGACCCCCTCCATGGATGAGAAGCCCCCACACATTGTGAGTGATCCCCTCCATGGAAGAGAAGCCCCCGCACATTGTGAGTGACCCCCTCCATGGATGAGAAGCCCCCGCACATTGTGAGTGATCCCTCCATGGGTGAGAAGACCCCACACATTGTGAGTGACCTCCTTATAATAATAATTCCTCTTGTGCCTCCTTATAATAATTATTTACTGTGACGTTCAGAATGGATGAGAAGAGAGTGGACCCTCTGGGTCACGGCACTGACGCACCCACGAACGAGCGAACCCGGGAGTGCCAACCCCTATACAGGGATAGTTGGGAGCAGGCCCGAGGGGGTCAAATACCGCAACAGCTGGCACCAAGAGGGACGGCTCAGGAAGAGACTGGAGAAGGAGGACGGGAGAGATGAGGGAGCAAACAAGCAGGACAGTATGGCAGAGGGAAGCAGAAACACAGAACGGACTACAGGAGGTAGGGCTAGAAAACGGTGGGAGAAGGAGGATAACACAGGAAAGTAGCTAGCGGAAGCAAAATAGTCTGGAGCGGACAAGAGTCAGAACCAGACAAGGCCTAAACTGCACACGAAAAGCACACAATAATCAGGTGCCTCCAATATGGAGGAGACGCCTGATATAGCCAAGACAGTTACCTGATTGGAGGACCCAGGACTAGGAAGAACACGGGAAGGGATAAGAAGAGGAAGGAGCGCGAGCCCGCGACCTAAGGCGCATGTGCAGAGCGGACACAGGACGGAGGGAGGAAGAAGCACGAACACCACGCCGGAACCCCCAAGCAGCAGGAAGAAGAACCGGGGAACCAGCTTGATGCCAAGAGCGGTGAGCGGAGATGCAGCGGGAGGACCCGACGGAGGAAGCAGCCGCAGCGACAGTGGAGGCCGGTATGACATTTACCCTACTCCTCCCTATTTCTCCCTGTGCCTCCTTGTAATAATTATTTCCCAACTTGTACAGTATGCTATATTTTTAAATGATTTCAACACACCAATTAATTAATACTAATTATTGAGATATTGTGATGGTTTCAATCACTTTATTGTATGATATACATAGTGTATCCTTGCTGTATGGAGTTCGCAGAAGGTCACTGAAGTTTAAGTGTCCAACCAGATGACCCACCTAGCAGAACGTCATTTGTTGCTTAATAAATGACCACCAGTTATTTGTAATTAGTAGATGTATTTGTTGTTATTAACTGACCAGCTACTTGTCAGTAACTGAGTGGTTTGAGGAGGTTTCTTCCTGGCATTCCAATGACTACCAAAGTTTTTTACTGACATATATTGGACACTATAAGATATAAATAGGACTGAACTTTTAGGGGACACACAGATGGAAGAGAGATAAAAGAGAGATTCGGAGGGAGAGAGAGCTGGACGATCAGTGATGGATTCTACCTGAATAATGTAATGTATGATGGATGCATATCTATTTATTGTTTATACTGTTTATTTCTTATTATTTACTAAGTAAATTCATTTTTTGTTTATTCAATTCTCGTGTGATCATTTATTTATTCACTACAATTCCTTGAATCCGTAATAAAAGTGGTGTCAGAAGTGGGATTGATTATGAATAAAAATGTTTGCAAAATTGAATAAGTTTGTTAAGAATAGGAAAGCAGTTGAGAGTGTCAGATCCTTGCCAGAATGGGTTCTACCAGGACCATGGACCCCAATGGCACAGGAATGTAACAAGTATATGGGGGGACAGCGCTTATCAAATCCCCAGGATGTAGCTACCAGATTTGATCTCTCAAGGTATGAATCAAAGAAGCAAAAAACAGCAGCGGCCGTTGGATGGGTCCAGGCACTGCAAAGTTTGCAGGAGGAGACTGATAACTTGCGTTTAGAGCTGCACACAGGTAGAGAGCAAAGGATCAGCTTGTAATCAGCCTTGAAAAACTAAGTGAAGCAGCATGATAATATGCAAAGGAGTTTTGAAGCTTATGTGGTAAAAAATGTGAATAAGAATAAGTGCTGTCACTTGGTGCTAGACTTTGATGTTTTTAAATGGCAAAAGACCACAACAGATGCACGATGATTGTACATGTGGAGCCATGTGAAAAAACAAGGAAAAGAGGGAGTGAGATGACAGACGATGCATTAAGACTAGTGCGATGACTGATAATACGATGGGGGTTGACTAAAGTAATAGATGACTTATTTGTACTACATCTTGTCACTGTATGTTGTTTGTGGATATCATGTAATTGTTATGGATATCCTTTGTTTAAATTGGTTCATAGCCAAAGACAAAATCCACCTGGTATTTTTATTTTTTCTTTGTTTCTCATTCTTTCAATTTTGTTTGTACTGTGATTGGTCTTAAAAGGAACTATTTCTCCTTTCAGACCACTAAATGGTGGATTGAGGGGTGGGGGGTGTAATTAACCTTTTGTTTGTTTGCAGGAGTGAAAGAAGAGACCTTGGCCCTTTAATGAACATGTGGGCCCTATAAATAGTTTTATCTGCAGTACTGAAACAGGAGTCCATCTACCTAAATTTAGCTGATATTTTATGTGATTTTTAATTTTTGAGTTTTTCACATTATTATTTTTGGGAGTTCCCGTGCATATTGGGTTTTGAAAAACGTATACGTTAAAGAAATGATTTTGGTGAATGTTTGTTAATATCAGTCTTTTGTTCTTGATTTGCATCTACACTTCACTACAGTATTAGCATGCGATACAATTGTGTGAGTTACCCAAAGTGTGATTTTCTTTGTTTATATGTAAATGAGAAACTTTCCTGCTTACTGAATGAATGCATTGCTGAAGTCAGGGACAGGGGGTGGATGTAATCTGTTTTTATGGTGTAAACATTAATTTGCTAGAATTGGGTTAAAAGCATATTGGTTTGGGTTATGCTTTTCCTGAAAAAATGTGGAAATATTTAATGGTACAGATTTTGATTAGCATTACCATTATTTTGTAATTTTGATTGACATGATTGTACTGGTAATTATGATCATCATTATTATGTAAATGTGATTAATATGAATTTGATCTATTTCATAACTGGTGTTTGATATTCTGGAGATATGATACATTTCAGTGTATAAGTCCAGACATATATGATATATATGTATATATATATATGATACATATATTTTATTTAGTAGATAGTTATAATCTAGATTAGAAATATCCGTTTGCTACTGTACATTTCAAAGGTCGTTCTGGGCACAGTAAATTGGACCAAGGGGTGGAAAAACAAGCCACCAGGACTGTGAATATATTATGGACTGAGTTATCATGGATCAAGTTAATCTATCTTGGATTGTTGCTTTGGACTGAGTCTACATCTACCAGGATTTTGGAACTTTTTCAAGTGTGACTTTGAATTTCACTTTCCCACAGTGCAGGCTGTATCTGTGCATATGCTTCACATGTCTAATGGAGCGCTGAGACTGCGCCCAGATCAGGACCGCCAGCTGATGACAAGCGAGGGGAGGACTAACCCTAGAAGCTTCTGCCTGAATCTAAAGGGTGTATAAAGTGAGGCCCTGACCAGCTGCAGCAATAGAAGATGGACTCTAATGTTCAGCCATGGACACCTGCACCCCCCTCACCCATTGCTTTTGAATAAACGAGGGGTTAATGTCATAAAGGGCAGGGGCAGATTACTTTTATGAGTCTGTTCTTTGGCTATCCAGGTAAAGCAGTGAAGTCATCTTGGCCTTTAGGCAAGACGATGAGGGCACAATAATCCCCTTGCTTTCCCTGCACCAGAGACCAATTTAGATTTGTGGTCTAAGAAGATCCGAAGAAAAGATTTCTGCAAAGACATTTGATTTTCCAGTACTTGTTGGTCCAATGTTTTTGTTTATTGTGTCCAATGTTTTTGTACCAAAATGGGTTTCTATTGGTAGCAAACAAATAAATAAATATGTAGGGAACAATGTTAAAATGGTTTATGAAGAATTTGCATAGTTTAGTGGTAGGATAATTAATTAAAGTGCATGAAGAAGCGAAAAAATGCAGCACTCACCCAGAATCTTCAAACACGTGAATGTCCTTTATTCAACATGACACACAATTCCAAGTGTGATACGGCATGGGCTAAGGCATACGAGAGGAGCGGGAGCGTGCAGAGACGAGACAGACGGCGGCCGTTTCGCGCAAACGCGCTTCTACGGGTCCATGGACCGTATCACACTTGGAATTGTGTGTCATGTTGAATAAAGGACATTCACGTGTTTGAAGATTCTGGGTGAGTGCTGCATTTTTTCGCTTCTTCATGCACATGTGGATCATTCACTCGATATGTACAGCACCTCCCTATCTTCAGTGGAAACTAAGTCCGTCTAGCCTTCAGGAATCACACCTGCAGTGTTCTTAGTGCATGATAGCTCGTTCAGTGACGGTCAGCTTTCTCTCTCTCTCTTTGAAAATAGACGAGTAATTAATTAAAGTGGCTGAAACCAGGGTTGGAATGTGCAGTATGTTATATTTTTAAATTATTTCAACACTCCAATTAATTAATACTAATTATTGAGATATTGTGATGGTTTCAATCACTTTATTATATGATATACATAGTGTATCCTTGCTGTATGGAGTTCGCAGAAGGTCACTGAAGGTTAAATGTCCAACCAGATGACCCACCTAGCAGAACATCATTTGTTGTTCAGTAAATGACCAGTTATTTGTTATTAGTAGATGTATTTGTTGTCAGTAACTGACTGGTTTGAGGAGGTTTCTTCCTGGCATTCCAACGACAAACAACGTTTTTTAATTAGATACATTGGACAGAATAAGATATAAAAGAGGACTGAACTTTTAGGGGACACACAGATAAAAGAGAGATTCGGAGGGAAAGAGAGAGAGAGAGCTGGACGATCAGTGATGGAGTTCACCTGAATAATGTAATGTATGTAATGTATGATGGATGCATATGTATTCATTGCTTATACTGTTTATTTCTTATCATTTATTAAGTAGATTCATTTTTGTTTATTCAATTCTCGTGTGAGCATTTATTTGTTCATCACAATTCCGTGAATCCATAATGAAACACCTACTCCTCCCTATAATAATTATTTCCTCCTGCGCCTCCTTGTAATAATTATTTCCCCCTCTGCTTCCTTATAATTATTATTTCCCCTCTGTGACTCCTTATAATAAGTATTTACCCCTACTCCTCCCTATAATAATTATTTATACCTACTCCTCCCTATAATAATTATTTATACCTACTCTTCCCTATAATAATTATTTATACCTACTCCTCCCTGTAATAATTATTTATACCTACTCTTCCCTATAATAATTATTTATACCTACTCCTCCCTGTAATAATTTCCTCCTGCCCCTCCTTGTATTAATTCCCCCCCCCCTGCTTCCTTATAATTATTTCCCCCCAGGGGCGTAGCTAGAGCTTTTGCCGCCCGGGGCTGTTCCCGAGTTTGGCGCCCCCCCCCCCCTAGAACGTATGCGATTTTCACACTTAGTCATGTACCGACGAGCTCCTCTCCCTTAAGCTCCCAATGTTCAGTGAAAAACTGAGAGAAGCAGAAGAGAAGCTCGTTGTTACAGGACCATGAGTATGAAAATCGCATATGAGTGACGTGTCCATGTGTCAACGACTGGAACCTGCAGAGCTGAATCCTGACATCGCAGCTTCTGAATTCTCACAACTAATGCATTGCACACTTTTAGGATTCTCCCTGGCCGGTGGACAGTCATGTCAGCACAAGCATGCGATTTGTATACTTCCGACCACATTCCGACTAGACGTGCCTGGCCTCGCTCAGTTCATTTTCATAGAGTGAGGCCACACATGTCTAGTCAGCACGTGACCGCATGTATGTAAATCGCCAGCACCAGAGAATCCTGACAGTGTGCAGGGCGCACTGTGAAGTCAGAAGTCTGCAGTCACAAAGAATGACTGCAGACTCATCACAAACCTGGACATCCCCTTTAATGCTCCTAACATAAATAAAACATGAGAGTTAGTCAGTATCACCAATAACATTTACATCCAGGTACCTTATAGATGACGTCGTCTCTGGAGTCGTTCTTCTTTTCTTCATCTTGTCCAGATCCCATGATGAGTTTTCTCATCCACAGCCGTCTCTGCAGACTTCCATCTTCTCCGCTCTTTTGCAGAAAGTCTCCACATGACGCCCTTAAAGATACAAGTGTCATTATAATGCTCCTGAATAAAAAATTTCCCCGCACTATATTGTCTGCATAAAATATGACCCCCACACTGTCTGTCTTATGGTACTTGCTCTTCACACTGACCTCTCCTTTCTATACCGGACCCCTCTTCACACTGACCTCTCACACTGTGTCCCCCCTATAGGGCCCAGTATTTATACTGTACTCTCTCATCACACTCCCCCTCCTTTGTATACTATCCCCTCCTGGCTGTGCCCTTACACTGTCCCCCATGCTACGCATGCACACATCCCAACACCCTCACTCCCCGTACTCTGTCCACATACGTTTTTCACATCGCTACTCATACTGTGTCCGCATACATTCCCCTGTTTGACCCCAAGCTGTCTGCACCCATCCCCCATACTGTTTCCTCATATATGCCCCCCCATCTCCCCCTTTGCTCTTCATTTTGTGTCCTCAGATCTCCCCCACACATTAAATCCCCCCCATCCCCATGACAAATCTCACCCCACACACAATAAATACCCCATCTCCACTCACATTAAATCTCCCCCCACAATAAATCCCCCCATCTCCACTCATATTAAATATCCCCAATCCAATAATATCCCACTATCCCCACTCAGATGAAATCCCCCCCATCCCCATTCACAGTAAATCCCCCCCAGAATATATGCCCCCCATCCCCACTCACATTAAATCCCCCCCACAATATTTTCCCCCATGCCCACTCACATTAAATCCCCCCCACAATATTTTCCCCCATGCCCACTCACATTAAATCCCCCCCACAATATTTTCCCCCATGCCCACTCACAGTAAATCCCCCCCTGCACCTTCGGTGTCTTCAGCTCCACTCACAGTAAATCCCCCCCACAATAAATGCCCCCATCCCCACTCACAGTAAATCCCCCCCACAATAAATGCCCCCATCCCCACTCACAGTAAATCCCCCCCACAATATATGCCCCCATCCCCACTCACAGTAAATCCCCCCCACAATAAATGCCCCCATCCCCACTCACAGTAAATCCCCCCCACAATATTTTCCCCCATCCCCACTCACAGTAAATCCCCCCCTGCACCTTCGGTGTCTTCAGCTCCAGCCTCCACTCACAGTAAATCCCCCCCACAATATATGCCCCCCTTCCCCACACAGTAAATTCCCCCCCTGCACCTTCGGTTCGGTGTCTTCAGCTCCACAGGAGCACTTACCACCGATCTGCATCCCTCCTGCTCTGCCTCTGAGTCTGCTCTGCCGCGCAGGTGAGTGACGTCAGCAGCGTGATCACATGACCTGATCACGCTGCTGCCGTCGCTCTGACCCGGCAGTCAGAGCTTCAATTGTACTCGCATCTCAGATACGAGTACAATTGAACACTGGGAGCCGGCGCGCCGCAGCTTCTCTGTGCCGGCTGTCAGCTTGACAGTCGGCACAGAGAACAGCTGACTCCCAGTGCGGGGGGTGACAGAATGCAGCCGCCGGGGGAGACACTGCGGACCGCCGCTTTAGGCGGCCCGACTGCGCCCCCCTGCCGGCTGCTCCCCCCCTAGATACGCCACTGACTCACCCCCGCATTGTGCCGCCCCCCCGCATTGTGCCGCCCGGGGCGGCCCGCCCCCGGCGGCCCGCCCCCCCCGCACCCCCCTTCCTACGCCACTGTTTCCCCCTGTGCCTCCTTATATTAAGTATTTACCCCTACTCATCCCTATAATAATTAATTCTCCTTGGGCCTCCTTATAATAATTATTTCCCATGTGACTCCTGATAATAATTATTCCCCCCGTGCCTCCTTATAATAATTATTTATACCTACTCCTTCCTATAATTATTTTCCCTTGTGACTCCTTATAATAAGTATTTCCCCTGTGCCTCCTTATAATAATTATTTTCCCCTGTACCTCCTTATAATAATTATTTTCCCCTGTACCTCCTTATAATAATTATTTTCCCCTGTACCTCCTTATAATAATTATTTTCCCCTGTACCTCCTTATAATAATTATTTTCCCCTGTACCTCCTTATAATAATTATTTCCCCTGCGCCTCCTTATAATGATTATTTTCCCCTGTGCCTCCATATAATAGCTATTTTCCCCTGTGCCTGTTTTCATGGCCAGTGTGACCTTGTCTTACATTATACAAGTCCTACTCCAGCTCCGTTTTCTGTTTTTCCTTAGTATTTCTGTATTCAGTACAAATAGCCCACAGTTCATATATATCTGGGTGTCCAGTTGGGACCCTGTGACTCGCGGCCACTATTCCCACTAGGTAGGCTTTAACATTAGAGAATGTAGTTACTGTCTCAGTTGGGTACACCTTGTCGCGGTGAGACAGCTTTAGGCTTTTTTTTTTTTATCAAAAACAGTGTTTACTAAATACCCTATGTTAATTATTTAATGCACTGGCTTTTTTACTTATTTTCATTAGGCTATATGCACACATTGTCTTTTCTTTGGTTCTGTTTCTTTCCGTGGCCAGTGTGAACATGCATTTACATCATGCATGCTTTCAAGTCATACTCCAGCTCAGGTTTATGTTTTTCTTAAATAATTATTCCCCCCTCTGCCTTCTTATAATAATTATTTCCCCCTGTGTCTCATTATAATAATTATTTCCCCTGTGCCTCATTATAACAATTATTTCCCCCTTTGTCTCATTATAATAATTATTTCCCCTGTGCCTCATTATAACAATTATTTCCTCTCTGTGCCTCCTTATAGTAATTATTTCCTGCTTTGGTTCGTTATAGTAATTATTTTCCCCTCTGCCTCCTAATAATAATTATTTCCCCCGTGCCTCCTTATAATAATAATTCTCCTGTGCCTTTTTTACAATAATTATTTTCTCCTGTACCTCCTTATAATAATTATTCCCCCTCTGCCTCCTTACAATAATTATTTCCCCGTGCCTCCTTACAATAATTATTTTCTCCTGTGCCTCCTTATAATAATTATTTCCCCGTGCCTCCTTATAATAATAATTCCCCCTGTTCCTCCTTATAATAATTATTTCCCCGTGCCTCCTTATAATAATTATTTCCCCGTGCCTCCTTACAATAATTATTTTCTCCTGTACCTCCTTATAATTATTTCCCCGTGCCTCCTTATAATAATAATTCTCTCTGTTCCCCCTTATAATTATTTTCCCCCTGTGCCTCTTTATAATAATTATATACCCCCTGTGCCTCCTCATAAGAATTATTTCCCCCTGCGCCTCCTTATAACAATTATTTCCCCCTGCGCCTCCTTATAATAACTCCCCAGTGCTTCTTCATAGTAATAATGCCTCCCACCTTCTTATAAAGTGAATCCGACTTTTGAGTTGATGGAGAAGGGTCCGCTGTTCAGACCCCCTTGAGCAGGGTGCGGAGCAGTTACGTAGAAGGTTTCTCTTTCCGGACGACCTGTCCTGTCCTACATTACACAGTCATCCCATAATCTGAATGGTCACAGTGTAATACTTCACTTGCCCTTTGGGGGCGCTGTAGGGAATGTGATCGCTTCCCCACAGATTACAGCTGGTGGCTGGATGTCCCATCAGGTTGCACACATTATAGTCAGTTTATACTCAATGAATAAACAAGAAGTGGAAAGCCCCTTTAAGGTTTAGGGTTTTGTAACCATGTAACATTGGGGTCATTTCTGGGAAACCAAGACATTTCCCATTTCCTCCAATGCTGCAGTCAGCGCTCGCTGGACACCATGTTCTCCCAGTGTAAACCTTCTTGGTCGTCCGTTTAGATCAAATATTTGGCCAATTTGCCACGGACAACCGGTGACGGCTATTTCTGCCCTCTTAATCCGCCTTTGTTCCTTCCGTACACCAGGTCTCGCTCGGGTGGCTCTGAAAGAAGCAGATCTTGTTTGTGCCAACAGAGGAGCTTAGAGCCGGAGCGGCAGGCGGCGTCTTCTGGAGATCTGACCACACGCACCTTCCTGGGAGAGAAGACAGAAGCAGCATGGAGAAGCTCCTTCTACCGTTGGTGTTGGCCACCATGGTCCTGGCCAGACCACCAGCGCCAACCTTTCCACAAGACAGTCCCTTGAAGCTAATAATGGCGGCCGTTTATTTCTACAATGGAGAATCCCATTCGGACGTCATGTTTAGACTCTACAAATATGAATATGACTACAAGGAGGTGAGTAGATCCCACGGGATCCAGCCAGTGATCCTCTGCAGATCTCATTCTCTATCATCATATTTTGCTCTTTCCTCATTGGCACATAAGACAGTGAAGCAGAAATCAGAGACGTCCGTCATTACAAACACGAGTATAAACATAAGGGTGAATGACCTCGGGGAGATCAAAACAAAGCGCTGCGGAATATGTTGGCGCTATATAAATAAAATTATTATTATTATTATTATTATCCAACACCGCGGAGACACCATCACGTGTTTCTCAACGCAGTGATCCAGAACACTGCCCCCATCAATTATGGGAAATATGCAAATGCATGTAGAAAAGCTGCGGAGACACCATCACGGTGAAAGGCCTGGCTATTCATTGCTTGCGTTGAGAAACACGTGATGGTGTCTCCGCGGTGTTGGATGTTTTGATCTCCCCGAGGTCATTCATCCTTATGTTTATAGTCTTTTCACCAGGCACTGCTCCTAATAGCCAGTTTCCTACTCCACACTGATGAGGGGCAAACACCCCGAAACAGCTGTCTGTGGATGGATACCATGTTTTGGCATAGGTGGTTTTCCTTTATTGGATGCTGCCCTTCCCGTGGTTGTTCCTTCCCTGTGAAAGACCTGGCTATTCATTGCTTGCGTTGAGAAACATGTGATGGTGTCTCCGCGGCTTTTCTACATGCAATTACAAACACGAGATCCTTCACGTCCACATCAGTTCTCTGGGTTTTCCCTGGTGAAATGTTTCCAGTAATTGAGAAGAGTTTGTAACATTTTCCAAACATAAAGTTACAATGTATCAATTCTCCCTATAGACCAGGCAATGATAATTCAATGATTCCCTGGAAATGATCCAAAGATAAAGTTACAATGTATCAATTCTCTCTATGGATCAGGCGATGATAATTCAATGATTCCCCAGAAATGATCCCAAAGGGATCCCAAGTTATTAAGTTATTCTTGGTAGGATGAAAAGTTACCTGTGTCCCATACATATCCTGTAATTACAATACCTCTGCTTGCTGTCATGTAACTCGACATATGATGTGTATATGGCTGATCCCCCTCCACACCCTACAGGTGACAGCGTTATCATAGGGCAGTCTAGCTGCTGCGTAACCTCTTAGATGCCGATGTCAATCATGATCGGCACATTTACAACAAGCCATAATGTAGAAGGATTGCTGCCGGGAAAACGTCTGATCGTCTGAACACAGGAGATGGAGCCGGCCTAATAGTGATCGGCTGATCCCTGTGCTGGATCCAACCTGTGGAGGACAGGTCTTCATAAAATAACTCATTTAATTGGGAACCGTCACCTCCCATAAATGTATAATTTTATTACCTGGTGTAATTGCCGCCGTTCTCCTGAATCCGGGGATGTTTTCCTGTTGTTCCTGCTCCTCTCCGTTCTGGAGATTTTGTCCCCTCTTCTTCGCATATAAATCTATTTTTTTTTTTGCCAGCTAGGAGTGGATATAAAGATCACTCCCACATAGAGGTATTGATGACCACGCCCACTTGGCTAACAATGCTAGATTTATATAAAATGAAGAGGAGACAATATGAATGGAGAGAAGCAGGAATAAAAGGAAAACATCAATGGATTCAGGAGAATGGCGACGTTTACACCATGGGAAATTACACATATTAATGGCAGGTGAACGGTGCCCTTTAAATATATAATAATAATAATAATGGATCAGATCTTACCGAATTCTCTTCTCATTTCAGGGGCCCATGGGAGAAAAACAAGCAAATTTCACCATTAAAGAAACTGTTTGTCAAAAGTCAAAAAATGAAACCCTTGACAGCTGTGAATTTCTCCTTGGAGGGGTAAGACCTTTATTCGTGGCAGTAATCTCTCATGTAAGACTCATTTTATGTAAAGGCTTTGAGAAAAAAAACTATATATTTAGCAATTTAATGTAATAACTATTTCCAGTGACTTTTCTGTAATATTATTTCCCCCCAGCTGGAGAAGAGCTGCACGGCGGAAGAGAAGGATCAGGAGGCGGCGCTGTCTGTCATCTGCCTCGCGGTCGCCCCGGGGGTGAGATCATTGTCTGTTTCTTACCTTGGTAACTGTGAGCTTGGGACACTCACTGCCCTGGGGGAGAACACAAAACACTAAGCTCCGCCCACCAGCTATTACATGGCCCCACCCCCGAGTAACGAGAGCCGAGGAAGAAATATGTTAATTACTGTGCTACATACAGGGAGAAGGAATCCTTAAAGGGGCTAACCAGAACCAAAGTAATGACGATTTGTAATAAAAGGGGTTGGCATCTCTATCCTATTCGTGAGTGAATGGGTTTTTTTTTTGCCTTTTTTGTGCACCTTATTCCAAGACTCACAAATTCAATCACGTTGGCATATAATGTACTAAAAAACAGAAAAGTGGAGAAATGGTGAAAAAAATGCAATTCCGCCATTTTCCTTTTGCTTTTACAATGATCATTGTGCTGCACATATGTACTAGGATCTTATAATCGTTTCTTTTTATATTTTAATGCTTTAGAAACTTCTGAGCTTCTCGCCAGTCTCCACTTATGTCCAGATTTTACCTTTTTTATTTGCCTTTATTTGACCTTTGTTTTACTGTTTTGCTTTTGTTTCTTTTTGTAAAAAGACAAATCCTGGAAATCAAAATGCCGACAGTCCTGAGCAGGAAGCTTCCTATGAGGACCAGGTGATAATCATGGATGACAGCGGTGAGACATCAGAAGAGGAAGAGAAAAGGGACCAAGACGCCTTCAAGGCACCAAAACCAGAAAATACAGGAGACAATCGTCTCACAGAAAGTGACCGGAGGGCGGGACACAGACGGGGAAGAGTTTGTCTACAATGTGTCTTTGACGCTTTCTCCAGAAATTAAACTGGCCAAGTCTCTATAAGGATCCGTCACATTGTTACCAGTGGATGCACCGGAGAGAAACGTCGGGTCACCAGGAGCAATGGTGGAAGCTCCCAGGGAGGACGCCATCGCTGCTCACAATCCTCACTACTGAGATTTACACACATGAATGTGTAACATTTTCAATAAACGTTGCCATTTCTTACATTGACCCATTCTATGTTCATGAGCTTCAGACTTTTCACATTAACCTGAGAGTTGGTCATTTGGATTTTTAGCTAATTGCAATAGCAATATTCATCACTAGGCAAAAATGTGAAGAAGTGAAAAGCTTTGGTATAAATTATACATTGAAGATAAGAGAACTAAGCAACTTTCTTTCATAATGTCTTAGGCTACGTCCCCAAGGTCAGTAATCAGCAGCGCAGCACATGTCCGCTCCATCCAAAGCGCTGCCGGCTATTGAACGCAGATGATGCCACATGTGTTCATTGTACCGCGGGGAATAACCGTGCCCAATACATTAGACGGTGATATTTATTTTTTTGCGGAGACAGAGCATCTACACAAGATAAAAAGACATGCTGCTGTCTGGAAAGATGCGCCACATGTCTGTCTCCGCAGGGAAGCCACAGGTGCCGGTGCACACATAGTGGACGTCCACTATGCTGTAACATCTGGACGCTGCGAGTTGGACTTTGCGGATCTACACAGCATCCAACCCTCAGCGTTTCCTGACCATGGGAACATACCCATATACGACTACTTGAGTCTAACCTACCATTTTTGAAGGCATTATCCTTCACATTCCTCTTCATTCTCAAACTTAATGAACAGATAAAAAATTCTGTATAAAGGGTCAGAGGTGTCCTAAGGCAGGAGGCACACTTGCGAGTGCAATACGAGAAACTTGCACGAGTCTCTCACACCAATACACGACATAGCCATTCAGCACTCGGGACCTGAGTGTTCAGCTGCATAGAAATACACGCTCCGGTCCCGAGTGCCGGCAGGAGTGCTGGGTATTGATGCGAGAGACTCGTGTGAGTTTCTCGCATTGCACTCGCAAGTGTGACCCCGGCCTAATACAGAGCTCAAAATACCTCGCAGTCACCACTAGGGGGAGCTCCCTGTATACAGAGATACATGATAAGATCCTGTCTGCAGTCACCACTAGGGGGAGCTCCCTGTATACAGAGATACATGATAAGATCCTGTCTGCAGTCACCACTAGGGGGAGCTCCCTGTATACAGAGATACATGATAAGATCCTGTCTGCAGCCACAACTAGGGGGAGCGTCCTGTATACAGAGATACATGATAAGATCCTGTCTGCAGTCACCACTAGGGGGAGCTCCCTGTATACAGAGATACATGATAAGATCCTATCTGCAGTCACCACTAGGAGGAGCTCCCTGTATACAGAGATACATGATAAGATCCTGTCTGCAGCCACCACTAGGGGGAGCTCCCTGTATACAGAGATACATGATAAGATCCTGTCTGCAGTCACCACTAGGGGGAGCTCCCTGTATACAGAGATACATGATAAGATCCTGTCTGCAGCCACCACTAGGGGAGCTCCCTGTATACAGAGATACATGATAAGATCCTGTCTGCAGTCCCCACTAGGGGGAGCTCCCTGTATACAGAGATACATGATAAGATCATGTCTGCAGCCACCACTAGGGGGAGCTCCCTGTATACAGAGATACATGATAAGATCCTGTCTGCAGTCACCACTAGGGGGAGCTCCCTGTATACAGAGATACATGATAAGATCCTGTCTGCAGTCACCACTAGGGGGAGCTCCCTGTATACAGAGATACATGATAAGATCCTGTCTGCAGCCACAACTAGGGGGAGCGTCCTGTATACAGAGATACATGATAAGATCCTGTCTGCAGTCACCACTAGGGGGAGCTCCCTGTATACAGAGATACATGATAAGATCCTGTCTGCAGCCACAACTAGGGGGAGCGTCCTGTATACAGAGATACATGATAAGATCCTGTCTGCAGTCACCACTAGGGGGAGCTCCCTGTATACAGAGATACATGATAAGATCCTATCTGCAGTCACCACTAGGAGGAGCTCCCTGTATACAGAGATACATGATAAGATCCTGTCTGCAGCCACCACTAGGGGGAGCTCCCTGTATACAGAGATACATGATAAGATCCTGTCTGCAGTCACCACTAGGGGGAGCTCCCTGTATACAGAGATACATGATAAGATCCTGTCTGCAGCCACCACTAGGGGAGCTCCCTGTATACAGAGATACATGATAAGATCCTGTCTGCAGTCCCCACTAGGGGGAGCTCCCTGTATACAGAGATACATGATAAGATCATGTCTGCAGCCACCACTAGGGGGAGCTCCCTGTATACAGAGATACATGATAAGATCCTGTCTGCAGTCACCACTAGGGGGAGCTCCCTGTATACAGAGATACATGATAAGATCCTGTCTGCAGTCACCACTAGGGGGAGCTCCCTGTATACAGAGATACATGATAAGATCCTGTCTGCAGCCACAACTAGGGGGAGCGTCCTGTATACAGAGATACATGATAAGATCCTGTCTGCAGTCACCACTAGGGGGAGCTCCCTGTATACAGAGATACATGATAAGATCCTATCTGCAGTCACCACTAGGAGGAGCTCCCTGTATACAAAGATACATGATAAGATCCTGTCTGCAGCCACCACTAGGGGGAGCTCCCTGTATACAGAGATACATGATAAGATCCTGTCTGCAGTCACCACTAGGGGGAGCTCCCTGTATACAGAGATACATGATAAGATCCTGTCTGCAGCCACCACTAGGGGAGCTCCCTGTATACAGAGATACATGATAAGATCCTGTCTGCAGTCCCCACTAGGGGGAGCTCCCTGTATACAGAGATACATGATAAGATCATGTCTGCAGCCACCACTAGGGGGAGCTCCCTGTATACAGAGATACATGATAAGATTCTGTCTGCAGTCACCACTAGGGGGAGCTCCCTGTATTCAAAGATACATGATAAGATCATGTCTGCAGCCACCACTAGGGGGAGCTCCCTGTATACAGAGATACATGATAAGATTCTGTCTGCAGCCACCACTAGAGGGAGCTCCCTGTATACAGATATACATGATAAGATCCTGTCTGCAGTCACCACTAGGGGGAGCTCCCTGTATATAGAGATACATGATAAGATCCTGTCTGAAGTCACCACTAGGGGGAGCTCCCTGTATACAGAGATACATGATAAGATCCTATCTGCAGCCACCACTAGGGGGAGCTCCATGTATACAGAGATACATGATAACATTCTCTCTACAGTCACCACTAGGGGGAGCTCCTGTATACAGAGATACATGACAAGATCCAGTCTGCAGCCACCACTAGGGGTAGATCCCTGTATACAGAGATACATGATAAGATCCTATCTGCAGCCACCACTAGGGGTAGATCCCTGTATACAGATATACATGATAAGATCCTGTCTGTAGCCACCACTAGGGGGAGCTCCCTGTATACAGAGATACATGATAAGATCCTGTCTGCAGCCACCACTAGGGGGAGCTCCCTGTATACAGAGATACATGATAAGATCATGTCTGCAGCCACCACTAGGGGGAGCTCCCTGTATACAGAGATACATGATAAGATCCTATCTGCAGTCACCACTAGGAGGAGCTCCCTGTATACAGAGATACATGATAAGATCCTGTCTGCAGTCCCCACTAGGGGGAGCTCCCTGTATACAGAGATACACAGCATCCAACCCTCAGCGTTTCCTGACCATGGGAACATACCCATATACGACTACTTGAGTCTAACCTACCATTTTTGAAGGCATTATCCTTCACATTCCTCTTCATTCTCAAACTTAATGAACAGATAAAAAATTCTGTATAAAGGGTCAGAGGTGTCCTAAGGCAGGAGGCACACTTGCGAGTGCAATACGAGAAACTTGCACGAGTCTCTCACACCAATACACGACATAGCCATTCAGCACTCGGGACCTGAGTGTTCAGCTGCATAGAAATACACGCTCCGGTCCCGAGTGCCGGCAGGAGTGCTGGGTATTGATGCGAGAGACTCGTGTGAGTTTCTCGCATTGCACTCGCAAGTGTGACCCCGGCCTAATACAGAGCTCAAAATACCTCGCAGTCACCACTAGGGGGAGCTCCCTGTATACAGAGATACATGATAAGATCCTGTCTGCAGTCACCACTAGGGGGAGCTCCCTGTATACAGAGATACATGATAAGATCCTGTCTGCAGTCACCACTAGGGGGAGCTCCCTGTATACAGAGATACATGATAAGATCCTGTCTGCAGCCACAACTAGGGGGAGCGTCCTGTATACAGAGATACATGATAAGATCCTGTCTGCAGTCACCACTAGGGGGAGCTCCCTGTATACAGAGATACATGATAAGATCCTATCTGCAGTCACCACTAGGAGGAGCTCCCTGTATACAGAGATACATGATAAGATCCTGTCTGCAGCCACCACTAGGGGGAGCTCCCTGTATACAGAGATACATGATAAGATCCTGTCTGCAGTCACCACTAGGGGGAGCTCCCTGTATACAGAGATACATGATAAGATCCTGTCTGCAGCCACCACTAGGGGAGCTCCCTGTATACAGAGATACATGATAAGATCCTGTCTGCAGTCCCCACTAGGGGGAGCTCCCTGTATACAGAGATACATGATAAGATCATGTCTGCAGCCACCACTAGGGGGAGCTCCCTGTATACAGAGATACATGATAAGATTCTGTCTGCAGTCACCACTAGGGGGAGCTCCCTGTATTCAAAGATACATGATAAGATCATGTCTGCAGCCACCACTAGGGGGAGCTCCCTGTATACAGAGATACATGATAAGATTCTGTCTGCAGCCACCACTAGAGGGAGCTCCCTGTATACAGATATACATGATAAGATCCTGTCTGCAGTCACCACTAGGGGGAGCTCCCTGTATATAGAGATACATGATAAGATCCTGTCTGAAGTCACCACTAGGGGGAGCTCCCTGTATACAGAGATACATGATAAGATCCTATCTGCAGCCACCACTAGGGGGAGCTCCATGTATACAGAGATACATGATAACATTCTCTCTACAGTCACCACTAGGGGGAGCTCCTGTATACAGAGATACATGACAAGATCCAGTCTGCAGCCACCACTAGGGGTAGATCCCTGTATACAGAGATACATGATAAGATCCTATCTGCAGCCACCACTAGGGGTAGATCCCTGTATACAGATATACATGATAAGATCCTGTCTGTAGCCACCACTAGGGGGAGCTCCCTGTATACAGAGATACATGATAAGATCCTGTCTGCAGCCACCACTAGGGGGAGCTCCCTGTATACAGAGATACATGATAAGATCATGTCTGCAGCCACCACTAGGGGGAGCTCCCTGTATACAGAGATACATGATAAGATCCTGTCCGCAGTCACCACTAGGGGGAGCTCCCTGTATACAGAGATACATGATAAGATCCTGTCCGCAGTCACCACTAGGGGGAGCTCCCTGTATACAGAGATACATGATAAGATCCTGTCCGCAGCCACCACTAGGGGGAGCTCCCTGTATACAGAGATACATGATAAGATCCTGTCCGCAGTCACCACTAGGGGGAGCTCCCTGTATACAGAGATACATGATAAGATCCTGTCTGCAGTCACCACTAGGGGGAACTCCCTGTATACAGAGATACATGATAAGATCCTGTCTGCAGCCACCACTAGGGGGAGCTCCCTGTATACAGAGATCCATGATAAGATCCTGTCTGCAGCCACCACTAGGGGGAGCTCCCTGTATACAGAGATACATGATAAGATCCTGCCTGCAGCCACCACTAGGGGGAGCTCCCTGTATACAGAGATACATGATAAGATCCTGTCTGCAGCCACCACTAGGGGGAGCTCCCTGTATACAGAGATCCATGATAAGATCCTGTCTGCAGCCACCACTAGGGGGAGCTCCCTGTATACAGAGATACATGATAAGATCCTGCCTGCAGCCACCACTAGGGGGAGCTCCCTGTATACAGAGATACATGATAAGATCCTGTCTGCAGCCACCACTAGGGGGAGCTCCCTGTATACAGAGATCCATGATAAGATCCTGTCTGCAGCCACCACTAGGGGGAGCTCCCTGTATGCAGAGATACATGATAAGATCCTGTCCGCAGTCACCACTAGGGGGAGCTCCCTGTATACAGAGATACATGATAAGATCCTGTCCGCAGTCACCACTAGGGGGAGCTTCCTGTATACAGAGATACATGAAAAGATCCTGTCCGCAGCCACCACTAGGGGGAGCTCCCTGTATACAGAGATACATGATAAGATCCTGTCCGCAGTCACCACTAGGGGGAGCTCCCTGTATACAGAGATACATGATAAGATCCTGTCTGCAGTCACCACTAGGGGGAACTCCCTGTATACAGAGATACATGATAAGATCCTGTCTGCAGCCACCACTAGGGGGAGCTCCCTGTATACAGAGATCCATGATAAGATCCTGTCTGCAGCCACCACTAGGGGGAGCTCCCTGTATACAGAGATACATGATAAGATCCTGCCTGCAGCCACCACTAGGGGGAGCTCCCTGTATACAGAGATACATGATAAGATCCTGTCTGCAGCCACCACTAGGGGGAGCTCCCTGTATACAGAGATCCATGATAAGATCCTGTCTGCAGCCACCACTAGGGGGAGCTCCCTGTATACAGAGATACATGATAAGATCCTGCCTGCAGCCACCACTAGGGGGAGCTCCCTGTATACAGAGATACATGATAAGATCCTGTCTGCAGCCACCACTAGGGGGAGCTCCCTGTATACAGAGATCCATGATAAGATCCTGTCTGCAGCCACCACTAGGGGGAGCTCCCTGTATACAGAGATACATGATAAGATCCTGCCTGCAGCCACCACTAGGGGGAGCTCCCCGTGTACATAGATACATGATAAGATCCTGTCTGCAGTCACCACTAGGGGGAGCTCCCTGTATACAGAGATACATGATAAGATCCTGTCTGCAGCCACCACTAGGGGGAGCTCCCTGTGTGCAGAGATACATGATAAGATCCTGTCTGCAGTCACCACTAGGGGGAGCTCCCTGTATACAGAGACACATGATAAGATCCTGTCTGCAGCCACCACTAGGGGGAGCTCCCTGTATACAGAGATACATGATAAGATCCTGTCTGCAGCCACCACTAGGGGGAGCTCCCTGTATACAGAGATACATGATAAGATCCTGTCTGCAGCCACCACTAGGGGGAGCTCCCTGTATACAGAGATACATGATAAGATCATGTCTGCAGCCACCACTAGGGGGAGCTCCCTGTATACAGAGATACATGATAAGATCCTGTCCGCAGTCACCACTAGGGGGAGCTCCCTGTATACAGAGATACATGATAAGATCCTGTCCGCAGTCACCACTAGGGGGAGCTCCCTGTATATAGAGATACATGATAAGATCCTGTCTGCAGCCACCACTAGGGGGAGCTCCCTGTATACAGAGATACATGATAAGATCCTGTCTGCAGTCACCACTAGGGGGAACTCCCTGTATACAGAGATACATGATAAGATCCTGTCTGCAGCCACCACTAGGGGGAGCTCCCTGTATACAGAGATCCATGATAAGATCCTGTCTGCAGCCACCACTAGGGGGAGCTCCCTGTATACAGAGATACATGATAAGATCCTGCCTGCAGCCACCACTAGGGGGAGCTCCCTGTATACAGAGATACATGATAAGATCCTGTCTGCAGCCACCACTAGGGGGAGCTCCCTGTATACAGAGATCCATGATAAGATCCTGTCTGCAGCCACCACTAGGGGTAGCTCCCTGTATACAGAGATACATGATAAGATCCTGTCTGCAGCCACCACTAGGGGGAGCTCCCTGTGTGCAGAGATACATGATAAGATCCTGTCTGCAGCCACCACTAGGGGGAGCTCCCTGTATATAGAGATACATGATAAGATCCTGTCTGCAGCCACCACTAGGGGGAGCTCCCTGTATACAGAGATACATGATAAGATCCTGTCCACAGTCACCACTAGGGGGAGCTCCCTGTATACAGAGATACATGATAAGATCCTGTCTGCAGTCACCACTAGGGGGAACTCCCTGTATACAGAGATACATGATAAGATCCTGTCTGCAGCCACCACTAGGGGGAGCTCCCTGTATACAGAGATCCATGATAAGATCCTGTCTGCAGCCACCACTAGGGGGAGCTCCCTGTATACAGAGATACATGATAAGATCCTGCCTGCAGCCACCACTAGGGGGAGCTCCCTGTATACAGAGATACATGATAAGATCCTGTCTGCAGCCACCACTAGGGGGAGCTCCCTGTATACAGAGATCCATGATAAGATCCTGTCTGCAGCCACCACTAGGGGGAGCTCTGTTATGACCCCAATGGCGAGGGTCTCAGAGGAACGTGGAAGTCTGCAGTATACAAAAATCCAGCTCATAGGGCAGTGGTAACTGGGTTGACCATATATCTACTCCTAACACCAACACTAGAAGTAGCCGGGAATCATTCCTACGTTGATTCTAGATGACACGCTCCAGCCGGAGAATCTAGCTACCCCTAGTAGAGGAAAACAAAAGACCTTTCTTGCCTCCAGAGAAGGGGACCCCAAAGCTGGATAGAAGCCCCCCACAAATAATAACGGTGAGGTAAGAGGAAATGACAAACACAGAAATGAACCAGGTTTAGCACAGAGAGGCCCGCTAACTGATAGCAGAATAAAGAAAGGTAACTTATATGGTCAACAAAAACCCTATCAAAATCCACACTGGAAATTCAAGAACCCCCGAACCGTCTAACGGTCCGGGGGGAGAACACCAGCCCCCTAGAGCTTCCAGCAAAGGTCAGGATATATATTTGGAACAAGCTGGACAAAAATACAAAACCAAAACAAATAGCAAAAAGCAAAAAGCAGACTTAGCTGATATTACTGGAACCAGGATCAGTAGACAAGAGCACAGCAGACTAGCTCTGATAACTACGTTGCCAGGCATTGAACTGAAGGTCCAGGGAGCTTATATAGCAACACCCTTAACTAACGACCCAGGTGCGGATAAAAGGAATGACAGAAAAACCAGAGTCAAAAAACTAGTAACCACTAGAGGGAGCAAAAAGCAAATTCACAACAGTACCCCCCCCTTAGTGAAGGGTCACCGAACCCTCACCACGACCACCAGGGCGATCAGGATGAGCGGCATGAAAGGCACGAACTAAATCGGCCGCATGAACATCAGAGGCGACCACCCAGGAATTATCCTCTTGACCATAGCCCTTCCACTTGACCAGGTACTGAAGCCTCCGCCTGGAGAGGCGAGAATCCAAGATCTTCTCCACCACGTACTCCAACTCGCCCTCAACCAACACCGGAGCAGGAGGCTCAGCAGAAGGAACTACAGGCACAATGTACCGCCGCAACAAGGACCTATGAAATACATTGTGAATAGCAAACGACACAGGAAGATCCAGACGAAAAGATACAGGATTAAGGATTTCCAATATCTTGTAAGGCCCAATAAAACGAGGTTTAAATTTGGGAGAGGAGACCTTCATAGGAACAAAGCGGGAAGAAAGCCATACCAAATCCCCAACGCGTAGTCGGGGACCCACACCGCGGCGGCGGTTGGCAAAGCGCTGAGCCCTCTCCTGTGACAACTTCAAGTTGTCCACCACATGATTCCAGATCCGCTGCAACCTATCCACCACAGAATCCACCCCAGGACAGTCAGAAGGCTCCACATGACCCGAAGAAAAGCGAGGATGGAAACCAGAGTTGCAGAAAAAAGGCGAAACCAAGGTGGCGGAACTAGCCCGATTATTAAGGGCAAACTCAGCCAACGGCAAGAATGTCA
Source organism: Ranitomeya variabilis (assembly GCF_051348905.1). Classification (NCBI taxonomy): domain Eukaryota; kingdom Metazoa; phylum Chordata; class Amphibia; order Anura; family Dendrobatidae; genus Ranitomeya; species Ranitomeya variabilis. The sequence continues at coordinate 14,082,923 of NC_135237.1, forward strand.
CCCAATCGTCCTGATCAGCAGAGACAAAACACCTCAAATAAGCCTCCAAAGTCTGATTGGTTCGCTCCGTCTGTCCATTAGTCTGAGGATGGAAAGCAGACGAAAACGACAAATCAAAAATTTATCCAGATACTTCCGGAAAATGTCATGCATAAAGGACTGAAAAACTGAAGGCGCATTGGAGAGCCCAAAAGGCATCACCAAGTACTCAAAATGACCCTCGGGCGTATTGAATGCGGTTTTCCATTCATCACCTTGCTTAATGCGCACAAGGTTGTACGCACCACGAAGGTCTATCTTGGTGAACCACTTGGCACCTTTAATCCGGGCAAACAAGTCAGACAACAGCGGTAAAGGATACTGAAATTTGACAGTGATCTTATTTAAAAGCCGATAATCAATACAAGGTCTCAAAGATCCGTCCTTTTTTGCCACAAAAAAGAATCCCGCACCAAGAGGGGAAGAAGACGGACGGATGTGTCCTTTCTCCAGAGACTCCTTGATATATGAACGCATAGCGGTATGTTCAGGTACCGACAGATTAAACAGTCTTCCCTTAGGAAATTTACTGCCTGGGATCAAATCTATAGCACAGTCACAGTCCCTATGAGGAGGCAGTGCACTGGACTCAGACTCACTGAAGACATCCTGATAATCAGACAAATACTCCGGAACTTCCGAAGGTGTAGAAGAAGCAATAGACACAGGCAGGGAATCCCCATGAATACCCCGACAGCCCCAACTTGAGACTGACATAGCCTTCCAGTCCAGGACTGGATTATGGGTCTGTAACCATGGCAGCCCTAAAACAACCAAATCATGCATTTTATGTAAAACCAGGAAACGTATCACCTCGCGGTGTTCAGGAGTCATGCACATGGTAACCTGTGTCCAATACTGCGGTTTATTTGCTGCCAATGGCGTAGCATCAATACCCCTAAGAGGAATAGGATTTTCTAATGGTTCAAGAGTAAAACCACAGCGCTTAGCAAATGAGAGATCCATGAGACTCAGGGCAGCACCTGAATCTACAAACGCCATGACAGGATAAGACGACAGTGAGCAAATCAAAGTTACGGACAGAATAAATTTAGGTTGCAAATTACCAACGGTGACCGGACTAACAACCTTAGCTATACGTTTAGAGCATGCTGAGATAACATGTGTAGAATCACCACAGTAGTAGCACAAGCCATTCCGGCGACTATGAATTTTCCGCTCATTTCTAGTCAGGATTCTATCACATTGCATTAAATCAGGTGTCTGTTCAGACAACACCATGAGGGAATTTGCGGTTTTTCTATCACATTGCACCGAATTAGGTGTCTGTTCAGACAACACCATGAGGGAATTTGCGGTTTTGCGCTCCCGCAACCGCCGGTCAATTTGAATAGCCAGTGCCATAGTATCATTCAGACCTGTGGGAATGGGGAAACCCACCATAACATTCTTAATGGCTTCAGAAAGGCCATTTCTAAAATTAGCGGCCAGTGCACACTCGTTCCAATGTGTCAGCACGGACCATTTCCGAAATTTTTGGCAGTACACTTCAGCCTCGTCCTGCCCCTGAGACATAGCCAGCAAGGCCTTTTCTGCCTGAATCTCAAGATTGGGTTCCTCATAAAGTAAACCGAGCGCCAGAAAAAACGCATTAATATCAGCCAATGCCGGATCTCCTGGCGCCAGCGAAAAAGCCCAATCCTGAGGGTCGCCCCGTAAGAACGAAATAACAATTTTTACTTGCTGAGCAGAATCTCCAGATGAACAGGGTCTCAGGGACAAAAACAATTTACAATTATTCACGAAATTCCTAAACTTAAACCTGTCTCCGGAAAACAGTTCAGGAATCGGTATTTTAGGTTCTGACCTAGGATTTCTGATAACATAGTCTTGTATGCCCTGCACACGAGTAGCCAGCTGGTCCACACTTGTAATCAAGGTCTGGACATTCATGTCTGCAGCAAGCATAGCCACTCTGAGGTAAAGGGGAAGAAGAAAAAAAAAACTCAGAATCTTCTTTCTTATAATCCCTCTTCTGCAATGCATTAAACATTTAATATTGGCCTGGCAAACTGTTATGACCCCAATGGCGAGGGTCTCAGAGGAACGTGGAAGTCTGCAGTATACAAAAATCCAGCTCATAGGGCAGTGGTAACTGGGTTGACCATATATCTACTCCTAACGCCAACACTAGAAGTAGCCGGGAATCATTCCTACGTTGATTCTAGATGACACGCGCCAGCCGGAGAATCTAGCTACCCCTAGTAGAGGAAAACAAAAGACCTTTCTTGCCTCCAGAGAAGGGGACCCCAAAGCTGGATAGAAGCCCCCCACAAATAATAACGGTGAGGTAAGAGGAAATGACAAACACAGAAATGAACCAGGTTTAGCACAGAGAGGCCCGCTTACTGATAGCAGAATAAAGAAAGGTAACTTATATGGTCAACAAAAACCCTATCAAAATCCACACTGGAAATTCAAGAACCCCCGAACCGTCTAACGGTCCGGGGGGAGAACACCAGCCCCCTAGAGCTTCCAGCAAAGGTCAGGATATAGATTTGGAACAAGCTGGACAAAAATACAAAACCAAAACAAATAGCAAAAAGCAAAAGGCAGACTTAGCTGATATAACTGGAACCAGGATCAGTAGACAAGAGCACAGCAGACTAGCTCTGATAACTACGTTGCCAGGCATAGAACTGAAGGTCCAGGGAGCTTATATAGCAACACCCTTAACTAACGACCCAGGTGCGGATAAAAGGAATGACAGAAAAACCAGAGTCAAAAAACTAGTAACCACTAGAGGGAGCAAAAAGCAAATTCACAACAGAGCTCCCTGTATACAGAGATCCATGATAAGATCCTGCCTGCAGCCACCACTAGGGGGAGCTCCCTGTATACAGAGATACATGATAAGATCCTGTCTGCAGCCACCACTAGGGGGAGCTCCCTGTATACAGAGATCCATGATAAGATCCTGTCTGCAGCCACCACTAGGGGGAGCTCCCTGTATACAGAGATACATGATAAGATCCTGCCTGCAGCCACCACTAGGGGGAGCTCCCCGTGTACATAGATACATGATAAGATCCTGTCTGCAGTCACCACTAGGGGGAGCTCCCTGTATACAGAGATACATGATAAGATCCTGTCTGCAGCCACCACTAGGGGGAGCTCCCTGTATACAGAGATACATGATAAGATCCTGTCTGCAGCCACCACTAGGGGGAGCTCCCTGTATACAGAGATCCATGATAAGATCCTGTCTGCAGCCACCACTAGGGGGAGCTCCCTGTATACAGAGATACATGATAAGATCCTGCCTGCAGCCACCACTAGGGGGAGCTCCCTGTATACAGAGATACATGATAAGATCCTGTCTGCAGCCACCACTAGGGGGAGCTCCCTGTATACAGAGATCCATGATAAGATCCTGTCTGCAGCCACCACTAGGGGGAGCTCCCTGTATACAGAGATACATGATAAGATCCTGCCTGCAGCCACCACTAGGGGGAGCTCCCTGTATACAGAGATACATGATAAGATCCTGTCTGCAGCCACCACTAGGGGGAGCTCCCTGTATACAGAGATCCATGATAAGATCCTGTCTGCAGCCACCACTAGGGGGAGCTCCCTGTATACAGAGATACATGATAAGATCCTGCCTGCAGCCACCACTAGGGGGAGCTCCCTGTATACAGAGATACATGATAAGATCCTGTCTGCAGCCACCACTAGGGGGAGCTCCCTGTATACAGAGATCCATGATAAGATCCTGTCTGCAGCCACCACTAGGGGGAGCTCCCTGTATACAGAGATACATGATAAGATCCTGCCTGCAGCCACCACTAGGGGGAGCTCCCCGTGTACATAGATACATGATAAGATCCTGTCTGCAGCCACCACTAGGGGGAGCTCCCTGTGTGCAGAGATACATGATAAGATCCTGTCTGCAGCCACCACTAGGGGGAGCTCCCTGTATACAGAGATACATGATAAGATCCTGTCTGCAGTCACCACTAGGGGGAGCTCCCTGTATACATAGATACATGATAAGATCCTGTCTGCAGCCACCACTAGGGGGAGCTCCCTGTGTGCAGAGATACATGATAAGATCCTGTCTGCAGCCACCACTAGGGGGAGCTCCCTGTATACAGAGATACATGATAAGATCCTGTCTGCAGCCACTAGGGGGAGCTCCCTGTATACAGAGATACATGATAAGATCCTGTCTGCAGCCACCACTAGGGGGAGCTCCCTGTATACAGAGATCCATGATAAGATCCTGTCTGCAGCCACCACTAGGGGGAGCTCCCTGTATACAGAGATACATGATAAGATCCTCTCTGCAGTCACCACTAGGGGGAACTCCCTGTATACAGAGATACATGATAAGATCCTGTCTGCAGCCACCACTAGGGGGAGCTCCCTGTATACAGAGATCCATGATAAGATCCTGTCTGCAGCCACCACTAGGGGGAGCTCCCTGTATACAGAGATACATGATAAGATCCTGCCTGCAGCCACCACTAGGGGGAGCTCCCTGTATACAGAGATACATGATAAGATCCTGTCTGCAGCCACCACTAGGGGGAGCTCCCTGTATACAGAGATCCATGATAAGATCCTGTCTGCAGCCACCACTAGGGGGAGCTCCCTGTATACAGAGATCCATGATAAGATCCTGCCTGCAGCCACCACTAGGGGGAGCTCCCTGTATACAGAGATACATGATAAGATCCTGTCTGCAGCCACCACTAGGGGGAGCTCCCTGTATCCAGAGATCCATGATAAGATCCTGTCTGCAGCCACCACTAGGGGGAGCTCCCTGTATACAGAGATACATGATAAGATCCTGCCTGCAGCCACCACTAGGGGGAGCTCCCCGTGTACATAGATACATGATAAGATCCTGTCTGCAGTCACCACTAGGGGGAGCTCCCTGTATACAGAGATACATGATAAGATCCTGTCTGCAGCCACCACTAGGGGGAGCTCCCTGTATACAGAGATACATGATAAGATCCTGTCTGCAGCCACCACTAGGGGGAGCTCCCTGTATACAGAGATCCATGATAAGATCCTGTCTGCAGCCACCACTAGGGGGAGCTCCCTGTATACAGAGATACATGATAAGATCCTGCCTGCAGCCACCACTAGGGGGAGCTCCCTGTATACAGAGATACATGATAAGATCCTGTCTGCAGCCACCACTAGGGGGAGCTCCCTGTATACAGAGATCCATGATAAGATCCTGTCTGCAGCCACCACTAGGGGGAGCTCCCTGTATACAGAGATACATGATAAGATCCTGCCTGCAGCCACCACTAGGGGGAGCTCCCTGTATACAGAGATACATGATAATATCCTGTCTGTAGTCACCACTAGGGGGAGCTCCCTGTATACAGAGATACATGATAAGATCCTGTCTGCAGCCACCACTAGGGGGAGCTCCCTGTATACAGAGATCCATGATAAGATCCTGTCTGCAGCCACCACTAGGGGGAGCTCCCTGTATACAGAGATACATGATAAGATCCTGCCTGCAGCCACCACTAGGGGGAGCTCCCTGTATACAGAGATCCATGATAAGATCCTGTCTGCAGCCACCACTAGGGGGAGCTCCCTGTTTACAGAGATACATGATAAGATCCTGCCTGCAGCCACCACTAGGGGGAGCTCCCCGTGTACATAGATACATGATAAGATCCTGTCTGCAGCCACCACTAGGGGGAGCTCCCTGTGTGCAGAGATACATGATAAGATCCTGTCTGCAGCCACCACTAGGGGGAGCTCCCTGTATACAGAGATACATGATAAGATCCTGTCTGCAGTCACCACTAGTGGGAGCTCCCTGTATACATAGATACATGATAAGATCCTGTCTGCAGCCACCACTAGGGGGAGCTCCCTGTGTGCAGAGATACATGATAAGATCCTGTCTGCAGCCACCACTAGGGGGAGCTCCCTGTATACAGAGATACATGATAAGATCCTGTCTGCAGCCACCACTAGGGGGAGCTCCCTGTATACAGAGATACATGATAAGATCCTGTCTGCAGCCACCACTAGGGGGAGCTCCCTGTATACAGAGATACATGATAAGATCCTGTCTGCAGCCACCACTAGGGGGAACTCCCTGTATACAGAGATCCATGATAAGATCCTGTCTGCAGCCACCACTAGGAGGAGCTCCCTGTATACAGAGATCCATGATAAGATCCTGTCTGCAGCCACCACTAGGGGGAGCTCCCCGTGTACATAGATACATGATAAGGTCCTGTCTGCAGCCACCACTAGGGGGAGCTCCCTGTATACAGAGATATATGATCAGTCACCTATCCTCCATTTATCACATATTCTTGCATATTTGGCTCCTTGTTTCCTGGCACAGTCATGACTGCTTAATGAGTTGAAGGAAAATTTCACAGTGAGTTCGTTTTGTGAGGGGGTTTGTAATGCTTCTCTGTCCGTTTTGGAGCTCTTTGGTGCTGATTTATGATCTTAACGCTTCATATCATGTATGATGTATTCACAGGTGGATCTTTTGAGGACCTCAGACTCCAGTAGGCAATGCAGCTGAGCTGCGTTCATTGACTATAGGCTATAGCTGTGTCCTAAGGGAGCAGTGCTGCAGTGTAAATCAGCAGGCTGACCATACAGATGTGTGTTACACAGCGGTGCCTTCTTCCTCCTCAGGTGTCTCATCCTCAGTGTATTATAAGCAGAAGATCAAGACAAGGAAACGTCTTGCCAACTTCAGAATATTAATGATTGATATTAATGCTGCACGTGGCGCGGAGGAGGCAGAGATCTCCCGAGTCCTCCTGGCACACAGATACAACAGCTCTCATAGGTCCGGCTGCAGGTGACTATGGCTGCCTGGCTCCTCTCAGCGGTGCTTCTAGCGGCAGCCGCATCACAAACCGCAGGACGCGCAATTCCACCCAGAGTCTCACAGCGAGCGGACTACATGTCCCAGGCTACTGCCCTCTATAACGCTGAGTCCGATGGGGAAGAGGTCTATAAACTCATGGGAGCCCCCCCTGAGGTGAGTGTCACCCTGCAGTGAGTGATCCCCCCTGAGATGAGTGTCCCCCCTGAGGTGAGTGCCCCCCTGAGGTGAGTGTTCCCCTGAAGTGAGTGCCCCCTGAGGTGAGTGCCCCCCTGAGGTGAGTGTCCACCCTGAGGTGAGTGCCCCGAGGTGAGTGTCCTCGCTGAGATGAGTGTCCTCCCTGAGGTGAGTGTCCCCCCTGAGATGAGTGTCCCACTGAGGTGAGTGACCCCTGAAGTGAGTGTCCCCCTGAGGTGAGTGCCCCCTGAGGTGAGTGTCCTCGCTGAGATGAGTGTCCTCCCTGAGGTGAGTGTCCCCCCTGAGATGAGTGTCCCACTGAGGTGAGTGGCCCCTGAAGTGAGTGTCCCCCTGAGGTGTGTCCCCCTTAGGTTAATGCTCCCTCCCTGAGGTGAGTGTCCCCCTGTGATGAGTGCCCCCCTGAGGTGAGTGAGTCCCCCTGAGATGAGTGTCCCCACTGAGAAGAGTGTCCCCCCTGAGGTAAGTGCCCCCCTGAGGTGAGTGTTCCCCTGAGGTGAGTGTTCCCCTGAGGTGAGTGCCCCCTGAGGTGAGTGCCCCCTGAGGTGAGTGTCCACCCTGAGGTGAGTGACCCCTGAAGTGAGTGTCCCCCTGAGGTGTGTCCCCCTGAGGTTAATGCTCCCTCCCTGAGGTGAGTGTCCCCCTGAGATGAATGCCCCCTGAGGTGAGTGAGTCCCCCTGAGATGAGTGTCCCCACTGAGAAGAGTGTCCCCCCTGAGGTAAGTGCCCCCCTGAGGTGAGTGTTCCCCTGAGGTGAGTGCCCCCCTGAGGTGAGTGCCCCCCTGAGGTGAGTGTCCACCCTGAGGTGAGTGCCCCCTGAGGTGAGTGTCCCCCTGAGGTGAGTGTCCACCCTGAGGTGAGTGTCCACCCTGAGGTGAGTGTCCACCCTGAGGTGAGTGTCCTCCCTGAGGTGAGTGTCCCTCTGAGGTGTGTCCCCTTAGGTTAATGCTCCCTCCCTGAGGTGAGTGCCCCCTGAGGTGAGTGCCCCCTGAGGTGAGTGTCCTCCCTGAGGTGAGTGCCCCCTGAGGTGAGTGTCCTCCCTGAGGTGAGTGCCCCCTGAGGTGAGTGTCCTCCCTGAGGTGAGTGCCCCCCTGAGGTGAGTGTCCTCCCTGAGGTGAGTGTCCACCCTGAGGTGAGTGTCCTCCCTGAGGTGAGTGTCCCTCTGAGGTGTGTCCCCCTTAGGTTAATGCTCCCTCCCTGAGGTGAGTGCCCCCTGAGGTGAGTGCCCCCTGAGGTGAGTGTCCTCCCTGAGGTGAGTGCCCCCTGAGGTGAGTGTCCTCCCTGAGGTGAGTGTCCTCCCTGAGGTGAGTGTCCTCCCTGAGGTGAGTGTCCCTCTGAGATGTGTCCCCCTTAGGTTAATGCTCCCTCCCTGAGGTGAGTGTCCCTCCTGAGGTGAGTGTCACCCTTAGGTGAGTGTCCCTCCTGAGGTGAGTGTCACCCTTAGGTGAGTGTCCCCTTGAGGTGAATGCTGACTGAGGTGAGTGTCCTCCTATAGGTGAGTGCCCCCTGAGTAGAGTGCCCCCTATAGGCGAGTCCCCCCAGAGTAGAGTGACCCTATAGGTGAGTCCCCCGAGTAGAGAGCCCCCTATAGGTGAGTCTCCCCTGAGTAGAGTGCCCCCTATAGGTGAGTGCTCCCCTGAGGTGAGTGCCCCCTATAGGTGACTGCCCCCCTGAGTAGAGTGCCCCCTATAGGTGAGTGCCCCTGAGTAGAGTGCCCCCTACAGGTGAGTGCCCCCCTGAGTAGAGTGCCCCCTATAGGTGAGTGCTCCCCTGAGGTGAGTGCCCCCCTGTGTAGAGTGCCCCCTATAGGTGAGTCCCCCCTGAATAGAATGCCCGCTATAGGTGAGTCCCCCCTGAGTAGAGAGCCCCCTATAGGTGAGTGCCCCCCCTGAGTAGAGTGCCCCCTATAGGTGAGTGCCCCTATAGGTGAGTGCTCCCTTGAGGTGAGTGCCCCCTATAGGTGAGTGCCCCCTGAGTAGAGTGCCCCCTATAGGTGAGTCCCCCTGAGTAGAGTGCCCCCTATAGGTGAGTCCCCCCTGAGTAGAGAGCCCCCTATAGGTGAGTTCCCCCTGAGTAGAGTGCCCCCTATAGGTGAGTCCCCCCTGAGTAGAGAGCCCCCTATAGGTGAGTGCCCCCTGAGTAGAGTGCCCCCTATAGGTGAGTGCTACCCTGAGTAGAGTGCCCCCTATAGGTGAGTCCCCTTGAGTAGAGTGCCCCCTATAGGTGAGTGCTCCCTTGAGGTGAGTGCCCCCTATAAGTGAGTGCCCCGAGTAGAGTGCCCCCTATAGGTGAGTGCCCCCTGAGTAGAGAGCCCCCTATAGGTGAGTGCCCCCCTGAGTAGAGTGCCCCCTATAGGTGAGTCCCCCCTGAGTAGAGTGCCCCCTATAGGGGAGTGCTCCCCTGAGGTGAGTGCCCCCTATAGGCGAGTGCCCCCCTGAGTAGAGTGCCCCCTATAGGTGAGTGCTCCCTTGAGGTGAGTGCCCCCTATAGGTGAGTCCCCCCTGAGTAGAGTGCCCCTATAGGTGAGTGCCCCTGTGTAAACATCATGTTACATTGGATTCTTTTATCGGATGGTTATCAGTAATGTACATTTCCTCTATAAATATAAGGGCGTGCTCACACTTGGGATATTGCAGCGTTCTGGTGCATAAAGTCCACAGCACTTTACAGCAGCCGCAGAGTCAGTGAGACTCCTGAAAGCTCGTGCACGCGCTGGTTTTCTTTTTCCGCTCATCATTGACCCTTCTGCGTCTTTGCCTGTAAGCAGTGTGCTGATTCAGCATTTTTCCTGCACTTTTCCTGCATTCAAATGAATGGGTAAAAACACAAGTAAAACTCTGCAAAAACGCAGCATGTGAACATACACTGAGAATTAATATGAAATATTTGTGGAGTTTCGTTTTTAACCTTGTGGGAAAATTTTCCCGTAATTCAATTCTAGTTATATCTGTTACCAAGTGACACCTGTGTGTGACAAGATGCTGGCAAGTCAGGGGGCACGCTACTGACAGCCCTATTGGGGGCACACTACTGCCAGTGTTATTTATTGGGGGCACACTACTGCCAGTATTATTTATTGGGGGCACTCTACTACTAGTATTATTTATTGGGGGCACACTACTGCCAGTATTATTTATTGGGGGCACTCTACTACTAGTATTATTTATTGGGGGCACACTACTGCCAGTATTATTTATTGGGGCACTCTACTACTAGTATTATTTATTGGGGGCACTCTACTGCCACTATTATTTATTGGGATCACACTACTGCCAGTGTTATTTATTGGGGTCACTCTACTACCAGTATTATTTATTGGGGGGACTCTACTACCAGTATTATTTATTGGATGCACTTTATAACCATATTATTTATTGGGGGCACTCTACTTCCAGTATTATTTATTGGGGGCACTCTATAATCAGTATTATTGGGGGAACACTACTAGCAATGTTATTTATTGGGGGTCCTCTACTGCCAGATATTATGGGGGCACTCTACTAGCAGTATTATTTATTGGGGAGAATCTACTAGCAGTATTATTTATTATGGGCACTCCACTACCAGCATTGTTTACTGGGGGCACTCTACTTCCAGTGCTAGTTATTGGATCTACTTTATAACCAGTGTTATTTATTGGGGGCACTCTATAATCAGTATTATTTATTGGGGGAACTCTGCTAGCAATATTATTTATTGGGGGCACTCTACTGCCAGATATTATGGGGGCACTCTACTAGCAGTATTATTTATTGGGGACAATCTACTAGCAGTATTATTTACTGGGGGCACTCTACTAGCAGTACTATTTATTAGGGGCACTCTACTACCAGCATTATTTATTGGGGGCACTCTACTTCCAGTGCTATTTATTGGATCTACTTTATAACAAGTACTATTTATTGGAGGCACTTTATAACCAGTATTATTTATTGGGGGCACTCTACTACCAGTATTATTTATTGGGGCACTCTACTGCCAGCGTTATTTATTGGGGGCACTCTATTACCAGTATTATTTATTGGGGGCACTCTACTGCCAGTGCTATTTATTGGATGCACTCTATAACCAATATTATGTATTGGGGCACTGTACTACCAGTGCTATTGTGGGGGAACTCTACCAGTATTATTTGTTGGGGGCACTCTACTACCAGTATTATTTATTGGGGACACTCTGCTGACCGTATTGTTTATCAAGGGACACTTTTCTGGCAAAGTCTTTTTTGGGAAACTCCACATACAGTGTTATTTTTGGGTGGCACCGTACTGGCACTGTTTATTAGTGGCCACGTTACTGACAGTACTATTTCTAAACGGGCGCTCTGCTGCACTGTTTATGTAGGCACACTTTGCAGTGGTTATTCTACTGACGGTACTCTTTCTTCAATGACACTCTAATAGCCATTTAGGACTATTTATTGGGGCACTCTTTTGGTATTGTTCATCAGTGGTCAATCTACTGGCAGTACAGTTTATCAGTGGGCAATCTTATAACAATACTTTATATCAGAGGGCACCCCACTGACAATACTGCTTTATAGCTGGCTTTCTTACGACAGTATTATTTATCAGAGAGCGCTCTACAGTTTCTCAGTGGGCACTTTACTGACTGGAATGTTTATAAGTGGCAAATCTAAGGACAGTATTGTTATCAGAGGGTCCTGTATTGATAGTCCTGTTGATGAGTGGTCACTCTACTCAGAGCCCTGTTTTTCAATGGGAACTCTATTGATATTACAGTTTATAAATTGGCATTCTCCTAAACAGGAGAGTGCTAATTTTTAGCACTTTTCTTAGTGGCCACTCTACTGACAGCATTTTTTTTAGTGAACACTTTACTGACAGCACTTTTATTAGTGGGCACTCAGCTGGCAGCACTTTCTTTAGTGGACACTCTACTGACAGCACTTTTTAAGTGGGCACTCTACTGTCATCACTTTTCTTAGTGGCCACTCTACTGACAGCATTTTTTTAGTTGGCACTCTACTGTCAGCACTTTTTTAAGTGGGCACTCTACTGTCAGCACTTTTCTTAGTGGACACGCTACTGACAGCATTTTTTTAGTGGGCACTCTACTTTCAGCACTTTTTTAGTGGACACTTTACTGACAGCACTTTCTTTAATGGGGACTCTGCTGGCAGCACTTTCTTTAGTGGGCATTCTATTGACAGCACTTTTTTTAGTGGACACGCTACTGACAGCAATTTTTTTAGTGGGCACTCTACTGACAGCACTTTCTTTAGTGGCCACTCTATTGACAGCACTTTTTTTAGTGGACACACTACTGACAGCACTTTTGTTAGTGGACACTCTACTGACAGCACTTTTTTTAGTGGGCACTCTACTGACAGCACTTTTGCTAGTGGACACTCTACTGACAGCACTTTTGTTAGTGGACACGCTACTGACAGCACTTTTTTTAGTGGACACTCTACTGACAGCACTTTTGTTAGTGGACACGCTACTGACAGCACTTTTGTTAGTGGACACTCTACTGACAGCACTTTTAGTGGACACGCTACTGACAGCACTTTTTTTAGTGGACACTCTTTTGACAGCACTTTTGTTAGTGGACACGCTACTGACAGCACTTTTGTTAGTGGACACTCTACTGACAGCACTTTTGTTAGTGGACACGCTACTGACAGCACTTTTGTTAGTGGACACTCTACTGACAGCACTTTTTTAGTGGGCACTCTACTGGCAGCACTTTTTTTAGTGGACACTCTACTGACAGCACTTTTGTTAGTGGGCACTCTACTGACAGCACTTTTTTGTGGGCACTCTACTGGCAGCACTTTTTTGCGGGCACTCTACTGACAGCACTATTTTGTGGGCACTCTACTGGCAGCACTTTTTTTGTGGGCACTCTACTGACAGCACTTTTTAGTGGGCACTGTACTGACAGCACTTTTTTTAGTGGGCACTGTACTAACAGCACTTTTTTAGTGGGCACTCTACTGGCAGCACTTTTTAGTGGGCACTGTACTGACAGCACTTTTTTTAGTGGGCACTGTACTGACAGCACTATTTTGTGGGCACTCTACTGGCAGCACTTTTTTGTGGGCACTCTACTGACAGCACTTTTTAGTGGGCACTCTACTGGCAGCACTTTTTTTGTGGGCACTCTACTGACAGCATTTTTTTAGTGGGCACTCTACTGGCAGCACTTTTTTGTGGGCACTCTACTGACAGCACTTTTTTGTGGGCACTCTACTGACAGCACTTTTTTGTGGGCACTCTACTGACAGCACTTTTTTGTGGGCACTCTACTGTCAGCACTTTTTGTTAGTGGGCACTCTACTGACAGCACTTTTTTGTCGGCACTCTGTCACCACTTTTCTTAGTGGCCACTCTACTGACAGCATTTTTTGTGGGCACTCTACTGGCAGCACTTTTTTTAGTGGACACTCTACTGACAGCACTTTTTTAGTGGACACTCTACTGACAGCACTTTTTTGTGGGCACTCTACTGACAGCACTTTTTTGTGGGCACTCTACTGTCAGCACTTTTTGTTAGTGGGCACTCTGCTGTCAGCACTTTTTGTTAGTGGGCACTCTACTGACAGCACTTTTTTTAGTGGACACTCTACTGACAGCACTTTTTTGTGGGCACTCTACTGACAGCACTTTTTTGTGGGCACTCTACTGACAGCACTTTTTGTTAGTGGGCACTCTGCTGTCAGCACTTTTTGTTAGTGGGCACTCTACTGACAGCACTTTTTTGTGGGCACTCTACTGGCAGCACTTGGCTGAGGATGAGATCTGACAACCTCAGACTCCAGTAGACTATGCAGGACAGCTGGAGTCACAGTGAGACACCAAGAATCTCGGGAGATGCAGAGAGGACGGGTCTTATACGATGGATTTGGCTGGTGAAGAACATTTTCCATCAGATTTGAGCCGCAGCCAATAGGAAGTCTCAGAGCCGGATGTCAGCGCCGCTCTCTGTCCGTTTTCTGTTGGTTTAGGCAGATCGGCGTCTTTGGAACGTTCCGTCACTTTCTAGAGATACTGACAGGAGATTTCCAGAAAAACATAAAATGTCAGGAAGACATAAATCTTCAGATAAACAACAAGTATAATTCCGTGTGTCTTCGCCCGGACGTCCGGCTCACCCACGACAAGAGATTTGGATATTTCAGTTCCCGTCACCTGTGACGCCTTCTCCCCCCAGGTGCCTTAGTAGAATCTCTGTTAATCAAGCATCAGAACTACAGCAAGTCTATGGGAGTGTGGGAGAAAGCCGAGGCTGTACTGTTTCCTCCAGGCAGCCCCATTAACAATGAATGGAGTGGAGGTCACTCTGCGCTCGATCCCACCAGAGCTACAAAGCCCCATCCTCGGGATCCTCGGGATCACTGAGGGGCCCAGGGGGCCCAGTCATCAGCAATTTAATGTGAGAATAAGTGAAGTATAAGTGCGTTTTGGGGGAGTGATAAGGAGCAAACCTCATGCATTTTGGGTTATTTTGTGGCACTGGACGGGGCAGCCCCTTATCTCCTGTCAGTTTTATATAATGCTGGATTCCTAAATCTGAGGGGGCCCCTTATCGGGTTACACCCATGGTGGTGGCCCCTAATTGTGGGTATAGGGCAATCTCAGCAGATGACCGCGCTGTAACTGAGTTCATCTCTACACCCCGCCATACGGTGCCCGTATAGTGATGGATACCAGTGCTGCAGAGCATTCTAGGGCTCACCGTACAGTTATATAGTAGGTGACTTACCGCTGATGTTCTTCATGGTGGAGGCCTTCACTTTTCCCGTCTTTTCCATCTGGCCCAGACCGACATGACAACTTCCCCAGCCAGGACTCGTCTGCAGAGATTACAGCACAGGCACATCTGTGACATAACTAGGGTCTGATGGGCCCCAGTGCAGGATTTGGACAGGGCCCCCCATTCTGGTATATATGTTCCCCATCTATTGACATCCTGCACAAGCCCCCATCCTACTGTCCCCCCAATGCTGAGCCGCTGCTGCCGTAATCCACACACTGAACGCAGGGCGGGAAAATAAGACGCCACAATTTCCTTTTGTTCAGTAACTTCAGTTTACTAAAAAATAAATGAAAAAATCAAATAATGAAATGATCAAAAAGTTGTATCTACCCCAAAATGGTACAAAACCCTTCAAGTCAGCCTGAAAAACAAATCCCCCCAGGGCTCCACCGACGTGTTTCTATAGAAGTTTACCTGTCAGGGTATAGTGACACAAACATAACTAAAATGATTTGGAAAAAGCAGTAAAACATAAGAAATCAGCAGTCAGTTGAGCTTTCCTATCTCTACCAGTTGCTGACTGTTTCCAGTAACAACAGAACAGCGCGGCTGTAGAGTGATGAGCGGACGCTTCACGGTTCAGGACAATGGCAGAATGTTATTAATCACCAGGACCGTGGACGTCAGATGTAAGAGGGTGAATCATGGTGGAAAACCCCGGGGCGAAACATTGTATCATGTCCGATGATGGACAGTTCTAAAAACTCCGATTCCGATGACTTCACAGGTTTCACAATTCGATCACATCTTTGTTTTCTCAGTCATGGGACTAATCTTATAAAGATAGCAGAAAAAAACAGAAATCAATAGATAATTGATTCTCCAACTACAAATTCCAGCATGCCCTGGCAGCCTGCTCTGTGATCACACAGTGTCCTCCTGCCGGGAGCCGCAGTGATCAGCTATGATCTGATCCCAGCAGTAAGTGTTCCATCTTCCTACAGCTCCTCCGCAGGAGACATGAGGAATTACATAGCGTGTGTGTAATGCGCTCTTTGTAGCTTCTCTGCTTCCTAAATACAGCAGGAGAAGCCCTCACCCCACTACTTACCCAGACTTAGGATACTTGAGAAAGGTTTTTTAATTGTTGAGGGGGGTTCAACTATTTACAGGATCACCGTGGGTGAAGTCAAATCTGTTAGTAAATCAACTGGCCGTCTTATGTTGTGACCAGTGGTGCAATAATCATAGTCGCAGAGGGGGCAGGAGGAGGGCCCACGGATGCCAGCACCAATTTCACCTGGATGTGCATCTTCAGAGGTACATTCTGCTGAAATGTATTGTGGTGCAGATGTAGCGCCCCCACTGCCGCAGGGCTGAGGGGTACCCGGTACCGGGCCTCTGAGTCTCTGCTCTGGGGTTGTCACGGTGGCTAGGCCCGGTCCGTGACCCTGATAAGGGGCGTACAGCAAATTATAGATGTAGATAGTGGTGGTGGTGCGGTGCAGTAAATAACGAGGACACCAGGTTGCAGTCTCTTTACCTCTTTACTGAAGGTCTCTGGGTCCTCAGTCCGGAATACGGTTCACCAGGCTGCGCAAGTCCGGCCGGTCCGATGGCACCTCCAGAGTTCTCCTTGCAGGTGGAAATCTGTGCCTTCCTGCTAGCGCTATGTGTTGTGGTCCTCCCCTGCTGTGCTAACGGGATAGTCCCCACAACTGTTGTGTCTGTTTCTCGTGTTCCCTCACAACTCGATTAGATGATCTTCTGCTAATCCTCCGTCCCTCCCTGATGTTACGGTTAGGACGGCACCCGTATGACGGGTAGGCTCGGAGCTCTTCCGGGACCCTAGAGTCGCCCCTCTCCACAGGTTGCCCCCCAAGTCTGCATAGGTGATTTAGGTGAGACAGCCCGCCTGTGACTGACTGTCCTGCCGTTGGTTTGAAGTATTGCCTGGAGCTAGATATATGAATACTTCCTCGGCGTTCCGGCCGCAGGTTGTGCGCCTCAGTAGGATGTTGCTTCGGTCTTACAGCACGACTCCTACTGGTATTCTCCTTCTTGCTTTGATCTCGTTTCTCACTCAGCACAACATATCTCGCTTCTGATCCTTTCTTAGGGCACCGCCGCTATGCTGAGCAGGCATGGTCCCGTGACGTTCTTTCTTGTTGCCAGGCCTCTGTCAGGGTCCCAAACCTGACAGGGACCCTACCGAATCTTCCCCCACAACACCCCCTGCCACAAGGTGTTGCCTGGTTCCAACCCAGTCAGCTTTCTCAGCTAACTTCCTGCCTGACCCCCAGTTTACCCACACGGTGAGGAGTGGCCTAATAAATAGCACCCTTAGCTCCCCCTGGAGGCCCGACTGTGAAATGTATTGGTGTCTGTGATACCTGGTCAGATGAACTCCTTCAGTGCCATCAGACGTACCATAGCCCCCCTTAGCGGCGGAGCCACAGCACTGCAACGACCAGGACTCTGGGGCGCTGCATTCCCCCCCGGTTAAATCCAGTACTCCGGGACTGGGAAGAAAACAATAATACAGGTTAGCAAAAAGACATACAATTTTGTGAGTGCAATAACAATAAGCATATTTGAACAGAGCTTCCCTTTATGGGAGGTGAGGACACTTAAACGTTACAAACATGGTTAAATACTTTGAATAACTTAGTATAAATAACTTTTCTCACCCAACCGGGTATCCTACTTAGTGCAAATCTTTGAACAATAATTTAACATTGCCTTTAAGGACGTACACTCTGAATCCACTAAAGACCTTCTTATAACACATTATAAGGCTTAAGCAACTGTGCTACATTCTCCTACTTTATGTCTGCAGGACCGCCTGTCCTAATGGCTCCAGACCTACTGCCTCTCCTTTCTATTACAGGACCACTCCTTTCAGCCCGAGCCTTCTGTCCTTCCACTACTATACACAGTATAGAACATATCCTTTTTCCTTCAGTTTAGGATCAACAAGCCATCTCTATATGGCTCCTAGGAGGACTCACCAACTAACCCCATCCGGGTTCACTTTCTGTCCTCATTCTTCCATCAACATTATCAAACACCTTTCACAATTAACTAGTTGGTTACATTTAACGTTTTCATATCAGCATTATTACTTTCTTTCAAGACATCATTATCACTTTATTGGTTTAAGACAGTTCTACTCCTAAGTGCACAGGTAGACATCTCCTTTAAGAGGGGACCAAGTCTTTATGAGGTAGCGCAGCTTCTTCAGCTACCAGTCCGTACACCGTAAGGACTCCAGTACAAGTTCCAATAACCGTATCTTCGCAAAGAGTCCCTCTTTAAGTAAAACCAGTAGGGAGCACCTTTAAGAAGGTGCAACTATGTACAAGGAGTTTGTATCATGCATTGTTCATGATTCAGCAGTTCTTTGATAACTTGTGCAAAACGTAGAAAACAAACAAAAACAATAGGGATCCCGGGTCAACAAAGGGATCCCTTTAAGAGTTAACCCTGGACGGGTTTTAGCAGCAAAGTAGCAGAAACAAACAGTTTGAAGAACTATTTACAGGTCATGCAGAGTTTTAAGATCTTACTCTTGTGGTGCAGAAGGTGGTTTCCTTCCGGACCTCACCAGACCAACGGGCCGCGCTGCCGATCCAAGGAGCGGCTCCTGCCCCAGCAGTGACAGGATCCCTCGCCGTGATGCTCTTCTCACTAATGGACCGGCACGCCCCCAAGGTACGTGGTGGGTCCGGGTTCCCTGCTGCTCCGCGGGGACAGGTTCCGTTGCCTTTTCAGCAGGAGGTGCGTCTTCTGATGTTCCGGCAACGGCCTGAAGCGCGACGCACCGCTGGACGCCCCGAGCTATCCAGCCAGCTTCACCTGTTTCCCTCCTCCACCTGGTGTAGGTTACAGCGTCACCTGGCTCCAGGTCGCGAGCGAACCTTCCTCCGCAGGGCTCTACTTCCTCCCGGTCTACACGGACCTGTAGCGGCTCCCCAATCTCCTGGATAACTCCCCTTCCATGTCGGGAGTTAAAGGACACCACTACACCCCAGTGTGACGGCGGGGTCTCTTCCACGCTGGTCAAGTCAATCTGGGCTGCAGGCTGGGGCCGGCTCCACCACGCCGTCAACAGGCGCCGCAGGTGTTCGGCCTCCGGCAGGATTCTCATGCCCTGTGTCTGCAGCGTACCTTCAGCCGCGGTCGGGTTGGGAGGAGCAGGGGACACCGGAGACAGGCGGACCTCCGTGGGCTGGCCCAGCCGAGCAAGCACGCGGGCATCAGCCTCCAAGCGGCGGGCTATCTGTCGGGCCTCGGCTGCGGCCACACACTCCTCGGACATCTGCCAGTTAGGTCGACCCATCGGTGGTTCCGTGAGAGCCAGTCCCCGCAACGATGGCGTCTCCGAGGCTGCGTCCGGTGATGCGGCTCCATGCCGAGTCAGGTCATCCCCACGTGGTGCTCCCGGCGTCGCCATCTTTATCTCCTCTCCAGCGTCTTCTTCCCGCGGTCTCTTTCGTGGGCGGCCCCGTCTCCATGGTCTCCACCCTCCAAACAGGATCAGGAGGCGGACCTCGGCTGTTGACGGACACGTCCTCAGGACACAGAAATATTTAGACTGGGCGGCCATTGTCGTTCGCGCTCTCCAGCTTGCCTACGCCCACTCCACGCCCCTCTTGTTCTCCTGCGCTCTCCTCAGCGCTGTAATGGCGTCGGATTTTGGCGGCAAATGGCGCAGCACAGTCTTTGCAATAAAGTACAGTCCAAGCACAATAAATCACAGTTCCAAGGCACACATGACCCGATTCCTCAGGCTTAAGTAGATCCTGTTCGTGACGCCAAGTTGTAGCGCCCCCACTGCCGCAGGGCCGAGGGGTACCCGGTACCGGGCCTCTGAGTCTCTGCTCTGGGGTTGTCACGGTGGCTAGGCCCGGTCCGTGACCCTGCTAAGGGGCGTACAGCAAATGATAGATGTAGATAGTGGTGGTGGTGCGGTGCAGTAAATAACGAGGACACCAGGTTGCAGTCTCTTTACCTCTTTACTGAAGGTCTCTGGGTCCTCAGTCCGGAATACGGTTCACCAGGCTGCGCAAGTCCGGCCGGTCCGATGGCACCTCCAGAGTTCTCCTTGCAGGTGGAAATCTGTGCCTTCCTGCTAGCGCTATGTGTTGTGGTCCTCCCCTGCTGTGCTTACGGGATAGTCCCCACAACTGTTGTGTCTGTTTCTCGTGTTCCCTCACAACAACTCGATTAGATGATGTTCTGCTAATCCTCCGTCCCTCCCGGTGTTATGGTTGGGACGCACCCGTATGACGGGTAGGCTCGGAGCTCTTCCGGGACCCTAGAGTCGCCCCTCTCCACAGGTTGCCCCCCAAGTCTGCATAGGTGATTTAGGTGAGACAGCCCGCCTATGACTGACTGTCCTGCCGTTGGTTTGAAGTATTGCCTGGAGCTAGATATATGAATACTTCCTCGGCGTTCCGGCCGCCGGTTGTGCGCCTCAGTAAGATGTTGCCTCGGTCTTACAGTACGACTCCTACTGGTATTCTCCTTCTTGCTTTGATCTCGTTTCTCACTCAGCACAATCTATCTCGCTTCTGATCCTTTCTTAGGGCACCGCCGCTATGCTGAGCAGGCACGGTCCCGTGTCGTTCTTTCTTGTTGCCAGGCCTCTGTCAGGGTCCCAAACCTGACAGGGACCCTGCCGAATCTTCCCCCACAACACCCTCTGCCACAAGGTGTTGCCTGGTTCCAACCCAGTCAGCTTTCTCAGCTAACTTCCTGCCTGACCCCCAGTTTAACCACACGGTGAGGAGTGGCCTAATAAATAGCACCCTTAGCTCCCCCTGGAGGCCCGACTGTGAAATGTATTGGTGTCTGTGATACCTGGTCAGATGAACTCCTTCAGTGCCATCAGACGTACCATAGCCCCCCTTAGCGGCGGAGCCACAGTACTGCAACGACCAGGACTCTGGGGCGCTGCACAGAGACCTGCCGGCTCCCGACACAGCAACACGCGCTGCTGGCAAATAAGAGGCCAACAGCAGATGTTGGTGTGCCCGTGACGAGAGACATATAGCAGTGACGTTATGTGATGCCTGTACCACCTCACCAAAATCAGCTGCCACCTTCCACGCCAGCCATAGATGAGGACGCTGCACATCGTGAGCGTGGAGGAAGGAAAGAAGAATCACAAAAATGCTAAAAAGGTACAATGTTTAATATCAAGTTCCAAACCACCAGTGGAAAAAGCAACAAGACAAGGACACATCCAACGTCAAGATCTGAAGAACATGTCGAGGCCGTGAACTCTATTATGGAGGCTTGGTGGATCTCTGTCTCGTGTTGACTGTTTTTCATTGTGGCTTCTTGTCCTGTTCTTGCCCTTATGTCCACCATGATTCCTCATTAGATGGTGGCCAAGGTTGTGAGATACCTACAGCTGTACTCTCAGGAGAACGTCATGCACTTCCCTTAGGACCAGAACACCACAGTTATGATCTTGGGTGCAGGAAATGTATTTCATAGAATGCAGCTTCCGGTGCCAGATCTGGGTTTGGTGGATGCCCAATTATTACGACCTTTGAAGTTCACTTCATGGATAACTTTGTATGGAAAAAATGTTCCCATCAGCCAGTAAGAATCCCTACTATCCATGAAGAGTAGTCCTTCCTTGTTCATTTTTCCAAGTTCTTACACCCTTGCAGCTCCTCTTAGAGGAGAGTTTTGGACAACACCCTATAGGTAAAGAGAAAGGACCAAACAAGACTTGGCCGCATTCTTCCAGGGCCCCATAGCTTGGCTTTCATGACTTTCTCTGACCTCCATTCAGATCTTGGAGACATTTTTTCCAGAATTTCTTGGGACTGGTTCACCTTTTATTCCTCATTCTTCTGCCAGAAGGTTGGAGCTTTCTCCTATTTTCATCCCAGTCTATGGATTGGATCCAAATCCCTAGTAGCACAGGTAACCCTATGGGTCCTTGGAGAACAGCAAAACGGTCAACACTTTTACCCCTTAAATTTCTATTGCCATAGACCATGTGAGACCGAGTGTTCCTGCACCGTCGGTGGAGATCTTTTTGGACCCCCATCTATAGGCAGAGCTCCAGTAATCGCATGATGGAGACAATCCCATAGTCATGGTCATGAATGGAATTTCTCTATCTGATTAATGCGAAGTGTCCTCAGCGGTGACTGTAGCTTTGTGGTAAAGATAAGATTTCCTGTCGTTGGATTTTTCCTGGTTAAACTAATAATAATAATAAGAAGAAGCTTCTCTGGATATTGTGCAATTACACAGAATATAAAGCCGGGTGCTGCAGACACAATACGGCAGACCGGGCACAAACAGGGACAGGGCAGGCTGAGACCCTCCCAAGATATTGCACAAAGGAACCATGAGCTGAGATACCCTCCGGCTACTGAAGACACTGCGCGGCATCCCCAGCTTAGATGCACTGGAGTGACGGCACGGCGAGGTACAAGTAGTTATAGTCTTCACTGGAGGATCATTTCTATCAGGACTGATTGGTGAGAATGTACCGGAGGAGCATGGAGAGCTGTCTGCAGCTGGGTCTGATACTGCAGGTGGCAGCCATGATGTATTCTGCCCCCCACAGCAGCCCCCCGCAGGAGCGATCGGTGGACGAGGCCATAGATGCATATAATAAGTATCTGGGCACTACCGGGTTTCTGTTCGGGATACTCCAGGTATGTATAACTGTATATAAATAACTATGTATAATGCCTCCTTACTCTATATACTGGGATCTAGCGAGCATCGGTCTCCTCCATCATCAGTATCTGGTGACCGCCCATCACCTCCATCATCAGTATCTGGTGACCGCCCATCACCTCCATCATCAGTATCTGGTGACTGCCCGTCCCCTCCATCATCAGTATCTGGTGACCGCCCATCGCCTCCATCATCAGTATCTGGTGACTGGCCATCCCCTCCATCATCAGTATCTGGTGGCCGCCCGTCTCCTCCATCATCAGTATCTGGTGGCCGGCCGTAGCCTCCATCATCAGTATCTGGTGACCGCCCGTCACCTCCATCATCAGTATCTGGTGACCGCCCGTCACCTCCATCATCAGTATCTGGTGACTGCCCGTCTCCTCCATCATCAGTATCTGGTGACCGCCCGTCTCCTCCATCATCAGTATCTGGTGGCCGGCCGTAGCCTCCATCATCAGTATCTGGTGACCGCCCGTCACCTCCATCATCAGTATCTGGTGACCGCCCGTCACCTCCATCATCAGTATCTGGTGACCACTGACCACCCATCACCTCCATCATCAGTATCTGGTGACCACTGACCACCCATCACCTCCATCATCAGTATCTGGTGACCGCCCGTCTCCTCCATCATCAGTATCTGGTGGCCGGCCGTAGCCTCCATCACTTCTTGTAGACCTGACCCCGGATCTCCTGGGTATGAGGCTTGTCTGATCCTTCATGTGATCCCAGACCCGCTGGATTCTTCCCCATCATGTGATCCCATCTGGAGGCGTCTGACTCCAGATTTATCCTGCAGCCCATGACCCCCAATATCCCGCCATTGTTACTAGTAAGGAGGCATCCTGGGCAGAGGCGTAGCTAGGGGTTCAGCTCAGGGGGGGCGAAACATGTGAGTGGGCCCCTAACAGGCGGACATATCATTAGTGCAAACTATGCGGCAGCACATGGGCCCAAGAGTTAAGGGGGCCCATTTCTACCTCTAAATAAGGTGCAATTTTGTAGTTTTAGAAGTTCTTGGGCTGCAAAGGGCCCATATGGCTACTTTAACACTAGCGTCGTGCACCGCACGTCACTATGCGACGTTGTGGCGCACCGATGCTAGCAGTGAAATCGCCGCACAACAGGGGCAGCGGATGCAGTTTTACATCGCATCCGCTGCCCCATGGTGATGTGCGGGGAGGCGGGGGCGGAGTTCCGGCCGCGCATGCGCGGTCGGAAAAGACGCTGACGACGCATAAAAAAAAGTTACATGTAACGTTTTTTTGTGCCGACGGTCCGACGCAACACAACGCAACCGTCGCACGATGGTTGCGACATGTGGCAATGCGTCGCACTGCATCGCTAATGCTTGTCTATGGAGAAAAAAACGCATCCTGCAAGCACTTTTGCAGGATGCGTTTTTTCTGCAAAACGACGCATAGCGACGTTCAGTGCACGACGCTAGTGTGATAGTAGCCTTAATTGTTCTTGCACATGGGCCCTTTTCTGTCTGTGTCCACCTGTGGCCCTTAACCAGGTAACCATGATTGCAACTACGGTGGGTATAGGGGAACCTCAGGAGATGACCGCACTGTTATTGAAAATAAATCTCTATACAATAACCAGCACTGATATTACCGCCATACAGTAATACCATATAGTGGTAGATCCCAGTCCTGCATGACATAGAGAGATCACAGTACAGTCATTGATGGTGACTTACAGAGGACGTTCTTTCCGGTGGAGCCATTCACTTTTCCCATCTTTTCCACCTGGCCCAGACTGACAAACTGTGTATACTATTACTTCAACATTTTTCAGTCAGCGTTCTGTGTATAGAGAGTGGCGGCTGTAACTGATGCCCCGGGACAGACTGACAGCCGGTACAGCACTACCTGCCACCCAGTAGTTAGGCTTCAATGCTTCATAAGTGCCTACTTAATATTTAGGAGTCCCCCTATGTACAGTAATAATGGCCCCGGCATCGCTGATGAGAGCAGGAGGTCGGGTGACGATTTTCTTCTATTGAGAGAAGTCAAACTTGTCTAGTCCATATGTGCAAATAGCAAACGTGGTCGCATGACCGCCTGATCACACCAGTGGTCTTGGGGTCTCATGACGGCAGGTGCACCCCATCATGATTTGGTAGTCTGTAGAGTGACTGCAGACAATTATCCCAAGCCTTTAATAACTTAAAGGGAACCTGCCACCCCCCCAGGGCCGATTAAGGTAAAAGAGCCACCTTAGGCTCTTAGGGTTTTGATCCCTAATAACGCTGAAATATTCACTTTTATAAATTGTGCGCCATACCAGTATTGAGTCCGGGGGCTATGTTTTCTCCCCCTGACTCAGCCGCCTCGCAGCCGTTCATCTCGGTCCTCCGCTACACGCAGGCGCGATATCAGTACATCAGCTGATGTGAGTTCCAGGGCAGCGCACACGGCGCATGCCGAAAAATAAGAGCCCAGCCCAGGCATCGGCGCCCGGTGGGATGATGGACGGCTGGGAGGCGGTTGTGTCCGGGGACAAAAGACGTACCCCCCAGACTCAATACGGGCATGGCACGCAATTTATAAAAGTGAATATTTCAGCGTTATTAGGGATCAAAAACATAAGAGCCACCTTCACAGAATGCAGACTTAGCGCTGCTGAAGGTGGCTGGCTCTATTACCTTAGTAGCCACTGGGGGGGGGTGACAGGTTCCCTTTAATAATTTAATTATAAGCAATGTATTCCTATAACATAGAATGCAGCCTGTGGTCACTGTACTGTTATACTTGTTAGGGGGCAGACGGACTGATGTATTTCTCATGTGAGGATCGCATCGCAATCCTCGGACTGACCGTCGGCGCTCCTGATCTGAGGCTGACAGTTGCATAGTAATCTATCGCGCTGTCAAGCAAGCTTATGTCAGGAGAGGTGTCAGGGCCAGTCCGAGGATTGCAATGCGATCGTCGCATGAGTTATACAGTGTCTGTCTGCACCCTTATGTTAATACTTATCCTTGTTATAGTAATATTGACCTTCTTTGCTATGCTTGTTTAACTAATACTTATAAAAGACCCAGCTCGCAATAATAAAAAGCCCCCGACCTCCCCATCTCCAGCCCCCAGGACAGCAACTATTAGGGTATGTTTCCACAGGGAGTATTGCTTGGGTTTTTGCTGGGGATTGGACGCTGTGTACATCCGCAGCTTCCAGATGTTACAGCATAGTGGAGAGGATTTTATGAAATCCCATCTCCACTATGCGTACATAGACGCAGGTGGCAGACCTGCATAACCGGACATGTGGCGCGTCTTTCTAGACAGCAGCATGTCTATATATCTTGTGGAGATGCTCCGTCTCCACAAGATAAATAAAACAGTCTATGAATAGGATGCGGTGATTCCACCTGAATATATGCGGAATCACTGCACGTACAACAGGGGGCAGCGCTTTGGGTGGAGCGGGGTATCTGCTGCGTCCAAAGCGCTGCCAATACACCTCGGGGACACATACCCTCACATATGATGGAGTGAATATCTCATAACATTAAACAGTATAAGAATAATCAGCCCCCCAGTGCCCCCTTACCCACGTCAGCCCTCACAATACCCTCAGACTCTCCCATTCACCCCCAGTACCCTGTCCCCCTCCCACAATACCACCATCCTCTCTCATTCACCCCCACAGTGCCCTGTCCCCCTGCACACCCACAATAACCCCTATCGTTTCACATTTACCCCACAGTGCCTTGTCTTCCTCTCCCACTTCAGCCCCCACAATACCACAATCCTCTTCCATTCACCCCCACAGTGACCATGATGTGCCTAAATAGAATTACTCTAATAAATTCTATCCCCACTTACTGATGAAGTTTTCAGGCAGACAGTGAGGAGAACCAGGAAGTGTCCAGATAGATGCAAGGAGGGCACTAGGACCCAGCGTGCCTCAGCCAAACCAAGCGTGCACACACTGCACAGCCAGAAAGGAACTGCAGCTGCTGACAGCCAGGAAGAGATTCCTGGGGTGAGACCACACTGCACTCTGCACGGAGGGAGGCTCTGCAGCCGGCATTGTGCTGCTCTCTCCTGACACCTCAGACTCCGCAGTGGATCTCCCGGAGGGCCCCTTCAGGTGACTGGGCCCGGGGCAATGGCCCCCTCTGCCCCCCCAGTAGCTACGCTACTGATCCTGGGGGTCCCGGAGCCCTGATCTTCCACCACCCAGCAGTCGATGTCATGTAGTATGATCTCTTTCCCATGGAGGACGCCGGAGTGCGGCCGAGCGATCGCTCCAGTGCTTGTGAGTCGGGAGAGACCACGGCTGAAGCCCCGATCGTCCGGCGGCCATCTAATGTGTGCGGTGACTGCAGGGTCTCACTTGCGGGAAATTGCTGAGCTTCTTCATTCTTCCAGACAGAAACTTAAGTATTTTCCAGAGAAATGTCTGACATTTCCAGGAGGAACCGTGTAGGTGCGACGCCCACCAGGGCCATGGGGATACTCAGTACCGGGTCCAATCGTTATTAAAGGGGAGGTCACGGTGGCTGCAACCCGGTCCGTGGCCCTGGGCGCCCAAGTAAAAGGGAAAGTCTTTAAAGGGATTGGTGAAGTAATGAAAGTTCATGACGCCACCTGTGGTACTCGGTCAGGAGTGACCGATGCTGCTTAAAGGGGTCCTCTGAGGGTGATGGTACGGCAGAAAGATGGTATTGCTTCCCACAGGTGAAGCAGGGTCCCCAGGGCTCCCGGTGTGCTGCTCAGGGATGGTGTATGCCGGCAAATAATTGGAGGACACAGGGTTGTAAAGTCTTTACCTGGTTTACTGGTTGAATCAGGCCACAGTCCAGGGTTCCAGCAATGGGTAGTAATGTGGTCCAGCCGGCCTGGAGGCAAAGGTGGGTCCCTCTCCCAGGTGAGGTCCGTAAGCCTTCCTGCTCACGCTCGTATGCGAGGTCCTCACTGCCTGTGGCTTTGTGGCAATGTCCTCTCTCCTGTCCTGGGACAGGTATCTGTATGGTGGGCAGTGTGAGCCTTTTTATAGGGTCTCTATCACGACCCGGGCTCTTCGTGTACTGCTGCACCTTCAGGTGTGGGTGCGGGCAAATCACATAAAATCCTTTGTCCTCTGGTTCTGCTGTGCGACCTAGAGTTGAACACAGCCTCAGGCTCCCGGTGCCCAATTCCCGCGCTTCAGCTCAGAGGGTGTCCGGTCACAGTTCCCCTCTAAGCTCCTTCCTTCTCCTGTGCTTCGTTCCTCAGATGCTCACTAACAATCCAACCCTTCAGGTTATCTTCTGTTCCTGGAGCTGCAGCACAGTCCTGGCTGCACGGCTCCACTCTCTGCTCTCACTCCTCTCTCCTCCACTGTCTGCTACAGACTCACTAACTCCTCCTCCAGACCAGAACACATATATCTGAGGGAAGCTCCCCTGAATCTGGGTTCAGAGCTCCCCCTTCTGGCCTGGATTCAGAATGTGTTGCATGTAGGTGTACTACCTGGTAAAGGGAATCCCCCTTACCTCCAAGCATGATATCGCCCTTCCCGAAAGGAAGGCAACATCACTGTAACAACCGGCTACCTGGGGTGTTACACGGGTATATGGAGGAGCGCAGACAGACCTAAGACACCTCGTGTTCAAGTCTGTGCCCCCCAACCAGCCAGGAAGGGGTTAAACAAGGTGATTAGAAGACAGTAACTCATGCCGTCTCTCCTCAGGACGCATCACGTGACGGCGAGAATATGGCGTTTATCATCAAGGAGACGATTTGCTCCAAATCAGCAGAAAAAGAAGGAAGCTGTCCCTTCAAGGAGGACGGGGTGAGTGCGAGGCTGCAGAGCGGCACCGTTCACACCTGAGATTTCGCCATAGACTTTAGCCCCAATTTTGACATTTTGTTTTGCAGGTTGTGAAAATTTGCACAACGTCACTGCCCGGGAAAGACAGAAAGCGTCTAGATGTCATCTGCCAGGATATGGACTCCTCGGTAAGTGTCCTGCCCTCCTAGGGCTCCTGATTATTGCCATCTCATGAATAACTGAAGTGGAGGGAATCTACAGTGATCATCTGATGTGAACGAGATCTATAGTGAGATGATGAGGATCAATAGTGATCAGCTGTGCTGATGAGGATCAATAGTGATCAGCTAAGATGAAGAAGATCAGTAGTGATCAGCTGAGGTGGAGGGGATCAATAGTTATCAGCTGAGATGAAGAGGATCAGTAGTGATCACCCGAGATGAAGAGAATCAGTAGTGATCAGCTGAGATGAAGAGGATCAATAGTGATCAGGTGAGGTGGAGGGGATCAATAGTGATCAGCTGAGATGAAGAGGATCAGTAGTGATATGCTGTGATGAAGAGGATCACTATTGATCAGGTGATGAGGAGGGGATCAATAGTAATCAGGTGATGTGGAAGGGATCAATAGTGATCAGGTGAAGTGGGGGGATCAATAGTGATCAGCTGAGATGATGAGGATCAATAGTGATCAGGTGAGGTGGAGGGGATCAATAGCGATCAGGTGAGGTGGAGGCGATCAATAGTAATCAGGTGATGAGGAGGGGATCAATAGTAATCAGGTGATGTGGAAGGGATCAATAGTGATCAGCTGAGATGAAGAGGATCAATAGTGATCAGCTGAGATGAAGAGGATCAATAGTGATCAGGTGAGGTGGAGGGGATCAATAGTGATGAGCTGAGATGAGGATCAATAATGATCAGCTGAGATGACAAGGATCAATAGTGATCAGGTGAGGTGGAGGGGATCAATAGTGATCAGGTGAGGTGGAAGTGATCAATAGTGATCAGGTGAAGTGGAGGGGATCAATAGTGATCAGCTGAGATGAAGAGGATCAGTAGTGATAAGCTGTGATGAAGAGGATCAGTAGTGATCAGCTGAGAGAAAGAGGATTAATAGTGATCAGCTGAGATGAAGAGGATCAATAGTGATCAGCTGAGATGATGAGGATCAATAGTGATCAGGTGAGGTGGAGGGGATCAATAGTGATGAGCTGAGGTGGAGGTGATCAATAGTGATCAGGTGAAGTGGAGGGGATCAATAGTAATCAGGTGATGTGGAAGGGATCAATAGTGATCAGGTGAAGTGGAGGGGATCAATAGTGACCAGCTGAGATGAAGAGGATCAATAGTGATCAGCTGAGATGAAGAGGATCAATAGTGATCAGGTGAGATGAAGAGGATCAATAGTGATCAAGTGAGAGGACAAGGATCAATAGTGATCAGCTGAGATGAAGAGGATCAATAATGATCAGGTGAGGTGGAGGGGATCAATATTGATCATCTGAGAGATGCGGGTCGTTACTGATGAGGTGGAGGTGTCAATAACGATTAGCCAGCGTGAAGCAGAAATGAGGGGCGGCTGAGGGGTCACTGGTGATCAGCTGAAGTGCGGTGGTCAGTAGTATCAGGCTGAAGGAAGTGATGGAGATCAATAGTGATCAACTGCAGTGGACGAGGTCAGTAATGATTCTATCAAGTGAAGAAGAGGATTTCCCAATACAATGACTTTAAAAAAAACATTTCTGTCTAATAATTGGCTGCCGAGAGAAATTATTTTTTTTATCTTGTAGTGTGTAACCAGACAGGTCTGAGATGTTACGTCCGAGGTCTGAGATATCACCAGCTTACCATCTCAGACCTCAGACTTATTATCTCAGATCACTGACGTATTATCTCTGACCTCTAACTTATCTCTGATCACTGACCTATTATCTACTGTATGACCCATGACTTATTATCTCTGACCTCTGACTTACTATCTCTGACCTCTGACTTATTATCTCTGACCTCTGAGTTACTATCTCTGACCTCTGACTTATTATCTCTGACCTTTGAGTTACTATCTCTGACCTCTGACTTATTATCTCTGACCTCTGAGTTACTATCTCTGACCTCTGACTTACTATCTCTGACCTGACTTATTATCTCTGACCTGAGTTACTATCTCTGACCTCTGACTTATTATCTCTGACCTCTGACTTACTATCTCTGACCTTTGAGTTACTATCTCTGACCTTTGAGTTACTATCTCTGACCTCTGACTTATTATCTCTGACCTCTGACTTATTATCTCTGACTCATGACTTACTATCTCTGACCTTTGAGTTACTATCTCTGACCTCTGACTTATTATCTCTGACCTGAGTTACTATCTCTGACCTCTGACTTACTATCTCTGACCTTTGAGTTACTATCTCTGACCTCTGACTTATTATCTCTGACCTGAGTTACTATCTCTGACCTCTGACTTACTATCTCTGACCTTTGAGTTACTATCTCTGACTTATTATCTCTGACCTCTGAGTTACTATCTCTGACCTCTGACTTATTATCTCTGACCTCTGAGTTACTATCTCTGACCTCTGACTTACTATCTCTGACCTCTGAGTTACTATCTCTGACCTCTGACTTATTATCTCTGACCTGAGTTACTATCTCACTCTGACCTCTGACTTATTATCTCATGCCAGACTTACTTTCTCGTATATGAATAACCACACTCTTTACATAAGATGTCACAATCTCGTGTCCTTCACAGGTTGCAGCTTCGCAGAGTGGAGAGCACAAGTCAAGCACGAAGACTCATCACTTTCTAAAGCTTTTAAAAAGCGGCAAAAAGAAAGTGGAGACCAACTTCCGTCAGTTTGATGACCAGAGCGTTGTGGGCAGCCACGCCGTGTCCTCCTGCGTCGCCTGCATCTTCGAGATGTTCAATTCAAATAGGAACCCAAACGTCTCAGGTCAATAATGTCGTCCAGACGTCGTCCGAGAGGAGAAACCCTGTAGATTAATAGGAACTACTACTCCTAACGTGTACAGATGACAGCCACCCCGGCAGGATGAGGCAGCAGCTTCATGTGTTCTCTCTGATACTGAATCATTGTAACCACTTCTACGCCTGTGATTATTGGAGTTTTGTCTTTTGATGGTGTCGGCTCAAGGAGAAACTAAATAAAGTTTAGGAATGAGATCTCTCTGCTTGCTGTCAGTGAATGAAAACCAGCACTGGCTCAGTCCTGCTAGCACAGCTGATGGGCCTGCACACTGGAAAACAGTGACTGTATTATGGTCTTGTTACAATGTATCAGTGCAGATAAAAGGTGTCAGCTGTTACTGAGCAGGAGACACAGAAAACGGCTAAAGGGGTCAGGAATCAGGCAGATTGTGTCCTGCGCCAGATCACCCAACGCCAGGCAGCTGCCGGCAAAGCATCACATTCAGCCAAGGCCGTGAGATGAGCGTTTACACGGGATAAGCCTACAGTTATTGTCATCTTCACTTTATCCTTTGTCTCGTCTCCTCCGTCTATCCGTCTCTCAAAATGGGAGGAAGGAAGAATGCGAATGAGGGAAGTAAAAGAGGAAACGATGGGGCAAGAAAGAAAGTATAGGACGGAAGGGGGAATGAATGGTGGGAGAGAGACAAGAACAAAAAGAAAGGAGGAACGAAAAGAGGGAAAATAGGATGAAAAGAGAGAAAGGAAGGATGAAAAAAGACAGAAAAGAAAGATGAAAAGAGAGAGAAAGGGAAAGGGGATGAATGGAGGAGTCGGAGAGACAAGAATGAAAAGAAAGGAGGAACAAAAAGAGGGAAAAAGGATGAAAAGAGAGAAAGAAAGGATGAAAAAAGACAGAAAAGAAAGATGAAAAGAGAGAGAAAGGGAAAGGGGATGAATGGAGGAGTCAGAGAGGCAAGAATGAAAAGAAAGGAGGAACAAAAAGAGGGGAAAAGGATGAAAAGAGAGAAAGAAGACAGAAAAGAAAGATGAAAAGTGATAGAGAGAAAGGAAGGGAAAGGGGATGAATGGAGGAGTCGGAGAGACAAGAATGAAAAGAAAGGAGGAACAAAAAGAGGGAAAAAAAGATGGAAAGAGAGAAAGAAAGGATCAAAAAGAAACAGAAAAGAAAGATGAAAAGAGATAGAGAGAAAGGAAGGGAAAGGGGATGAATAGAGGAGTTGGAGAGACAAGAATGACAAGAAAGGAAGGACAAAAAGAGAAAGGTAGAAAAGGAGGAAAAGCAGAGTAAAGATTAAAAGGAATGACAAAGAAGGAACAATTTAAAGAGTGGAAGGATGAAAAAAGAGAAAGGGTGGGCAAAAAGATAAAGAAAGCAAGAGGAAAGAAAGGAAAAAGAAAAAAAAGAAGAAAAACGTAAGAAGGAAGGTAGACAAGAATAAAGTATTGTTAGAGGTAAAAGTATAATATAATAAGGGAAGGATTGATAGAAGTGTAGAAGAGAGAGGGGGAAGGAAAACACTTACATGATCTACATAGTTTACAGTCACTGGAGAAGGACATCACGGTGGGAAAAATTAGGAGAAACAAGGCAAAGAGGAAGACCAGCAACCAGATGGCATGTTACAGCAGTGGAGCTGCTGAGCTTAGTGACTGGCAGCAGCGGTAACATCACAACTACAGCGCCCATCATGGCCGCAGCCAAGCTGCTGTGCCATCTACATCAGTGGAGCTGCTGATGTGGCGCCCCAAGGTCCTGGTCGTCGCAGTGGTATTGCTTTCCTCACGGGGAGAGTGATGCTACCTTTGGAGGCAAAGAAGGGATAACTGCAACCAGGTATCACAAACATGCAACACTTCACACTCCAGACCACCAGGGGGAGCTTCTGCTCTTATTTACTAGGTGACTCCCCATATATATATAACTGGTAGTCTGTAGGGAAAGTTAGTGAGTTCCTGACACAGTCAGTTCCAGACAGCCGTCTGAGGAGGACAGAGGGTCCACGGAGCTGTGCATGCTGTAAGACAGGGGTCCCCAACCTGTAGCTCAGGAGCCACATGTGGCTCGCGGTCCCATGAATTGTGGCTCGCGGCTGTCTGTCAGCTTGGTGAATTAGCTCCAGTTCCAGCAAACAGGTATGAAGAGCAAATCTGAAAATGGTGAATTTTGTGAGCAGCCCTGCACAGAAGATCAGATCTGGACGCACATGTATTCTGGTCTTAGGGGTTTAGAGATGATTTAAGTATGGTACGCTGGAGGCAAGATGACACCACCTGTCAGAGGAGATGTTTGAAGCCGGATGTGCCAGTGTATTGGGAGGGCTTTATAGGAGAATACTGAATGGGGGTGTAGCGCCCCCCACTGCCGCAGGGCCGAGGGGTACCCGGTACCGGGCCTCTGAGTCTCTGCTCTGGGGTTGTCACGGTGGCTAGACCCCGGTCCGTGACCCTGCTGAGGGGCGTACAGTGAAAGATATGATGGATGATGGTGGTGGTGAGGCTTTAGTGGTGCGGTGCAATAAATCACGAGGACACCAGGTTGCAGTCTCTTTACCTCTTTACTGAAGATCTCTGGGTCCTCAGTCCAGAATCTGGATAACCAGGCTGCGCAAGTCCGGCCGGTCCAATGGCACCTCCAGAGTTCTCTTTACAGGTGGAAATCTGTGCCTTCCTTCTAGCGCTATGTGTTGTGGTCCTCCCCTGCTGTGCTTACGGAAAGTACCCCACAACTGTTGTGTCCATTTCTTAAGTTCCCTCACAACTCGATTAGATGATGTTCTGCTAATCCTCCGTCTCTCCCTGATGTTACGGTTGGAACGGCACCCGTATGACGGGTAGGCTCGGAGCTCTTCCGGGACCCTAGAGTCGCCCCTCTCCACAAGTTGCCCCCCAAGACTGCATAGGTGATTTTGATGAGACAGCCCG
The DNA here is from genome assembly GCF_051348905.1 of Ranitomeya variabilis. Classification (NCBI taxonomy): domain Eukaryota; kingdom Metazoa; phylum Chordata; class Amphibia; order Anura; family Dendrobatidae; genus Ranitomeya; species Ranitomeya variabilis. Next base: position 14,117,106 of record NC_135237.1, read on the forward strand.
CCTTAGACTGACTGTCCTGCCGCTGTTTGAAGTATTGCTTGAAGCTGAATATTGTAATACTCCCTCGGCGTTCCGGCCGCCGGTTATGCGCCTCAGTAGGATGTTGCCTCGGTCTTACAGCACGACCCCTACTGGTATTCTCCTTGTTGCTTTGATCTCGTTTCTCACTCAGCACAATCTATCTCGCTTTCAATCCTTCCTTGGGCACCGCCGCTATATCGTGCAGGCACGGTCCCGTTACGTTCGCTCAAGTTGCCAAGCCTCTGTCAGGATCCCACCCCTGACAGAGACCCTACCGAATCTTCTCCCGCAACACCCTCTGCCACAAGGTGTTGCCTGGTTCCAACCCAGTCAGCTTTCTGTCTAACTTCCTGCCTGACCCCCAGTTTTACCAGTGTGTGAGGAGTGGCCTAATAAATAGAACCCTTAGCTCCCCCTGGAGGCCCGGCGGTGAAATGTATTGGTGTATGTGATACCTGATCAGATGAACTCCTTCAGTGCCATCAGATGTACCATAGCTCCCCTTAGTGGCGGAGCCACAGTACTGCAACGACCAGGACTCTGGGGTGCTGCACTTCCCCCCGGTTAAATCCAGTACTCCGGGACTGGGAAGAAAACAACAATACAGGTTAGCAAAAAGACATACAATTTTGTTGAGTGCAATAACAATAAGTATATTTAAACAGAGCTTCCCTTTATGAGAGGTGAGGACACTTGAACGTTACAAACATGGTTAATTATCATAGCAACATGCTATAAATAACTTTTCTTACCCAACCGGGTATTCTACTTAGTACAAATTCTTGAACAATAATTTAACATTGCCTTTAAGGACGTACACTCTGAATCCACTAAAGACCTTCTTATAATCACATTATAAGGTAATTTAACTTTTACATTCTCCTTCTTTAAATCTGCAGGACCGCCTGTCCTAACGGCACCAGACCTACTGCCTCTCCTTTCTTACAGGACCGCTCCTTTCAGCCCGAGCCTTCTGTCTTTTCAACTACTATACACAGTATAGAACATAACATTTTTCCTTCTGTTGAGAACCAATGGGCCATCTCTATATGGCTCTTAAGAGGACTCACTAACTAACCCCAGACGGGCTCACTTTCTGTCCTCGTTCTTCCATCAACATTATAAAACATCTTTCACAATTAACTTGTTAAATACACATAACTTTCACATGTAAGCATCATCACTTTATTTTTGTCAAGACATTATCGCTATCTCTCAGTTTTAAAGCAATACCATTCTTTAAGTGCAACAAGTGAACATCCCCTTTAAGAGGGGACCAAGTCTTTATGAGGTAGCACATCTTCTCAAGCTACCAGTCCATACTCAGCAAAGGCTCCGGTGCGGTATCTTCACAAAGAGTCCTTCTTTAAGTAAAACCAGTAGGGAGCACCTTTAAGAAGGTGCAAACTATTTACAGAAAGTTTGTATCATGCACTGTTCATGATTGCGGCAGTTCTGGAAACTTGTGCAAAACTTGGAAAAACAAACAAAACAATAGGGATCCCGGGTCAACAAAGGGATCCCTTTAAGAGTTAACCCTAGATGGGTTTTAGCAGCAAAACAGCAGAGAAACAGTTAACTATTTACATTAATAAAGCATTTATGCTTACTCAGTCTTCTTGTGCAGGGGACGGCCTTCTTCCAGGCCTCACCCGGCCAACGGGTCGCCTTGGGGTAGTAAGGGCCGGTCCTGGCTCCAGCAGCGACAGGATCCCACGCCGGGATGCCCTCCTTGCGTGTGGGCGAGCGCGACCCAGAGGCACGCGGTGGACCCGGACCTCCTGAGATTCCTCGGGGGCTGGTTCTGGCATCTTCTCCGCAGAAGGCTCATCCTCCAGCGTTCCGGTAGCAGCCTGCAGGGCGACGCACCGCTGGACGCCCCGCGCTATCCAGCCGGTTCCACCCGCTTCCTTCCTCCACCGGGTGTAGGTCACGGTGTCGCCAGGCTCCAGGTCGGAGTCATACCTCCCTCCACAGGGCTCGACTTCCTCGCGGTCAACACGGACCTGCAGTGGCTCCCCGATCTCCTGGATAACTCCCCTTCTGTGTCGGCAGTTAAAGGATACCACCACGCCCCAGTGTGACGGTGGGGTCTCTTCCACACTGGTTAGATCAATCTGGGCCGCAGGCTGAGGCCTGCTCCGCCAGGCTGCCATTAGGCGCCGCAGATGTTCTGCCTCTGGCAGGATCCTCAGGCCCTGCGCCCGCAGCGTACCTTCAGCCGCGGCTGGGTTGGGCGGAGCAGGGGACACCGGAGACAAGCGGACCTCCGTGGGCTGGCCCAGCCGAGCGAGCACGCGGGCATCAGCCTCCAAGCGGCGTGCTATCTGTCGGGCCTCGGCTGCAGCCGCACACTCCTCAGACGGTGGCAAGGGGGGTCAGCCCATCGGTGACTCTGTGAGGGTCAGTCCGCGCAACGTTGGTGCCTCTGGAGCTGTGTCGGGTCGTGCAGCCTCAGACCGAATCGGGTCAGTCCCACGGGGTGTTCCCGGCGTCGTCATCTTCTCTTCTTCTCCAGTGTCCTCTTCCCGTGGTCTCTTTCGTGGGCGGCCCCGTCTCCATGGTCTCCACCCTCCAAACAAGATCAGGAGGCGGACCTCGGCTGTTGACGGACACGTCCTCAGGACACAGAAATATTTAGACTGGGCGGTCATTGTCCTTCGCGCTCTCCAGCTTGCCTACGCCCACTCCACGCCCCTCTTCTTCTCCTGCGCTCTCCTCAGCGTTGTAATGGCAGCAGATTTTGGCAGTAAATGGCGCAGCACAATCCTTGCAATAAAGCACAGTCCAAGCACAATAAATCACAGTTCCAAGGCACACATGACCTGATTCTTCAGGCTTAAGTAGATCCTGTTCGTGACGCCAAGTTGTAGCGCCCCCACTGCCGCAGGGCCGAGGGGTACCCGGTACCGGGCCTCTGAGTCTCTGCTCTGGGGTTGTCACGGTGGCTAGGCCCAGTCCGTGACCCTGCTGAGGGGCGTTACAGTGAAAGATATGATGGATGATGGTGGTGGTGAGGCTGTAGTGGTGCGGTGCAATAAATCACGAGGACACCAGGTTGCAGTCTCTTTACCTCTTTACTGAAGATCTCTGGGTCCTCAGTCCGGAGTCCGGATAACCAGGCTGCGCAAGTCCGGCCGGTCCAATGGCACCTCCAGAGTTCTCTTAACAGGTGGAAATCTGCGCCTACCTCCTAGCGCTGTGTGTTGTGGTCCTTCCCTGCTGTGCTTACGGAAAGTCCCCACAACTGTTGTGTCTGTTTCTTAAGTTCCCTCACAACTCGATTAGATGATGTTCTGCTAATCCTCCGTCCCTCCCTGATGTTACAGTTGGGACGGCACCCGTTTGACGGGTAGGCTCGGAGCTCTTCCGGGACCCTAGAGTCGCCCCTCTCCACAAGTTGCCCCCCAAGACTGCATAGGTGATTTAGGTGAGACAGCCCGCCTGTGACTGACTGTCCTGCCGTTGGTTTGAAGTATTTCTTGAAGCTAGATATTGTAATACTTCCTCGGCGTTCCGGCCGCCGGTTGTGCGCCTCAGTAGGATGTTGCCTCGGTCTTACAGCACGACCCCTACTGGTATTCTCCTTGTTGCTTTGATCTCGTTTCTCACTCAGCACAATCTATCTAGCTTCTTATCCTTCCTTGGGCACCGCCGCTATACTGAGCAGGCACGGTCCCGTTACGTTCGCTCAAGTTGCCAAGCCTCTGTCAGGATCCCACCCCTGACAGAGACCCTACCGAATCTTCTCCCGCAACACCCTCTGCCACAAGGTGTTGCCTGGTTCCAACCCAGTAGGCTTTCTGTCTAACTTCCTGCCTGACCCCCAGTTTACCCACTATGGTGGGGAGTGGCCTAGTGAATAGAACCCTTAGCTCCCCCCGGAGGCCCAGCTGTGAAATGTATTGGTGTCTGTGATACCTGATCAGATGAACTCCTTCAGTGCCATCAGACGTACCATAGCTCCCCTTAGTGGCGGATCCACAGTACTGCAACGACCAGGACTCTGGGGCGCTGCAGGGGTATTGTGGGAACCCCTGGATCTTAGTATACGGCTTTGGCGTGATTTTTGTGAAAAAGCTTTGGTTAACCATTATGCCTGTATGGGGGCTTTGGTTGCCACTATTGTGAGGGGGCGGGATCTGAATATGGCTCACAACCCTCTCTCAAGGCTGGATGTGGTGCCCGACCGTCTCTCAGAGCTGAATGTGGCTCTCAAGGTCAGAAACGTTGGGGACCTCTGCCCTAAGAGCTGCAGCTCCCAGAAAGAGACATTTTGAAGGCAGAATTGTATTGCAGCGAGCGTGAAGGAGGCAAGGAAGAATAACTGCATCCAGGTATCACAAACATGCAACACATTCACACTCCAGGCCACTAGGGGGAGCTTTTGATCCTATTTACTAGGTGACTCTGCATATATAACTGGTAGTCTGTAGGGAAAGTTAGTGAGTTCCTGACACAGTCAGTTCCAGACAGCCGTCTGAGGAGGACAGAGGGTCCACGGAGCTGTGCATGCCCTAAGAGCTGCAGCTCCCAGAAAGAAACATTTTGAAGGCAGAATTGTATTGCAGTGAGCGTGAAGGAAAGCAAAGCACGGGAGAGGATACCAGAAGGGGACCAGCCCCGAACAGGCTTCCTCCTTCTGAGGCGCAGAACACTGGTAGCTGGAACACCGAGGTAGTAAGGACCTCTATGCCTTACTTCAGAGACTGGTAGGACAGCTAATTGCATGTTACCTGTCCGCACCTACACCCAGGAGGCACAGTGGCACTCCTCAGAGGCCGGAGCATGCTAGAGTCCCTATAAACCTCCTCAAGCCACCAGTCATACGGGTTTGTCCTATCATATATGGGGGACAGAGTGAGACATTACATCTGTGAGACCCTTATGTGAAGCTTAAGCAGTAAGGGATTACACCACCGCAGCGCAAGGGAAGGCTACTGATTTCCACCTGGATAAGGGGACTCTGGACTTGCCTCCAAACCGGCCGGACTCTGCCTGCCCTGTGATCTGGTGCCCTGGACTGTGGATGCTGAAGCCTTCAGTAAAGGTAAAGAGACTACAACCTTGTGTCCTCGTTCTTCACTGCGCCTCACACCATCCACCATCTACACACCGGGAGCCCTGGGGATATACTTCACCTGTGGGAAGGTATACCATCTAGCTGCGATAACATCACCCCAGCGGACCCCTAAGCAGCGTCGGTCACCCTGACCGAATACCACAGGTGGCGTCACAAACATAAACTTTATCCCTTTAAAGACCTTCACCTTTTATACGGACGTCCCAGGGCCACGGACCGGGCCACAGCCACCGTGACATCCCCCTGTGAACCGCAGGACTCGGTACGGAGTACCCCCTTGCCCTGACGGGGCGCTCCACTGAGCTTAGTGACTGGCTGCAGCGGTAACATCATAACTACAGCGCCCATCATGGCCGTAGCCAAGCCGTTGTGCCGTCCACATCAGTGGAGCTGCTGAGCTTAGTGACTGGCTGCAGCGGTCATGTTTGCTGACGTCGTGACATCACTGTGGCATGCAGGGAACAGGTCAGTTGTGGAGCGGCAGCACCGGACCAGGGAGCGGGAGAATCGGCTCCGTTTATTACTGTGAACATGTACGACACTTCTGGGAGGAAAAAAATCATGGCAACCCCCTTTAATTGAAGTAGAACACAAAGAAACACTGAAATAAGGAAGGATCGCAACAGTGAAATGATTCAGATTTCAGAAGGTTCTATTTCACACAGAAAGATACAAAGTATCACACGTCCGGGCCATCCTGTAATATCATGGGGGTGTTCCCGCCATCGCCGCACCCTGTCCTCAGAAATATGTGCACCCGAGCCGCGAGTGTTTGCTGACCAGACCCTTGAGACTGTGAGTCCTCGAACATCAGCCGGTGATAGCGGGGGCCTCGCTGCAGCTTCTGACCCCAGGGATGGACCGCTCCCTCCAGTGTCTGCTCCTCTGCAGCCACGTCTTCTCCATGGCGGCCGCCCCCATCCCCCCTCACAATCTCATTGCAGACATTGTCCATTTTGGTAGCACATTGTGGGCTCAGGATTTCCTATTTAAGCTCTTGAAGATTGAAGATGTGCAGGTGAGTGGTAACATGGCGGCTGCATGGGGGGAAGCTCTCATCAGACAGGAATATTTCACTATTAGTACATACATGTCATTATTTATCTAGATCTGCAATGTCCCTATACACTTTCCATCAAATCGTCACAATTCTCAGGATCTCTGCTTTCTGTCAATGAAGGAGAATGTTTGTAAGTGATGTGATGGCCGCTCAGCTGGCCGGCTCCGATAAATGTAACCAGGACACATCGCAATCCACCAGAAGGCTCCTACTGATTGACAGCAAGCGGAGATCTTGAAATATAGAGAATTAGAATAGAAAGTATATTAAAACTTGGGGTTTTTATTTCTCCATTTTGAACAATTGATGTCGCTCCCGGATGGCGAGTTTCCTTTTCTATTTCTTTCTTTACTTTTTTCAGGAATCATCTACAGGGAGGAAAGTTCTGAAATTCTCCATCAAGGAGACGAATTGTTTGACCTCTGGGACTACCCGGTGACTACCTCTTGAAGCTCATCAAGAGAATGCCAAGAGTGTACAAAGCAGTCATCAAAGTAAAAGGTGGCTACTTTGAAGAACCTAGAATATAAGACATATTTGACGCGCACACATATATACAGCAGTGAAATAAGGATTGAACACGTCATCAATATTCTCAGTAAATCTATTGGTAAAGGTGCTAGTGACATGAAATTCTCCCCAGATATCAGGAACAACAAATCCACACACAGGACAGAAATCAGCATAATGTCCATAAATGAGTGATTAGAAAGCGTCTTCCTTGTTCTTCATGAGCTGCTCAGACGGGATTTCTGGGCTCAGGAGATGAGGGGCTTCTATGGTGCCGTGTTGGACCCCAAAAGTTCTCCCTGCTCCCAAATGAGGTCATTTCGGTTACAGAAGTTTCAGGCCCCGGAGTTACACAATATCCAGGATTTCACATGATAAATGTACGAGCGGCTCTGGTGTTTCCATTTATCCCGGCGGCACACACCGGACAGATCACCTGTAAGGTCGGATCACAGACTCGTCCCACGGTAGACGCTGGTGATTGCTCCAGTGTCACCTGCACCCGGTGGTCTTCTGCTGGACCCATCACTGTGCGCCATCCCGGCCCCTCAATGATCCTACTGTGATTACAATGCATGTGAATTCTGTCCCTTCACTGCGATTAGGGCGGGTTGTTAGAATGCGTCCATTCACTGACAGCCAGCAGAGGTCTTAGCATTACGTAGTTCCACAACATCAGATACATTTTGTGTCTAATGCTTTGATGTTTTTGCAGAACGCTGTGAAGGCCGTAACGATCGGGACGCAGATTTCTGAATTCTCCCAGGACCCAGGGAAGCTTCCTAAGCAGCAATGTCTGGGCTGTATCTTCAGCCTCCTCCCGAGTCACGGGGGTCTTACAGTGGTCGCCCCTTCACCCGTCTGATTGTATCTAGGATGTCACATCATCCACTGCCCAGCACCGAGGAATCGTCGCCCATATTCCAGAACACTGTGAATTCCTCCATATTAAATGTGCTGCTTGCTGCCAGTGAATGGAAACGTTCTTTGCTTCCAACCAGACACCAAAAGCTCAGTGGAGAGTATTGCATCCTCCTGGGGGACCGGGCGCTCGGCCGGGATCACGTGTTGTCTTTCCACTGGTGGGTAGAAGAGACCCCTGTGAGGGAACAATATTTGGGCCCCCTGCAGCCGACAGCTCCGAATATATGCCGCCTGCGGTGGATGTGGCCCCTGTACCGCTGCACCCATCATCTGTCCACCCCTGGTCTTCTCTACATCACTGGCACACGTGGTGGAACTTACTTCCAGCATTGTACACGGTGCCTTTCAGCTTTCCTGCGCGGAGCGACACCATCAAACCACACAGCGCCCTCCGTATACGAGCAGCTATATACTCTGTATACTGCAATGTGTCAGTGTTTGTTACAATGTATCAGTCTGCAGTTCTGGCAGCTTAGCTCAATGAGGATTGTAGCAGACCCTCAGACAGAATCCCACCATGGTCCGGTCCCCCCTATTCTCACAGGTGAGGGCTTGTTACAAAGTGTCAGTGTCAGGATTGTAACATTGGATGGTCTGTACTGATATATTGTAACAAAGAAATATTAAATGCAGATTGTTAGCCTCTGGGTGTAAACAAGAACGTTCCTATTTACTGACAGCAAGCAGAGGTGTGAAAATGGGAAAGAGCCTGAAGACGAAGAGGGGAAGTGATGACGCTCCTGCTGCGGCCCCCGGATACTTCTTCTGCCTTTTCAGCCTCGTGTTTCCCTTCGTCAGCGGGAAATCTCCGCGTTCTGCTAAACGCATCGCATGGAGATTGGACGCCGACTAACGCTCCACCGAAAATGACCGGGTCTGCCGCTAAATCAGACAGAACGCACATTCATTACCACAGATTTACATCTTTGTTTCCTTCATGAAATAGATACAATTCAGGGCTGAGATGTCGTGTGCAGGATGAATACACCACGACGCCGTCTATCGGGGGCACGGACCGGTTTGGTTTTGTAGTGACTGATCTGAGATCGGTTCATTCCCTTCATATTATATATAATTATATGTACCCATATTATATGTCCATATTCTATAATGATGAGCGCTGATCTGTGCTGACAGGAGCTCAGTGCCGCCCTCTGCTGGACGTATCTGGTACTGCCACAATGATACAAGATGAGATTTGCCACTTTCAGGTGAACAGTTTATTGAATAAACTTAATAAAACTTCCTGATGTTCATTGTATTCCTTTTTTTATATGTAATATATATTTTATGTCACCGACAGTTGTGCAGCCACCAAACAACAAGCAGCAGCTGTCACAAATGGTCACAGGTAATACTGCACTTCACCTGTAGAGGTCACTACAACCCCAGAATCTGCCTCCAACAGTATCAGAGGCTTGTGAGGAGTCTGTGAATATTTGTGGGGTCTCTGGATGTTTGTGGGGGATCATGTGTTACCAGGGCCGGACTGGGACTAAAATTCAGCCCTGGCATTTGAAGTTACACAGGCCCACTTGTCACACGGTGACTGTATAATACCTTTGTACACTTGTAGGCAGGGACGGTTTTAGGCAAAGTGGGGCCCTAGGCAAAGATTAAAATGGGGCCCCAAATGCTAACATATTGCACATCACACAAAAGCATTTCGGTTGTATTTACATGCGCTGATCTCAGGCCGCTAAATGAGTTTGATCGACAATACTGAAGTTGTTCAACGCTTGTTTCCCGGCCTCTTTCCACCGTCTGAGACAGAATGATGGGACAGAACGATCACTAATAGATCACTAACAGATGACCATACAGTATCATGTTATCAGCAGCACATCTACAGTTTACGCTGGCGATGTGCTGCTGAGAACAATGATTTTTGTTCCGGCAAAAACAATCTGAATATGCAGCATTTTACTTGTTTAGTAAAATATACCCCATAGTCCTCCATATATTATAATGTGCACCATAGTCCTCCATATATTAAAATACACTGCTCAGTCCTCCACAGAGCATAATACACTCCTCATAGTGCTCCATATAGTATAATGCACCGCCATAGTCATCCATGTAGTACAATTCACTTCCCATAGTATAATGCACCCCATAGTTCTTCATATAGTATAACGTATTCCCCATAGTCCTCGATACAGTATAATGCAGCCCACATACAGTATAATGCAGCCACCACCCTACAGAGTATAATGTAACCCCCCATAGAATATAATGCAGCCCCCCCAATAGAGTATGATGAAATCACCCCTCATAGAATATATATATAATACAGCCCCCCCCATAGAATTTAATGTAGCCCCAAATAGAATAGAATACAGCCCACCTCCTCCCCATAGAATATAATGCAGCCCCATCAGAGTATGATGCAATCATCCCTCATAAAATCTAATACAGCCCCCCATAGAATATAATACAGCCCACCTCCCCATAATATATAATGCAGCCCCCCATAGTATAAGACAGCCTCCCCCATAGAATATAATATACCCCCATAGTATAACACAGCCTCCCCTACAGAATATAATATACCCCCGCAATAGTATATAACACAGCCACATAGTATATAACATGGCCTCCCCCATAGAATATAATATACCCCCTATAGTATATAGCACAGCCTGCATAATATAGCACAGCCCACACAGGGGTATATAGAGCACAGCCCACACAGGGGTATATAGAGCACAGCCCAGCCCACACAGGGGTATATAGAGCACAGCCCAGCCCACACAGGGGTATATAGAGCACAGCCCAGCCCACACAGGGGTATATAGAGCACAGCCCAGCCCACACAGGGGTATATAGAGCACAGCCCAGCCCACACAGGGGTATATAGAGCACAGCCCAGCCCACACAGGGGTATATAGAGCACAGCCCAGCCCACACAGGGGTATACAGAGCACAGCCCAGCCCACACAGGGGTATACAGAGCACAGCCCAGCCCACACAGGGGTATATAGAGCAGAGCCCACACAGGGGTATATACAGCAGAGCCCACACAGTGGTGTATACAGCGGAGCCCACACAGGGGTGTATATAGCAGAGCCCACACAGTATACAGTAGAGCCCACACAGGGGTGTATACAGCAGAGCCCACACAGGGGTATATACAGCAGAGTCCACATCCCCCCCCCCCCCCCGATAATGGCCCACAGTCCAGTTAAAAAAAAAAAAAACACTCTCCTCACCTTTCCTTTTGCCCGCGCTGCTCCTGGCTCCTGTCTCTTGTCTCCGCGGCTGCAGTCTGCCCGGGACACAGCAGGTGCGCGATGATATGACGTCATCGCGCACCCGCAGTGTACTGTCAGAGGCGGAGCGGGGAATGATGGGAGAGGGGGCGTCAGGTGACGCTCTCTCCTCCATCATTGCATTGAACTATACCGGCGTCATAGACGCCGGTATAGTTAAATGCGGCGGCGGCGGCACTGGCGGGGGAGGAACAGTTCAGCAGCCCACTACTGGCACCGGCCCTTCTGGCATTTGCCAGAAGTGCCCGATGGCCAGTCCGGCCCTGTGTGTTACCATGTGTCCAGTCCAGACAATCCTCCAGGAGTGACCAGCTGCACAGATGTCTCCTGGATCAGTCCGTATGGTCTTGGCCCCGTCCTGCAGCGCAGTGTCAGGCTGTTGGGAATCTTCTAATAGTCTCCGCCATCTTTTTGTGGTGCAACAATTCTTTTTTTTCAGACCCTCAGAGAGTTCTTTGCCATGAGGAGCCAGTGACCACTGTGAAAGTGTGGGAGCAATAACAGCCCATGTTCCACCCCTGCCGCCATTCACACCTGACACCTGGTAACACTAATGAGTCACCTGACACTGGGGAGGGAACATAATATTGCACGCCCCACTTTACAGGTATTGAATTTCCACAAAAATTTTAAACAACCAATAAATTTCGTTCAACTTCACAATTGTGTTCCACTTGTTGATTCTTCACCAAAAATTTACATTTGGTATCTTTATGTTTGAAGCATGATATGTGGGAAAAGGTTGAAAAGTTCCAGGGGGGCTGAATACTTTCGCAAGACACTGTAGAACGAGGATCTGAAATACAATAATAGAAAAAGTTAACCTAGTAGAATATCCTTCATAACTTGCCCCGCGACTTTACAGTGGAAATTGTAAAAAGCTTTATCCTTAAGACGCGTTTCACTATGTCAGTGACTTCCCTAGGAGGCCGCCTGACATAACTCCTGCAGGGAGGTGGTGAATTGGTTGCGCTTATCCATTATGGAATACCACATCAAAATGTGCTTGGAAATTATTGGATGATTATGTACCCACCGTAGAGCCTTTTATCATATTGGTACTGCAGTTACAACTTTTCATTGATATACAATGTAATTGTGCTTCGTAAGGATCTATGTAATCATTTAATGGACATAATTTAGGTGTGTATTATTTTATATATTTATAATATTATAGATTTGTATAATTAGATATAATAGCTTAGATAAAATAATGTAAAGACCCTTTTACTTTCTGAAAAATGCAATAGATTGAAAAAAAAAAAACAATGTCTAGACCCCATATCTGTCCTGCATTACAGAAAATGGCTGGTGTCCAGAATCATTAAACTACATGCAATGCTTAGAGGGAACAGTGCCACACCCATTACTGTACCACTCACTAGGTACAATGGTTTAGAGGATAACACTGGCCAACAGTGAAAATGTTTCTGAAATGAAAATAGCTGGTTTGTAATAATTTTAGCATCCTAAAAACGAATATGTTACTTAAAAATCATTATTAGCTCTTGTTGCTGAGATACAGGTCATTTAAGATTATTATGCAGGAAAATAGGGAAATTTTGAATTTTCAACAAATGTGTATTGGTAAACCTGATTACAGACCTGTTGAACCAATGTCAGCCATTTTATAAATTGTGTCTGCATAGTTTGTACTAATTGAAGTCTCTTTCTCTTGTTGCAGTAATTTTGTGGAGAGAATTTACACTTTGAAAATGCCTCGTAAATGTGCAAATATTGTTAACAATTTTTGTTACGTGTGTGGTTATGTGACATTTGCCAACCAAAGAAGACCAATTACTCCACTTGTGAAGACTGCTTACCATCATTACTTTGCTTATACGTGGCACTTAAATACGTGGCACTTATACGTGGCACTTAAATACGTGGCACTTATATACGTGGCATTTTGAGACCTATAATTTTTCCACATTTTGGTCCACAGAGTCATGTGAGGTCTTGTTTTTTGCGGGACGAGTTGACGTTTTTATTGGTAACATTTTCGGACACGTGACCATTTTTTATCACTTTTTATTCCGATTTTTGTGAGGCAGAATAACCAAAAACCAGCTATTCATGAATTTCTTTATACCGTTCTGCGTTTGGTAAAATTGATAAAGCAGTTTTATTCGTCGGGTCAGTACGATTACAGCGATACCTCATTTATATCATTTTTTAATGTTTTGGCGCTTTTATACGATAAAAACTATTTTATAGAAAAAATAATTATTTTGGCATCGCTTTATTCTGAGGACTATAACTTTTTTATTTTTTTGCTGATGATGCTGTATGGCGGCTTGTTTTTTGCGGGACAAGATGACGTTTTCAGCGGTACCATGGTTATTTATATCCATCTTTTTGATCGCGTGTTATTCCACTTTTTGTTCGGCGGTATGGTAATAAAGCGTTGTTTTTTGCCTCGTTTTTTTTTTTTTTTTCTTACGGTGTTTACTGAAGGGGTTAACTAGTGGGACAGTTTTATAGGTTGGGTCGTTACGGACGCGGCGATACTAAATATGTGTACTGTACTGTGCAATTTATACTCTTGTAATGAATTCTTCTCGCTACCTACAGCACATACTTCCATGGCGTGTATCTAAAAAACGAGAGCTAATTAAACAATTCTGTGGGTATATTTGAGTTTCTCGACCCAAAATTAGTAATATTTGCCTATTTTCATCAAAGAAACATAAAAAAAGTTGTTTTTTGTTGGCCTGTGTAATTAGTGTCACACCCATTACTGTCCCACTCACTAGGTACAATGGTTTAGAGGAGAGGGATCAGTGCCAGACCCATTACTGTACCACTCGCTAGATACAATGGCTTAGAGGGAACAGTGCCACACCCATTACTGTACCACTCACTAGGTACAATGGCTTAGAGGAGAGGGATCAGTGCCAGTCCCACTCACTAGGTACAATGGTTTAGAGGATAGGGATTAGTGTCACACCCATTACTGTACCACTCACTAGGTACAATGGTTTAGAGGATAGAGATTAGTGTCACACCCATTACTGTCCCACTCACTAGGTACAATGGTTTAGAGGAGAGGGATCAGTGCCAGACCCATTACTGTACCACTCGCTAGATACAGTGGCTTAGAGGGAATTGCTCTACACCCATTACTGTACCACTCACTAGGTACAATGGCTTAGAGGAGAGGGATCAGTGCCAGTCCCGCTCACTAGGTACAATAGTTTAGAGGATAGGGATTAGTGTCACACAAATTACTGTCCCACTCACTAGGTACAATGGCTTAGAGGAGAGGGATCAGTGTCAGACCCATTACTGTACCACTCACTAGATACAATGGCTTAGAGGGAATAGCTCCATGCCCATTACTGTACCACTCACTTGGTACAATGGCTTAGAGAAGGATCTGTGCCAGACCCATGACTGTCCTACTCACTAGGTACAATGACTTAGTGGGAATAGTGCCACACCTATGACTGTCCCCCACACTAGGTACAATGGTTTAGAGGAGAGAGATCAGATCCAGACCCATTACTGTACAATGCACTAGATACAATGGCTTAGAGAGATCAGTGGCAGGTACAATACTGTGTCTAAACCCCTATTGTCCCTACTCATTACCTAAAATGGAATAGAAGAAACAGGTCCCATACCCCTTATTGCCCCACTCACTAGATGCCATATAATGACTTAGATGAAAAATGTGCCCAGACTCATTACTGCCCATTTAAGTAAAGTTATTTAGAAGAAACAATGCCCAAACCTTTTGCTGCTTGCTTGCTAGAAATAATGGTACAGATGAAAAAGTGACCAGACCCTATAGTGTCACAATTACTAGATACAATGGGTTAGAGGATAGTGCCCAGACCCCTTACTGCCCTCATTCATTGATGGTGTTCGTAATTAGAGATGAGCAAAACTTTCAAAATTCGGTTCGGCGAACGTCCCGCTGTTCACTGACAATGTTCACCAAACGTACCCAAGCCACATTTATTTCAATGGGAGGCAAAACCAAACGTATAGACAACACCTTAAGGTGGTCAAAAAGCTTCCCAAACATCCCAAATTAGGGGAAGACACCAGGAAAAGTGGCATCAATGGACCCAAAAGTACAAATAGTATAATTGTGCAGCATGGCTGCAAGGGCCAGGGCTTGGGGCAGCATTTCTAGCTGAAACATTGATTAGTAACAGGGAGATGAGTGACAGGTGTAGGTCTGGTGCTCTGAGAGCCTTCCCAAATTCAGGCAACACACATGAAGGAGACCCAACGTGGAGTCCAAACATTTCCAAAAATTAGGGGCAGACACCAGGAAAAGTAGAATCAATTGACACAGAGTAGAAATGTGATAATAGCACAGCAGCAGTCAGCCATGGACCATGCATGAGGTATCGGGGTCCAGACAGCATTTACAGCTTGAAATTGACGTTTCAAGGAAGACGAGGTGGGTGAGGGATCGGTGTCGGCCTCCTGTGCTGGGTGAGGGATCGGTGTAGTCCTCCTGTGCTGGGTGAGGGATCGGTGTCGGCCTCCTGTGCTGGGTGAGGGATCGGTGTAGGCTTCCTGTGCTGGGTGAGGGATCGGTGTCGGCCTCCTGTGCTGGGTGAGGGATCGGTGTTGGCCTCCTGTGCTGGGTGAGGGATCGGTGTCGGCCTCCTGTGCTGGGTGAGGGATCGGTGTAGACCTCCTGTGCTGGGTGAGGGATCGGTGTCGGCCTCCTGTGCTTGGTGAGGGATCGGTGTAGTCCTCCTGTGCTGGGTGAGGGATCGGTGTCGGCCTCCTGTGCTGGGTGAGGGATCGATGTCGGCCTCCTGTGCTGGGTGAGGGATCGGTGTCGGCCTCCTGTGCTGGGTGAGGGATCGGTGTAGACCTCCTGTGCTGGGTGAGGGATCGGTGTCGGCCTCCTGTGCTGGGTGAGGGATCGATGTCGGCCTCCTGTGCTGGGTGAGGGATCGGTGTCGGCCTCCTGTGCTGGGTGAGGGATCGGTGTCGGCCTCCTGTGCTGGGTGAGGGATCGGTGTCAGCCTCCTGTGCTGGGTGAGGGATCGGTGTAGGCCTCCTGTGCTGGGTGAGGGATCGGTGTAGGCCTCCTGTGCTGGGTGAGGGATCGGTGTCGGCCTCCTGTGCTGGGAGAGGGATCGGTGTCGGCCTCCTGTGCTGGGTGAGGGATCGGTGTCGGCCTCCTGTGCTGGGTGAGGGATCGGTGTCGGCCTCCTGTGCTGGGTGAGGGATCGGTGTCAGCCTCCTGTGCTGGGTGAGGGATCGGTGTCAGCCTCCTGTGCTGGGTGAGGGATCGGTGTAGGCCTCCTGTGCTGGGTGAGGGATCGGTGTCGGCCTCCTGTGCTGGGAGAGGGATCGGTGTCGGCCTCCTGTGCTGGGAGAGGGATCAGTGTCGGCCTCCTGTGCTGGGTGAGGGATCGGTGTCGGCCTCCTGTGCTGGGTGAGGGATCGGTGTCGGCCTCCTTTGCTGGGAGAGGGATCAGTGTTGGCCTCCTGTGCTGGGTGAGGGATCGGTGTCGGCCTCCTGTGCTGGGTGAGGGATCGGTGTTGGCCTCCTGTGCTGGGAGGGGGATCGGTGTCGGCCTCCTGTGCTGGGAGGGGGATCGGTGTCGGCCTCCTGTGCTGGGTGAGGGGTCGGTGTAGACCCCTGTGCTGGGATTCCTGATACCACATGCAACACCTGTACCTGCTTTCAGGCTGAGCCACACTCTTTGTAGGCTACTATTAGTACAAACATTTAAGGATAGTAACACTGTAACACTGTAATTTACTGGAAGTAAGTGCGGGCCTGCCGGTCTGGAAGCCATACTGCTACAAGAAAAACACATGAGCGAGACCCAACGTGGAGTCCAAACATTTCCAAAAATGATTGTCACACACTAGTAAAGTGTCATCAACTTCCACGGAGTAGAAATAATATAATTGCGCAGCTTTTTGACAACTTTTATTACTGAACGGTCTACTCGACTTCCTTTCTTTGGCAGTCGCACAGCGGTATTATTACTACTATTTATTATTGTAGCGCCATTTATTCCACGAGCTTTACATGTGAAAAGGGGTATGCAGATAAAACCAATATCTGACATGAAATCAGAATAAACCTTTCCCGTTTTAGGCCAATTAGGATTACCATATTTATTAATATTTGCCAAATGCCAGAATAATGAAAGAGAGAAAGTTTTAAGGCATTTTTATTATTTACTGCAAAGTCAAAAGGTTACATACACTAAGATGACTATGCCTTTAAACCAGGGGTGGGGAACCTCAGGCCCCAAATGGCCCTCGATGACCTTTTATCAGGCCCGCGTGCAGATTCTCAGGGACCGCATTCTTGGGCAGGGAGCTGTGTTTTGGTTGCCACCAGCTCATTAATTTCTTCTTGCTCTGTTAGCACACACAGTGTTCACTACTGAACACTGAAGGGCATGCAATGAAAGATCACGTCCTGACACCAGAGTCAGAGTCAGGCTGTACTGTGTGGGCAGAGTTTGTACAGCCCCCGAAGGACGGTATAAAATATCCAAATTGCCCTTGGCAGAAAAAAGATTCCCCATCCCTGCTGTATACAATTCTGGACTGCCCATATGAGGATATCATGTGTTTTGAAGCTTCTGTTTTTTTTTGCAACATCTGAGTTAATTAGAGACACCTGTGGATGTATTTTAATGCACACCTGAAACGCACTTCTTCTTTGCGCAGCATCATAGGAAAGTCTAAAGAAATCAGCCAAGATATCAGGAAGAGAATTGTGGACTTGCACAAGTCTGGATCATCCAGACAGACAGTACAATTTCCAGATACAGTTGTGCTCAAATGTTTACATACCCCGGCTGAACTTTTTGGCCTTTTTTCAGAGAATATGAATGATAACACCAAACCTTTTTCTCCACTCATGGTTAGTGGTTAGTTGAAGCCATTTATTGTCTGAACACCGTTCCTACTGTAAAGCATGGAGGTGGATCATTGATGTTTTGGGGATGTGTGAGCTACAAAGGCACAGGAAACTTGGTCAAAGTTGAAGGAAAGATGAATACAGCATGTTATCAGCAAATACTGGAGGCAAATTTGCAATCATCAGCCCAGAAGCTGCGCATGGGTCATACTTGGACATTCCAACATGACAATGATCCAAAACACAAGGCCAAGTCGACCTGTCATTGGCTACAGCAGAACAAAGTGAAGGTTCTGGAGTGGCCATCTCAGTCTCCTGACCTCAGTATCATTGAGCCACAAGCGCAGTTCATGCTAGACAACCCAGGAATTTACATATACAGGAGGCTTTTTTCCAAAAAGAGTGGGCAGCTTTACCATCTGAGAAAATAAAGAACCTTATCTACAACTACCACAAAAGACTTCAAGCTGTCATTGATGTTAGAGGGAGCATTACATGGTATTAAGAAATGTAGTATGTGAACTTATCATCAGGGTCATTTGGATGTTTTAGGTTGTCATTATGATTCAAAAAGAGAAAACCCAGTAGTTTGACAATAAATGGCTTCATCCAATCACTAACCAGGAGTGGAGGAAAGGTTTTGATGTTATCATTCATATTCTCTGAAAAAAGTCCAAGAAAGCAAAAATTCTGCCGGGCTATGTAAACTTTTGAGCACAACTTTATCTGAAGGTGCTGCATTCACCTTTACAAACAATTATATGCAAATATACACAAGATGGGAATGTCCAGCTATCATCCTGCTCAGGAAGCAGACGGGTTCTGTGTCCCAGAGATGAATGTGCTTTGGTTCGACATGTGCTTATCAACCCAAGGACAAAAGCAAAATACCTTGTGAAGATGATGGCAGTAGCTGGTAAGATTGTGTCAATGTCCACAGTGAATTGAGTACTGTATCAACATGGGCTGAAAGGCCACGAAGCCATTACTCCAAGAGAAACATGAAAAAGACAGATTAATATTTGCAAATGCACACAGGAACACATACCTTAATTTCTGGAGAGATGTCCTGTGGTCTGATGAAACTAATATTGAACTTTTTGGGCATAATGATCATCAAAAAGAGAGAAGCTTGGAAGCCTGAGAACACCATCCCTACTGTGAAACACAGTGGAGGCAGCATCATGTTGTGGGGTTGTTTTGCTGCATGAGGTACTGGTGCACTTCACAAAATAGATGATATCATGAGAAAAGAAGATTATGTGGCAGTACTGAAGCAACATCTCAAGACATCAGCCAGGAATAAAAGCTTTGGTGGAAATGGGTCCTACAAATGGACAATGACCCAAACCATGCTGCAAAATGGTAACAAAGTGGCTTAAGAATAACAAAGTCAATGTTTTGGAGCCTCCACCACAAAGCCCTGATCTCAATCCTATTGAAAATGAATGTGTCAAGCTGAAAAGTCCGGTGCTACCAAGGCGACCCACAAACTGGGATCAGTTACACCAGTTTTCTCAGGAGGAATGGACCCAAATTCCAACCAACTATTGTGAGAAGCTTGTGGAAGGAGATCCCAAATGTCTGACCCAAGTCATTCAGGTTAAGGACAATGGGACCAAATACTAATGAAATGGATGGAAACTTGTGACTTTATAGTAAGTAATAATAAAAATGCCTTCAAACATTCTCTCTCTCATTATTCTGGCATATGGCAAATATTAATAATGATGGTAATCCTAATTGGCCTAAAACGGGAAAGGTTTATTCTGATTTCATGTCAGATATTGAGAAAAACCTGCAGATGTGTCTTTATATACAGTGGATGGAAACTTCTGGTTTCAACTGTACATATTAAAAACAAGTACAATAATCTTAAACAATACAAGTCACGACTGGTACAGGAGGAGAGAGGACCCTGCCCATGAGGGCTCACAATCTACAAGGGATGGGTGAAGGTACAGTAGGTGAGGGTAGAGCTGGTCGTGCAGTGGTTTGGTTACTGCAGTCTATAGGCGAGACGGTAGAGGTAGGTCTTCAGGTTCCTTTTGAACGTTTCCATGGTAGGCGAGATTCTGATATGTTGGGGTAGAGAGTTGAAGAGTAGGGGTAAGCACGAGAGAAGTCTTGTATGTGATTGTGGGAAGAGGAAATAAGGGGGGAGTAGAGAAGGAGATCTTGTGAGGATCGGAGGTTGTGTTCTGGTAAGTAGCGGGAGACGAGGTCACAGATGTATGGAGGACTGTTGTGAATTCTGCTTTTGGGTTCCCTCCGGTGGTAGTAGGTGGTAATGCAGTTGTCCCTGGGTTGCAGTCCTGGTCAGGTGTTTCTGCTGATTGCAGTTCTGACTGGGGTATTTAAGCGTGCAGGATTCATTAGTCCTTGCCAGTTGTCAATTGTTGGGAGGTGTTGGACCTCTGACCTGGTTCCTCCTGCCTTTCTGCCAAATCAGCAAAGATAAGTGTCTGGTTTTTTTTTCCTGTTGCACACATGCTGTGTGCTTCACAATTCAGTGCTCATCTTTGTGTTTTCTTGTCCAGCTTAGACTGTGTCAGTATTTTCTCAGTCTTGTTGGATTCTCTGGAGTGGCAGATATACATTCCATGTCTTTAGTTAGATTGTGGAACTTTTTGTATTATCTGCTGTGGATATTTTTGGAAGGGTTTTAATACTGACCGCCTAGTAATCTGTCCTATCCTTTCCTATTTAGCTAGAGTGGCCTCTTTTGCTAAATCCTGTTTTCTACCTGCGTGTGTCTATTCTTCTCCTACTCACAGTCATTATTCGTGGGGGGCTGCCTATCCTTTAGGGGTCTGCTCTGAGGCAAGATAGCATTCCTATTTCCATCTATAGGGGTATTTAGTCCTCCGGCTGTGTCGAGGTGTCTAGGGTTTGTTAGGCACACCCCACGGCTACTTCTAGTTGCGGTGTTAGTTCAGGATTTGCAGTCAGTACAGGTTCCACCGACTCCAGAGAAACTTTTCATGCGGCTCCAAGGTCACCAGATCATAACAGAGGACACAGGTTGTGGATGGCTTTGTATGTCATGGTTAGGGTTTTGAACTGGAGTCTCTGGATAATGGGGAGCCAGTGAAGGGATTGGCAGAGGTGAGAGGCTGGGGAATAGCGGGGGACAGGTGGATTAGTCGGGCAGCGGTGTTTAGGATAGATTGGAGGGGTGCAAGATTCTTAGAAGGGAGGGCTCAAAGCAGTAGGTTGCAGTAGTCGAGGCGGGAGATGATGAGGGCAAGCACTAGTGTTTTTTGCAGATTCTTGATTAAGGAATGTGTGGATCTGGGAAATATTATTGAGCTGTAGTTGTCAGGAGGTGGAAAGAGCTTGGATGTGTGTTTTGAAGAAGACATCAGAGTCCAGGGTTACCTCAAAGCAGCAAGCTTGTGGAATTCCGTAATCTACTGTCATCACAAATGCGAGTGCAGCGCCCCAGAGTCCTGGTCGTTGCAGTACTGTGGCTCCGCCACTATGGGGAGCCATGGTGCGTCCGATGGCACTGAAGGAGTTCATCTGATCAGGTATCACAGACACCAATACATTTCACAGCTGGCCCTCCGGGGGGAGCTAAGGGTGCTATTCATTAGGCCACTCCCCACCATAGTGGGTAAACTGGGGGTCAGGCAGGAAGTTAGATCAGAAAGCTGACTGGATTGGACGAAGCAACACCTGGTGGCAGAGGGTGTTGTGGAGGAAGAGACAGTAGGGTCTCTGTCAGGGGTGGGATCCTGACAGAGGCTTGGCATTGAAAAGAACGTAACGGGTCCGCGCCAGCTCCGGGAAGCGGCGGGACCCAAGAAAGGACTAGAAGCGAGATAGATTGTGCTGAGTGAGAAACGAGATCAAGCAATAGGAGAATACCAGTAGGGGTCGTGCTGTAAGACCGGAGCAACATCCTACTGAGGCGCACTACCGGTGGCCGGAACACCGAGGGAGTATTACAATAATCAGCTTCAAGCAATACTCTAAACAGCGGCAGGACAGTCAGTTTAAGGCGGGCTGTCTCACCTAAATCACCTATGAAGTCTTGGGAGGCAATTGCGGGAGAGGGGCGTCTCTAGGGTCCCGGAAGAACTCCAGGCCTACCCGACAAACGGGTGCCGTTCTAACTGTAACATCAGGAAGGGACGGAAGATTAGAAGAACATCATTTAATCGAGTTGTGAGGGAACTTAAGAAACAGACACAACGGTTGTGGGGTACTTTCCGTAAGCATAGCAGGGAAGGACTACAACACATAGCGCTAAGAAGGAAGGCACCGATTTCCACCTGTGAAGTGAACTCTGGAGGTGCCATTGGACCGGCCGGACTTGCGTAGCCTGGTGGACCTTACTCTGGACTGAGGACTCAGAGATCTCCAGTAAAGAGGTAAAGAGACTGCAACTTGGTGTCCTCGTTATTGACCGCGACCTGCACCCCACAACTGCACCACCGACATCCACACCCAGACATTCACTGTGCGCCCCACGGCAGGGTCACGGACCGGGGCCTAGCCGCCGTGACAACCCCAGAAGCAGAGACTCAGAGGCCCGGTACCGGGTACCCCTCGGCCCTGCGGCGGTGGGGGCGCTACACGAGTGCCATGGGAGGCTGGATTACAGTGATCTAGAGGGGGTCATGATACCAGACAAACTGTTAGTGAAGGTGCAGGAGCTGAGGAACAAATGGAGGAGGTCAAAGAGGATGAGGTGTTGGTTGTCCAACAATCAGGCAATGAAGGGGATAATGATCCCCTCTCTGTTGTCCGTGGTTGGCGGGAGTATTACCCAGCCACCAACACATCGTGAACTTGGACCTCATGGAAACACCCGACACATGAGTGCACTCTTGCTTCACGATCCGCAACATATTGCCCTTATTGTTAGGATTATAAATAGTGCTGAATACTGGGTTGCCATTCTGTTAGATGTACTATACAAGATTACATTTTGCCTGGAAAGGGACGCGCGCATGCTGGAGTATCGAAACACGCTTGTAGACAATCTTAAGAGTGGTTTTCCCCAAGATAGCAGTGAGGCACACAGTTCGCATCCCAGTTCTAGACATCAACCCCTGGAACATCAAGACGTCAACACAAAAACATTAGCAGCAGCAGTGGTGTAAGTGGCATAAGCAATTTCTGAGAGTCATTTTACACATTTTTAGACCAGTCCGTGCACCAGCAGAACAGAGTACAAGTCTGACATGTTGTGAACGACTGGAGAGGATGGTACAGGAGTATCTGGAGCTCAATATCAATGCCATCAGGGGGGTTTGGACCCTTTTTAATTTTGGTCTTCAAAAATGAAAGGGTGGTCTGAGCTCACCTGTCACGCCCTGGGGGTTTTATTGTGCTCGACAGACAGTGTTTTCTCAGAAAGTGTCTTCAGTGCTGCTGGTGGTGTCCTGACGGGTTAAGCGCAGCCGGCTGTCCCCTTAAAGTGTAGACTGCCTAACTTTCATAGATCTCCAATGACTTTTGCACCCCAGTCGCAGACTGGGCAAACTAGGCGATGTTGTAGTTTTTAGTGTCATGTATTGATCTCACATTATTGCAGCTTGTTACATCTTTGTGGTGTCTTCTG
Source organism: Ranitomeya variabilis (assembly GCF_051348905.1). Classification (NCBI taxonomy): domain Eukaryota; kingdom Metazoa; phylum Chordata; class Amphibia; order Anura; family Dendrobatidae; genus Ranitomeya; species Ranitomeya variabilis. The sequence goes on from NC_135237.1 coordinate 14,140,416, forward strand.
TGTCTGCTGTTGCTACTGCTGCTGATGTTACTTACAAGTTTTTGAAAGTTGGAGACTCCAAGTTGTGTTTCCATCTGATGAGTTGCCTGAAATGGAAGGTGTGTTAGAGCTCCATTATACTATTTCTACTCTGGAAAAATTGACACTTTAGTGGAGTCTGCCACAAATGTTTGGAAATGTTTGGACTCCAAGTTGGGTCTCCTTCATGTTAGTGGCCTAAATTTGGCAGGACTCTCAGAACACCAGGCCTACACCTGTCACTCATCCTCCTGTTACTGATCAATGTATAAGCTAGAAATGCTGCCCCAAGCCCTGTCCCAGGCCCTGCCCCATGCATCCTCTGGTTCAGTTGGGAGTTTGGAGAGTTGTGATGTGGGGGGAAACAAGGCTGATTGGAGTGCCACCACTGAGGATTGTGCTGTGTTTGATGATAAAGTGGAGGAAGAGGCGGAAAGGCCACTTGATGCAGTGCTTGCCATCCACTGGAGCATATATTCTTTTTGGCCCTCATATATAAGGCGTACCGCTGTGTGGTTGCCAAAGAAAGGGAGTCAAGTATCCCGTCCAGTAACACAAGTTGTCAGTTGTCTTTGGATAGAAGGAGCCGGTGTTTGTTCATTAGGGCTTTCAGTAACATTATCACCTCCCCCACGTCTACCTAGAGCACCGAGCCTATTCTCCCTTCCACCACAACCTTGCATTTTGCTTTCATGTTGGATGTACCCTTCCCCTCTTTTATCCAGCTGTTTTACAACCCTAAGCCCAGACCTGTCTGTCACCTGTCTCCAAGATAATAATCAGCATTTATTAGCTGATATAGTATGGCTAGACCACAGAATTAGAATAAAAGATTTATATGTTGAATGTGGACTGGTAGTGAGACCACGGAATTAGCACAAAATATTTTGATTATGAAATGAGGCCTGTTGCCTGCATCAGATTATTATCTCAAATGATTTTGATTAGGAAATGTGACCTCCTGAATCCTGACTGCAACACACTATTAGCGCAAACGAAATGTGGACTCCTGCTCCAATGACCTATGACCACTCCCTCCCCTCATAAAACCACATCCCCCCGTACCGCGGTCATCATTCAGCACCACTATCCAAGCCAAAGTTTTAACAAAAGCTGAAAATATCATTATTTACCGAACTATGACCGAATTTTACCAACTCTGCGGAAAAATGCTCAGGGATACGAACACGAATCGGAATATGTTATATTGGGGCCAAATTTGAGATTGGTGAACGTTTTCTGAACAAGTTCCCTTATCTCTATTAGTAATACAGTTTTGTTTAACTCATTTGTTTTCCTTTATTGGATGATGAATCCCCAAAATTGGACAAAAGACAAGACCAACCAAGCGGAAATGAGACAAGACTGCCGACCATTGCTCCAGAGTAGTGGGTCTTCAGGGATGAGCTGCTTGAGAAGCTTCTCTGCAACTTTAAGAACTGTCTATTCTTACTACTTAATGTGTCAGCACAGTTTCATTATTAAATTTTGACACCTGTGGGATTCAGCAATGTCGCCTGGACTTTCCCTCAAGCACTAATTATTCCTATTACCAGTCAAGGAAGGAACGCTGAACATATGCAAATGTCAACCTGTCCGGGCAGGAATGCCTTGTCTAGGGAGCTGAAGTCGCTATTACCACAACTCCTTGATTAACAGTCTCGTGTCATCATCCCCAGGAGATGTGGGCAGATTTTGCGAGTACCACCGGAGACACCATTTTGCTGTGTGTAGAAGGCTGTACAGCTGTACACTAGTAGAAGTGAGAACTAATCTCACACTTATAGGAAAAGACAACACAATGGCCGGCAACTCTCATAAACTCAGAACTGAGAGTGTGTCTTTAGCTTAATATGTTCTTCTGCAGCAATGGGCGTAGCACTATACAGAGTCGAAATTGCGCCAGAGACTGACGGGAAAATTAATAAAAGCCAATGAAGTGTAATTAAAAAAAGCAAGAGGAATCCAGGCCAGGAAAAAATATATAGGACAACAGATATAAAAAATCAGATGTAACTAAAAGAACAAAAGGTCTAGTAAAAACTAAGAGAAGGTATCTAGGACAACAGCCAGAATGTCCAGTTTATGTTAGGTGAAGGAATTCAGCATAAAAGAATGATCCAGATCAGCTAAAAAAAAGTTTCTAGGATGGAATAGAAGGAGGGTTTAGTCCAGGCGAAGAGAATACATTTTGGACAATAGCCAGAAGGCCAAGTCTTGGCTTGGAAGAAGGTATCTTTCACCACAGAAGGACCAGATGAGGTTAGGAGAAGGAGAAAGTTTTAAGTACACCAAACAAAGGGGCTAGACTAGGTTACAAAAATGTATCTAGAACAAAATAAGGTCAGAAGATGCAGATCAGGTTAGAAGTTTTCTAGGACAACCAAAGGCCAGATCATGCAAGAACAACAGACAAAAAGTCCAGTCTAGGCTGGAAAAACATCGAGCAAAATAGTAAGTCCAGATCAGGTTAGAAGAAGGGTTCAAGGACATCAGTCTGAAGATCCAGCTCAAATTTTTAATCTCTCCTTCATATTTCAATTATTACTATGTGTAAATTGCACTTTTTCGCTCCACGTCATATTCTTGTTCTCGTTGTTCCTCTATGTAGACACTGATGAATGTTCTTGTTTGTGTCTTAATTGAAGGCTTGTTAATACATTGAAATAAGAACGTTATTTTTTGTAATCACTTGTATGTCCTGAAAAACTGTAAACACTTCCACACACCGAAAATAAAATGCACAAACTCCTGGAAGAGAACACTCAGTCTTCACAAAGAGAACATACAACCTGAACATACTGTACAACCTCCACATAGAGAACTTGCAATTACAAGCTCCACGTAGAAAACATGCTACCTCCACCTAGAGAACATACACCCTCCACCTAGGGAACATACACTGTTCACGTGGAGAACATACAATCTCCACGTAGAGGGCCAACAACCTGTACGTAGAGAGCATTCTGAGTCGCCCGCCATGTTTTTGGCGCACTGATAATGAGCTGGGGGTACAGGACGGTATCTCTCTTTAATGGGCGGATGATCTCCTGTGGGGATATGATGTTGAATCCCTTTTACCTGCCCAAAATCTATTGAGTGTTTGCTGAATACCCGCTCATACTCATGAACCACCCGGTAAGCCCCACATTTCTGGTGTGATGGGGCAGAGTCAGTGCCCATGTGTAAATTCTGGCACCAATCCTCTAACTGTCCTGCAGAGCCATTGTCCTCCGCCTGGTCTAACGAACCAAGGGTTCTGTTGCCTGTATCACATTATTATCAACAGTAAACAGTTTGGCAAGTGTGGCATATTTGGTTAGGTGGACCTCCTTCTCTCCACAGTTAAGGACACGTACTGGCACCCTCCCCTTGCGGACTTCAACCGCTCCTCTGGCTGTCAGGATTGTGGGCCTGCTGTCTGAATATACGGGTTCTACCAGGGCCTGGTAGTCTTTACCTCTGAAGCCTATCGCTGCCCGACACCATATTAACATCTCACTCCTGGGGGGTATCGCAATGGGGTTTGAATCACTCACAGTGACACAGCCAATTTCTCCACCAGATAGTTCTACCTGCTGTCTCTGCACCAGAGCTCTGATTTCCTTTTGCAGGACTCTCTGCTCACTGGAACCAGCAGTTTCAGCCACCTGTTGTAATAAGACAATAACCTCTGCAAGACAATTTTCAATAACATTAGTACCAATAGTCATCATGGGGTTACATTCTCGCCGGTCAATATCAACAATCACCATTCCTTGGGCCTTCAATTCTCCCACCCCACTTTAATGGTGACTTCCTTATACCCCACCTGTGGCAACGGCTGACCATTACTGGCTACTATTGTCAAATCACTATCTGGGCCACGAGTAATGTCTGTGCCAGCCCAATATCATTTATAGAGAACATAAGGCATAGTCATCACCTGAGAGCCAGTGTCCAGTAAAGCGTTCATCGGAATGCCGTCGATCACAATAGGGAGGATCATTCGTCCTCCGACGTACTTGGCGTGCCAATTTTGTGGGCCTGATCATCCTACTCCTGGGGGTTGGCCCTCTGCCCCAGGGGTTGCTCGTTTAAATGATAGTACCTTGCGATGTGTCCGGTCTGGTCGCAGCGGAAGCAGATGGGTCGTCCATCCTGATAGCAATTGTTGTCCCTTCCTCTGGTCGGCGGGATCCTCTTCCGTCGACGTCAGGGGACGTCCTCCGGTCTGGAAGCCAGCTTGATCTTCTCCTTCGGAGATTCCTGCAGGGACTGCACAGTCTTAGCTAGTGCAGCTATGCTTTTAGTCAGTTTCTGGACCTGGAAGTGCAGTCCTGCTGAGGGATCATCATCCAGGATCTCTGCGTCGGCCTCAACTGGGACCTGATGGCAGGGTTCCACCTCCTGATGGCTCGCAGTGCCTCCTGTAGATTAAGGGAATAGTCCCGTATGCTATCCTGTGCTCTCTGCTTGCACCCAAAAAAACTTCATTTGATTTCTGCAGCGGTGAGGGTGTCAAAGGTGGTTTTAAGTCTGGCAAATATCTGCAGCACAGTTCATTTTTCTATATCTGGCCAGGATTTTACTTCTCTTAGGGCCGCGCCAATCAGTTGGCTAGTTAAGATGCTGACCTTTTGATGCTCGGCCAGGGGATATACCTCAAATAGGTTGCAGAGCCTTTCCTTAAAGTCACTTAATGTATGGGACTCCCCGGAATATTGTGGAAGCCAGGCCGCTCCAGGAATATAGGGCATGGACAGTGGCATGATGGGCAGTGTAGCTGCAGCAGGATCCGGCCGGTTAGTAGAAGCTGTGGGCCCTGCGGGCCCGAGGGCAGTATGGGGCCTGCGGCTGCGTCCACTGCAGGGTCTTGGGGCATCACAGGGCCTGTGGCTGCAATTGCCGCCAACTCTCCTCCCAGGTCAGACATGGCTTATCCCCCTTGCTAATCTTATAGGAGCCGGCGTCTCTCCTCCGGAGTCTGTAGCGGTTCCTCCTGTCAGCGGTCTGCAGCAATTCCTTTGCGTTGGGCGCTTCTGCTGGCCCTCTATCTAGGGCCTCTGCACGGCGTCTTCACCTCCGGCTCTGCTGCACGGCGTCCTCACTTTTCTGCGTTCCTCCAGCAGCGCGGCACACGTTTCCTTCTTTGCGCTCTTTTTGGCTGGCTCCGCCCATGAAGGTACGCCCCTTCTTCCCTCGTGCTCCCCATGGCGCTATAATGGCGGCAGTTTTGGCGGCAATTCACAATCCACAGTCTCTCAATAAATCACAGTTAGGCCGGCCTCACACTAGCGAGTTTTACGGACGTATGAGCGCATAAACTACGTCCGTAAAACTCGCAAAATAAACGGCACAATTATTCTCAATGGGGCTGCTCCTATTAGCCGTATATTACGGTTCAGTATTATACGGCTTTCTACGGCCGTACAAAATCGCAGCATGCTGCGTTTGTCACCGTATTGCGCAAAAAAATCGCCAATGAAAGTCTATGGGGGCGAGAAAAATACGGATTCCACACGGACCAGCAGTGTGACTTGCGAGAAATACGCAGCGGTGTTAGTGAAAAGTCGGTAATTCAATTGCCGGCTTTTCATTTCTCCTGCACAAACCCGACAGGATATGAGACATGATTACATACAGTAAACCATCTCATATCCCCCTTTTTTTTGCATATTCCACACTACTAATGTTAGTAGTGTGTATGTGCAAAATTTCAGCGCTGTAGCTGCTGAAATAAAGGGTTAAATGGCGGAAAAAATTGGCGTGGGCTCCCGCGCAATTTTCTCCGCCAGAATGGTAAAGCCAGTGACTGAGGGCAGATATTAATAGCCAGGAGAGGGTCCATGGTTATTGCCCCCCCCCCCCCCCCCGTGGCTAAAAACATCTGCCCCCAGCCACCCCAGAAAAGGCACATCTGGAAGATGCGCCTATTCTGGCACTTGGCCACTCTCTTCCCACTCCCTGTAGCGGTGGGATATGGGGTAATGAAGGGTTAATGCCACCTTGCTATTGGAAGGTGACATTAAGCCAGATTAATAATGGAGAGGCGTCAATTATGACACCTATCCATTATTAATCCAATAGTACGAAAGGGTTAAAAAACACACACACACATGATTAAAAAGTATTTTAATGAAATAAACACAGCGGTTGTTGTAATAATTTATTGTTCTCTCAATCCATCAGGAACACCCTCGCTTGGCAAAATAATAAACGCACAAGATACATACCTTCTGGTGAACCGTCTCGTCCCACGAAGTAATCCATCTGAAGGGGTTAACTAATATTACAGGCAGGAGCCCTGCTAAATGCAGCTGTGCTCCGTGCCTGTAATCCCCGGAGAATGAAGGAAATGTAGGTCATTGACCTAAATTTCCTTCAGTCGCGGTGATGCGCCCCCTGGTGGATGTTCTCATGAACTGCAGCCTGGGAACTTTTTCCCACGCTCCAGGTCATATGAGGACATCCACCAGGGGGCGCATCACCGCGACTGAAGGAAATGTAGGTCAATGACCTACATTTCCTTCATTCTCCGGGGATTACAGGCACGGAGCACAGCTGCATTTAGCAGGGCTCCTGCCTGTAATATTAGTTAACCCCTTCAGATGGATTACATCGTGGGACGTGATCGGACATCAGAAGGTATGTATCTTGTGCGTTTATTATTTTGCCAAGCGAGGGTGTTCCTGATGGATTGAGAGAGCAATAAATTATTACAACAACCGCTGTGTTTATTTCATTAAAATACTTTTTAATCATGTGTGTGTGTGTTTTTTAACCCTTTCGTACTATTGGATTAATAATGGATAGGTGTCATAATTGACGCCTCTCCATTATTAATCTGGCTTAATGTCACCTTCCAATAGCAAGGTGGCATTAACCCTTCATTACCCCATATCCCACCGCTACAGGGAGTGGGAAGAGAGTGGCCAAGTGCCAGAATAGGCGCATCTTCCAGATGTGCCTTTTCTGGGGTGGCTGGGGGCAGATGTTTTTAGCCACGGGGGGGCCAATAACCATGGACCCTCTCCTGGCTATTAATATCTGCCCTCAGTCACTGGCTTTACCATTCTGGCGGAGAAAATTGCGCGGGAGCCCACGCCAATTTTTTCCGCCATTTAACCCTTTATTTCAGCAGCTACGCAGCTACAGCGCTGAAATTTTGCACATACACACTACTAACATTAGTAGTGAGGAATATGCAAAAAAAAGGGATATGAGATGGTTTACTGTATGTAATCATGTCTCATATCCTGTCGGGTTTGTGCAGGAGAAATGAAAAGCCGGCAATTGAATTACCGGCTTTTAACACATATCGCGCTGAATGAAATCTAAATACAGAATATATATATGTGTGTCTCAATGACATATATATATATATATATACTGTATATATGTTTTCCCGAACATTTGAGCACATAAATCCATTAGATGTCGGTTTTGCAAGCCTGCGCGAAAATATCGCAGTACGGATGCCATACGGATTACATACGGAGGATGCCATGCGCAAAATACGCTGACACACCCTGACTACGGATCACTATTTTGGGAACATTTCTCCGTATTACGGCCGTAGTACGGACGTATAATACGTGGCGTATTGTCTTACGCCAAGTGTGAGGCCGGCCTTAGGCACAGTCTCTTAGGCGCACATGACCTGGGTTTCAGGGTTAGTCCATCCTGTTCGTGACACCAAAGTGAGACGCCCGCCAGGGACGTGGGGTACTCAGCACCGGGTCTGGTTAGCTTAAAGAGGGATGTCATGGTGGCGGCGACCCGGTCTGTGGCCCTCGGCGCTCATGTAAAAGGGAAAGTCTTTAAAGGGGTTTTAGGAATAAAGTTTGTTCGTGAAGCCACCTGTGGTGTTCGGTCAGTAGGGACCGACGCTGCTTAAAGGGGTCCTCTGGGGTGATGGTATGGCAGCTAGATGGTACAACTTCCCACAGGTGAAGTAGGTCCCCAGGGCTCCCATGTGTAGATGGAGAAGGTGAACGATGCAGTAAAGAACAGAGGACACAGGGGTGCAGTCTCTTTACCTGGTTTACTGATGGTAGCAGGCAGCCACAGTCCAGGGCACCAGATCCCCGGTACAGGCAGGGTCCGGCCGGCTTGGAAACGAATCCAGAGTTCCCATTTACCAGCTGGAGATGAAAACCTTCCTATAGCGCGGTGGTCTTGTAGTCCCTTAATGCCTATAGCGTCTGATAAGGTCCTCACAGTTCTTCTCTGTCCCCAATATAGGTTAAAGATACCAAATGTAAATTTTTGGTGAAGAATCAACAAGTGGAACACAATTGTGAAGTTCAACGAAATGTATTGGTTATTTTACATTTTTGTGGAAATTCAAAAACTGAAATGTGGGGCGTGCAATATTATTCGGCCTCTGTAACTTAATACTTTGTTGCACCACCTTTTGCTGCGATTACAAGTCTCTTGGGGTTTGTCTCTATCAGTTTTGTACATGGAGAGACTGAAATTCTTGCCCATTCTTTCTTGGCAAACAGCTGGAGCTCAGTGAGGTTTGATGGAGATCGTTTGTGAACAGCAGTTTTCAGCTCTTTCCACAGATTCTCGATTGGATTGAGGTCTGGACTCTGACTTGGCCATTCTAACACCTGGATACGTTTATTTGTGAACCATTCCATTGTAGATTTTGCTTTTTGTTTGGGATCATTGTCTTGTTGGAAGACAAATCTCCGTCCCAGTCTCAGGTCTTTTGCAGACTCCCAACAGGTTTTCTTCAAGAATGGTCCTGTATTTGGCTCCATCCATCTTCCCATCAATTTTAACCATCTTCCCTGTCCCTGCTGAAGAAAAGCAGGCCCAAACCATGATGCTGCCACCAGCTGCCACCACGTTTGACAGTGGGGATGGTGTGTTCAGGGTGATGAGCTGTGTTGGCAAAAAGTTTGATTTTGGTTTCCTCTGACCAGAGCACCTTCTTCCACATGTTTGGTGTGTCTCCCAGGTGGCTTGTTGCAAACTTTAAACAACACTTTTTATGGATATCTTTGGCTTATGGCTTTCTTCTTGCCACTGTTCCATAAAGGCCAGATTTGAGCAGTGTACGACTGATTGTTGTCCTATGGACAGACTGTCCCACCTCAGCTGTAGATCTCTGCAGTTCATCCAGAGTGATCATGGACCTCTTGGCTGCATCTCTGATCAGTCTTCTCCTTGTTTGAGATGAAAGTTTAGAGGGACGGCCGGGTCTTGGTAGATTTGCAGTGGTATGATACTCCTTCCATTTTGCACAGAATTTGATATAATCAAATAGTGTGAGCCCATCAACCAATTGTCAAGGTGGTCTCATAAAACTGATGGGTCCCTGACCTCCCTGTCCAAATGTGAACACTTACCGAAGGCTAATGTCTGTATGCCTGGGTGAATGTGCACACCTCTGTTCAGCAAAGCCTACATATGGGTTGGCCGGGACCAAGTGTGATGAGATGCAATTAAAAACCACATGGTGATGGGAGGAGTGCTCAGTCAATAAGCTAACATAGAAATGACAGAAAAAAGACTCGCACATCCAAACTAGTGTGAATAGGTGCATACCAGGAGCAGCTACATCCATACATAAATATACAAAAAAGGTTGCACTCTATCGTGCCAAAGCATGTCTAATATGAAATACATGAAATATGAATAGCAAAATGGCTTTTGAACATTCACCCAGGCATACAGACATTGGCCTTCGGTAAGTGTTCACATTTGGACAGGGAGGTCAGGGACCCATCAGTTTTATGAGACCACCTTGACGATTGGTTGATGGGCTCACACTATTTGATTATATCAAATTCTGTGCTAAGCGTCTCTTAAATATTTTCCTAATGTTCAAAACCCATTTTGCTATTCATATTTCATGTATTTCATATTAGACATGCTTTGGCACGATAGAGTGCAACCTGTTTTGTATATTTATGTATGGAGGTAGCTGCTCCTGGTATGCACCTATTCACACTAGTTTGGATGTGCGAGTCTTTTTTCTGTCACTCCTTCCATTTCAATATGATCGCTTGCATAGTGCTCCTTGGGATGTTTAAAGTTTTGTAAATCATTTTGTATCCAAATCCGGCTTTAATCTTCTCCACAACAGTATCTCGGACCTGCCTGTTGTGTTCCTTGGTCTTCATGATGCTCTCTGTGCTTCTCACAGAACCCTGAGACTATCACAGAGCAGGTGCATTTATACGGAGACTTGATTACACACAGGTGGATTATATTTATCATCATTAGGTATTTAGGACAACATTGGATCATTCAGAGATCCTCAATGAACTTCTGGAGAGAGTTTCCTGCACTGAAAGTAAAGGGGCCGAATAATATTGCCCGCCCCACTTTTCAGTTTTTGAATTTCGACAAAAATTTTAAATAACCAATAAATTTCGTGCAACTTCACAATTGTGTTCCACTTGTTGTTGATTCTTCACCAAAAATTTACATTTGGTATCTTTATGTTTGAAGCATGATATGTGGGAAAAGGTTGAAAAGTTCCAGGGAGATGAATACTATCGCAAGGCAGGGTACATCATTGCCTTCTCCCCCAACTTCCATCATTGTCCTCTCCACCACCCACAATATTGTTCTCCTCCACCTCCATAATTGTCCTCCCCGACCTTCATCATTGCTTTCTTCCTCACCTCCATCACTGTCCTCTCCATCACCCACATCATTGTTCTCCCCACCTCCATCATTGTTCTCACCCACCTCCATCATTGTCTTTCCCCTTCTCCATCATTGTCCTCCATTATTACATTCTCCGTCACCTCCATCATTGTCTTCTAAACCAGCCACATAATTGCTTTCCCTCACCTCCATCATTGCCCTCTCCACAACGCCAATCATTTTTCCCCCACCTCCATCATTGTCGTTCCCCACCTACATCATTGCCTTCTCCCCCAACCTCCATCATTGTCCTCTACACCACCCACAACATTGTTCTCCCCCACCTCCATCACTGCCCTCTCCATCACCCCAATCATTTTTCCCCCACCTCCATAATTATTCTACCCCACCTCCATCATTGTCCTCCCCGACCTTCATCATTGCCTTCTCCGACACTTCCACTATTGTCCTTTCCACCACCCACATCATCGTTCTCCCCATCACCATTATTGCCTTCTACCTTCTTTGTCCTCCCAGCCACCTACATCATTGTTCTCCCCCACCACCATTGCCCTTCCCCACCACCATCATTGCCCTCTCCACCATCCCAATCATTGTTCTCCCCAACTCCATAATTGTTCTCCCCCACCTTCATCAATGCTCTCCCCCAGCTCCATCATTGTTCTCCCCAGCTCCATCATTGCCCTCTCTGTTATGATCTGGTGACCTTGGAGCCGCATGAAACTTTCTCTGGAGTCAGTGGAACCTGTACTGACCACAATCCTGAACTAACACCGCAACTAGAAGTAGCCGTGGGGTGTGCCTAACACTTCCTAGACACCTCGACACAGCCGGAGGACTAAATACCCCTATAGATGGAAATGGGAATGCTATCTTGCCTCAGAGCAGACCCCAAAGGATAGGCAGCCCCCCACGAATAATGACTGTGAGTAGGAGAAGAATAGACACACGCAGGTAGAAAACAGGATTTAGCAAAAGAGGCCACTCTAGCTAAATAGGAAAGGATAGGACAGATTACTAGGGGGTCAGTATTAAAACCCTTCCAAAAATATCCACAGCAGATAATACAAAAAGTTCCACAATCTAACTAAAGACATGGAATGTATATCTGCCACTCCAGAGAATCCAACAATACTGAGAAAATACTGACACAATCTAAGCTGGACAAGAAAACACAAAGAAGAGCACTGAATTGTGAAGCCCACAGCATGTGTGCCACAGGAAAAAAAAACCAGACACTTATCTTTGCTGATTTGGCAGAAAGGCAGGAGGAACCAGGCAGAGGTCCAACACCTCCCAACAACAATTGACAACTGGCAAGGACTAATGAATCCTGCACACCTAAATACCCCAGTCAGAACTGCAATCAGCAGAAACACCTGACCAGGACTGCAACCCAGGGACAACTGCATTACCACCTACTACCACCGGAGAGAACCCAAAAGCAGAATTCACAACAGTACCCTCCCCTTGAGGAGGGATCACCGAACCCTCACCAGCGCCCCCAGGCCGATCAGGATGAGCCAGATGAAAGGCACGGACCAGATCAGCAGCATGGACATCAGAAGCAAAAACCCAAGAATTATCCTCCTGGCCATAACCCTTCCATTTGACAAGGTACTGAGGCCTCCGCCTCGAAAAACGAGAATCCAAAATCTTCTCAACCACATACTCCAACTCCCCATCAACCAAAACAGGGGCCGAAGGCTCAACAGAGGGGACAACGGGCGCCACATATTTCCGCAATAAAGATCTATGGAAGTCATTATGGATAGCAAAAGAGGCCGGAAGCGCCAATCGAAAAGACACCGGATTAATAATCCCAGAAATCCTATAAGGACCAATAAACTGAGGCTTAAACTTAGGGGAAGAGACCTTCATAGGAACATGACGGGAAGACAACCAAACCAAATCCCCAACCCGAAGCCGGGAACCAACACACCGACGACGGTTAGCAAAACGTTGAGCCTCCTCCTGAGACAACACCAAATTGTCCACCACATGAGCCCAAATCTGCTGCAACCTGTCTACCACAGAATCCACACCAGGACAGTCGGAAGGCTCAACCTGCCCAGAAGAAAAATGAGGATGAAAACCAAAATTACAAAAAAAAGGCGAAACCAAAGTAGCCGAACTAGCCCGATTATTAAGGGCAAACTCGGCCAATGGCAAAAAGGCCACCCAATCATCCTGATCGGCAGACACAAAGCATCTCAAATAAGTCTCCAAAGTCTGATTAGTTCGCTCGGTCTGGCCATTTGTCTGAGGATGAAATGCAGAAGAAAAAGACAAATCAATGCCCAGCCTAGCACAAAAGGCCCGCCAAAACCTAGAAACAAACTGGGAACCTCTGTCGGACGCAATATTCTCCGGAATACCATGCCAACGAACCACATGCTGAAAAAACAACGGAACCAACTCTGAAGAGGAAGGCAATTTAGGCAAAGGCACCAAATGAACCATCTTAGAAAACCGGTCACAAACAACCCAGATAACCGACATCCTCTGGGAAACCGGAAGATCTGAAATAAAATCCATAGAAATATGCGTCCAAGGCCTCTCAGGGACCGGCAAAGGCAAAAGCAACCCACTGGCGCGTGAGCAGCAAGGTTTGGCCCGCGCACAAGTCCCACAGGACTGCACAAAGGAGCGCACATCCCGTGACAAAGAAGGCCACCAAAAGGACCTACCAACCAAATCTCTGGTACCAAAAATCCCAGGATGGCCAGCCAACACAGAACAGTGAACCTCAGAAATCACTCTACTAGTCCATCTGTCAGGAACAAACAATTTCCCCACAGGACAGCGGTCAGGTCTATCAGCCTGAAATTCCTGAAGAACCCATCGTAAATCAGGGGAAATGGCAGAAAGGACCACCCCTTCTTTCAGAATGCCGACCGGTTCAAGGACCTCAGGAGAATCAGGCAAAAAACTCCTAGAAAGGGCATCAGCCTTAATATTCTTAGAACCCGGAAGATACAAAACCACGAAATCAAAACAGGAAAAAAACAAGGACCATCGAGCCTGTCTAGGACTCAGCCGTTTGGCAGACTCGAGGTAAATCAAATTCTTATGATCGGTCAGGACCACAATACGGTGCTTAGCTCCCTCAAGCCAATGTCGCCACTCCTCAAACGCCCACTTCATAGCCAACAACTCCCGATTGCCGACATCATAATTGCGTTCAGCAGGCGAAAACTTGCGGGAGAAGAAGGCACACGGTTTCATCAAAGAACCAACAGAATCCATCTGAGACAAAACGGCCCCTGCCCCAATCTCAGAAGCATCAATCTCAACCTGAAACGGAAGAGAAACATCTGGTTGGCGCAACACTGGAGCAGAAGTAAATCGGCATTTAAGCTCCTGAAAGGCAGAGACAGCCGCAGAGGACCAATTCGCCACATCAGCGCCTTTTTTCGTCAAATCAGTCAAGGGTTTAACCACGCTGGAGAAGTTAGCAATGAACCGGCGATAAAAATTTGCAAAACCCAAAAATTTCTGAAGGCTCTTCACGGATGTGGGTTGAATCCAATCATGAATGGCCTGAACCTTAACCGGATCCATCTCCATAGATGAGGGAGAAAAAATAAAGCCCAAAAAAGAAACCTTCTGCACCCCAAAGAGACACTTAGACCCCTTCACAAACAAAGCATTATCACGAAGGATCTGAAATACCATCCTGACCTGTTCCACATGAGACTTCCAATCATCAGAAAAAATCAAAATATCGTCCAAATATACAATCAAGAATTTATCAATATAAGTCCGGAAGATATCATGCATGAAGGATTGAAAAACAGATGGAGCGTTAGTGAGCCCGAATGGCATCACAAGGTATTCAAAATGGCCTTCGGGCGTATTAAACACAGTTTTCCATTCATCACCCTGCTTAATACGAACAAGATTATATGCCCCCCGAAGGTCAATCTTAGTAAACCAACTAGCCCCCTTAATCCTAGCAAACAAATCGGAAAGCAAAGGTAAAGGGTATTGAAACTTGACCGTGATCTTATTCAAGAGGCGATAATCAATACAAGGTCTCAAGGAGCCATCCTTCTTAGCAACAAAAAAAAAACCTGCTCCCAACGGTGAAGAAGATGGCCGAATATGCCCTTTCTCCAAAGACTCCTTAACATAACTCCGCATGGCGGTATGTTCAGGCACAGACAGGTTGAAAAGTCGGCCCTTAGGAAACTTACTGCCTGGAATCAAGTCTATCGCACAATCACAGTCCCTATGCGGTGGAAGGGAACTGGACTTGGGCTCATCGAATACATCCTGAAAATCAGACAAAAACTCTGGAATTTCAGAAGAGGAAGAAGAGGAGATTGACATCAAAGGAACATCATTATGAACCCCCTGACAACCCCAACTAGTCACAGACATAGATTTCCAATCCAACACAGGATTATGTACCTGCAACCACGGAAAACCCAGCACGATAACATCATGCAAATTATGCAACACCAGAAATCGACAATCTTCCTGATGGGCTGGCGCCATGTGCATGGTCAGCTGTGTCCAAAACTGGGGCTTATTTTTAGCCAAAGGTGTAGCATCAATCCCCCTTAAAGGAATAGGGTTCTGCAAAGGCTGCAAGGGAAAATCACAACGCCTGGCAAACTCAAAATCCATTAAGTTCAAGGCGGCGCCTGAATCCACAAACGCCATGACAGAAAATGATGACAATGAGCAGATCAAGGACACCGATAACAGAAATTTAGGTTGTACAGTACTGATAGTAAATGAACTAGCGATCCTTTTTTTCCGCTTAGGGCAGACTGAAATGACATGAGAAGCGTCGCCACAATAATAACACAACCCATTCTGACGTCTGAATCCTTGTCGTTCCGTTCTAGACAAAATCCTATCACACTGCATTGGCTCAGGCATCTGCTCTGAGGACAACGCCACAGCGCGCACAGTTTGACGCTCCCGCAAGCGCCGATCAATCTGAATGGCCAGAGACATAGAATCACTCAGACCGGAAGGCGTGGGAAACCCCACCATAACATCTTTAACGGATTCAGAAAGACCCTTTCTGAAAATTGCTGCCAAAGCATAATCATTCCATTTAGTCAACACAGACCATTTTCTAAATTTCTGACAAAACAATTCTGCCGCTGTTATGATCCCAATGGCAGGGGACCTCAATATTACAGCAAAGTCTGCAAAACATAAATACCAGCTCATAGGAAGTGGTAACTAGGCTGACCATATACCTGATCCTAGCGCCAACACTAACAGCAGCCGGGGAACGTGCCTACGTTGATTCTAGACGTCTCGCGCCAGCCGGAGAACTAACTACCCCTATCAGGGAAAATAAGACCTCTCTTGCCTCCAGAGAAAAGACCCCAAAGTAATACAAGCCCCCAACAAATAATAACGGTGAGGTAAGAAGAAAAGACAAACGTAAGAATGAACTAGATATAGCAAAGAGGCCCACTGACTAATAGCAGAATATAGTAAGAAGACTTATATGGTCAGCAAAAAACCCTGCAAAATATCCACGCTGAATATCCAAGAACCCCCAAACCGACTGACGGTGTGGGGGGAGAATATCAGCCCCCCTAGAGCTTCCAGAAATAACAGGAATCACATATTGTACAAGCTGGACAAAAAATATGAACAATGCAAATGATCAAGAGTACGAAAGCAGGACTTAGCTTATCTTGCAAAGAACCAGGACCTGCAGACAGGAGCAAACAGAAGTGAACTGATTACAACGAAGCCAGGCACTGGACTGAGAATCCAGGAAGTTTAAATAGCAACACCCCAGGCCTAACGAAGCAGGTGAGCACAAACCTGGTAAAAGACAATCCAAGTGCCAAATCACTAGTGACCACAAGAGGGAGCCAAAAAGTATAGTTCACAACAGTCGCCTCTTGACCCTGAGACAGGGCCAACAAGGTTTTCTCCGCTTGATCCACAGAATTAGGTTCATCATATAATAAACCTAAGGCCTGAAAAAAGGAATCTACATTAAGCAAGGCCGGATTCCCAGATTCCAGGGAAAATGCCCAATCCTGTGGATCACCACGCAGCAGGGAGATGACAATTTTAACCTGCTGAATGGAATCACCGGAGGATCGCGGTCTCAGAGCAAAAAACAATTTACAATTATTTTTAAACCCCCAAAATTTGGACCTATCACCAAAAAACAAATCAGGAGTAGGAATCTTCGGTTCTAAAGCTGGAGTCTGAACAATATAATCAGAAATACCCTGTACCCTAGCAGCAAGCTGGTCTACACGAGAAGCTAATTCCTGAACATCCATGGTGGCACAAGACTCCTCAGCCACCCATAAATAAAGAGGGAAAAAAAGACAAAACAGACTGCAGAAAAAGAATGGCTCAACACTTTTCTTCCCTTCTTCTGAGATGCATTTAACTCATTATGGGCCAGTTGTACTGTTATTGTCTGGTGACCTTGGAGCCGCATGAAACTTTCTCTGGAGTCGGTGGAACCTGTACTGACCGCAATCCTGAACTAACACCGCAACTAGAAGTAGCCGTGGGGTGTGCCTAACACTCCCTAGACACCTCGACACAGCCGGAGGACTAAATACCCCTATAGATGGAAATGGGAATGCTATCTTGCCTCAGAGCAGACCCCCAAAAGATAGGCAGCCCCCCACGAATAATGACTGTGAGTAGGAGAAGAATAGACACACGCAGGTAGAAAACAGGATTTAGCAAAAGAGGCCACTCTAGCTAAATAGGAAAGGATAGGACAGATAACTAGGCGGTCAGTATTAAAACCCTTCCAAAAATATCCACAGCAGATAATACAAAAAGTTCCACAATCTAACTAAAGACATGGAATGTATATCTGCCACTCCTGAGAATTCAGCAAGACTGAGAAAATACTGACACAATCTAAGCTGGACAAGAAAACACAAAGAATAGCACTGAATTGTGAAGCACACAACATGTGTGCCACAGGGAAAAAGAACCAGACACTTATCTTTGCTGATTTGGCAGAAAGGCAGGAGGAACCAGGCAGAGGTCCTACACCTCCCAACAACAATTGACAACTGGCAAGGACTAATGAATCCTGCACGCCTAAATACCCCAGTCAGATCTGCAATCAGCAGATACACCTGACCAGGACTGCAACTCAGGGGCAACTGCATTACCACCTACAACCACCGGAGGGAGCCCAAAAGCAGAATTCACAACACCTCTCCCCCACCTTCATCATTACCTACTCCCCTATTTCCATCATTGCCTTCTCCATGACCTACATCATTGCCTTCAGCCACATCTCCATCATCGCATTCTCTCCCCCGCCATCATTGTCCTCTCCACCACCCATATCATTGATCCCCCCACCTCTATCATTGTCTTCTCCCCCACGCCATCATTGCCCTCTCCAATATCCACATCATTGTTCTCTTCTCCCCCACCTCCAATGTCCTCTACTCCACCTTCAATCTTGTTTTCCCCCACTTCCACCATCTTTGTTCTCCCCCACCTCCATCATTGCCTTCCCCATGTCCATCATTGTCTCCCCACCTCATCATTGTCCTCTCCACCACTCACATCACTGTTCTCCCCACTTCTATCATTGCCCCCCCCCACTTCCATCATTGTCTTCTACCACCACTGTGATTTTCCTCTCCACCATCCACATCATTGTCTCCTCCCCTACCGGCCCTGATTGTGCTGGACCTCTCCCCAGTGTATTGTTTAAAAAAACACCGCTCACCTCTCCATCCGTTCCTCGGCTGCATCGTCGTCACCAGCAACTTTCTCTGTCTCACATCATCCAGCTGCGTGTGGCTGCAGGGCTGCCACTAGGAATTTCGGGGCCCCATACTGGCAACATTTTTGGGGTCCCCTTGAGACTCCACCCAGGCTCCGCCCCAGCCACACCTCCACCCCTTGAACTGTCCACAGTCAAAAGATTTATAAAGCCGCCACCACGACAGGGTTGGGCCCTACCCTACTCAAACCTATTAAACATTTGTTAAAGTATCCAATACAATTTAGATATATTTTTATTTATTTTTCAATTTTTAAAATGACCAATACCACCGCACCATGACCAGACCACATATTACCACCATATGATCACCAATAATACCACATACAGGGGACAAATACCACTGCACCATGACCACACCACATATTACCACCACATAGTGACCAAATAATAGCATATGTAAGGAACAAATACCGCCACACCATGGCCGGATAACATTACCACCACATAGTGACTGAATACTACAATACTGATCAGTAGTGTTGAGCATTCCGATACCGCAAGTATCGGGTATCGGCCGATACTTGCGGGTATCGGAATTCCGATACCGAGATCCGATACTTTTGTGGTATCGGGTATCGGTATCGAAACAACATTAATGTGTAAAATAAAGAATTAAAATAAAAAATATTGCTATACTCATCTCTCCGACGCAGCCTGGACCTCACCGAGGGAACCGGCAGCGTTCTTTGCTTAAAATGCGCGCGTTTACTTCCTTCCGTGACGTCACGGCTTGTGATTGGTCGCGTGCCGCCCATGTGGCCGCGACGCGACCAATCACAGCAAGCCGTGACGTAATTTTCAGGTCCTCAATGCCTAATTCTAGGCATTGAGGATTTTAAAATTACGTTCCGGCTTGTGATTGGTCGCGTCGCGGTCACATGGGCGACGCGACCAATCACAAGCCGTGACGTCACGGGAGGCAGGAAACGCGCGCATTTTAAAATTACGTCATGGCTTATGATTGGTTGCGTGCCGCCCATGTGACCGCGACGTGACCAATCACAGCAAGCCGTGATGTAATTTCAGGTCCTGAATGCCTAATTCTGCATTCAGGACCTGAAAATTACGTCACGGCTTGCTGTGATTGGTCGCGTCGCGGTCACATGGGCGGCACGCGACCAATCACAAGCCGTGACGTCACGGAAGGAAGTAAACGCGCGCATTTTAAGCAAAGAACGCTGCCGGTTCCCTCGGTGAGGTCCAGGCTGCGTCGGAGAGGTGAGTATAGCAATATTTTTTATTTTAATTCTTTATTTTACACATTAATATGGATCCCAGGGCCTGAAGGAGAGTTTCCTCTCCTTCAGACCCTGGGAACCATCAGGGATACCGTCCGATACTTGAGTCCCATTGACTTGTATTGGTATCGGGTATCGGTATCGGATTAGATCCGATACTTTGCCGGTATCAGCCGATACTTTCCGATACCGATACTTTCAAGTATCGGACGGTATCGCTCAACACTACTGATCAGTAATAAAAAAAGAAACACAATACTAATATCACCATAACTGCCAGTATTCACAGAAGACATCTGTACTTCGTATGCAGTGTCTGTGTACAGGTAATGCAGTGATCACCAGTGACATTATACACTGGTGTTCTGTATATAGTGTATAATGTAAAGGTAATTCAGTGATCACTGGTGACATTGTACACAGGACCACTGTATATAGTATTCAGTGTATAGCATCAGTGTACAGCTAACACACTGACTCACTAGTGACATCTCTAGGTGAAGTCCTTCATCTTTGCTTTTAATCTTTATCCAGCACAGACCGCCGTCAGTTCATCCAGCCAGGGCTCGTCTCTGCAGGAAATAATAGCTATCTAGTGCACCGCTTGCAGAACACATTACTTTTTTTTTCTCCCAAATTCTAAACTACAACAGATGAAGAAAGAAAGCGACAGTGTTGGTCTGCACAGTAACAGGATCGCCCCACCCCCTTTTAAAACAGTATCCTCAAAAAATAAAATAAATACATCACTGCAGTAATAATATCCCCCATCCTGGCCCCCGCGTGTCTCATTCCTGGCTCCAGCCATATGTTCTCCTATCCTGCCCCCATGTGATGTCCCATCCTGCCCCATATGATCTCCCCATCCCGCCCCATGAACCTGCCCCATCTGTCTCCATCCTGCCAAATATTCCAGCCCGTTCTGTCTCCATTCTGCCCACTGTCTCCATTCTGCCCCAGTGTCTGCATTCTGCCCCAGTGTCTGCATTCTGCCCCAGTGTCTGCATTCTGCCCTCGTGTCTCCATTCTGCCCCAGTGTCTGCATTCTGCCCCAGTGTCTGCATTCTGCCCCAGTGTCTGCATTCCGCCCCAGTGTCTGCATTCCGCCCCAGTGTCTGCATTCCGCCCCACTGTCTCCATTCTGCCCCACTGTCTCCATTCTGCCCTAGTGTCTGCATTCTGCCCCGTGTCTCCATTCTGCCCCAGTGTCTGCATTCTGCCCCACAGTCTCCATTCTGCCCCCGTGTCTCCAATCCTGCTCTTGTCTTTGTGTCTCCATCCTGAAACATTTCCGCTTTCAATTAAAATAATAAAAAACCTTTCTTCTTACCTGGCTGCACTCCTGCGGCGAAGAGAAGATCCCTCCCGGCGTTTCAGCACGCACTCGCCGGCGAATGACAATTCGGGGGCCCAGAAGGCAAACTGAACCTGCGTCTCTGACACAGGTTCATGATAGAAGCCGCCTGCCGCTGGGGCCCGGTGAGCAGAAGAGACGTGGCCCCCTCTGCCCACCGGGCCCCATACGCCAGTCAGGGCAGTAATGCCATGATGGCGGCCCTGCGTGGCTGTGTCAGATAGAAAGCGCTGGGCAGGAAGCAGATGACGGATCCCTCCGCTCAGCTGCTATTTTCTCCTGTAGGGAGCAAAGCTACAGGGATCGCTCCCTGCCTGCCGCACAAGAGGGCAATCTGGCCATGGGCCCCAGGGAGCCTGGAGCGCCGAGAAACAGGCCACAATGCCCTCAGTATTAGCTGCCCTGCAAGAGCCCCCTGAACCTCCATGCTCTTATATGTACCGATACGTCCGCTCCTGATTAGACGCCCCGATTATTATTAGCACATATTGTTACCAGTTAAAATTATTGATATATTACAAATATTTTTCAGCCAGTGGATGAAGGTTCTGACGTCAGAGGGGCGAGCAGACCCCATAGCGGGAGCAGTAAATGGCCTTCAGGACACAATGACCTACAACACCGAGCACAGGACAGTCCACAAGGTGCTAAAGACCCGGCATCTGGGCAACCTGCTGACATCACGGCTACAGAGTCACCAATATACATTATATGTCACTTGGGAACGGAGGGATTGAACACAGGAGCTTTACAGGCGGCGGCTCCACAGCATCCAGTCCACGTACATTCACAGTTTACTTCCCAATAATCCCAATGACACTGAGCAGCGGCAGATGGGGGAAGGGTTAATGGGGCAAAGAGCATGGAAAGCACACTTACTATTGGCTGGACTGTAGTCACGTGACATCAACATTAACGTTTAAAAAAAACACTGACAGGAAGGGGTTAATAGACTTCTGTCAATCATTGGGTGATGTTCATACTAAAGGGAATACTCAAAATAAAGTATGAAAAAGAAAAAGTTTTGATGAATCATTTTTGGCTGATGATTTTTACATATTTGAGGTCTCAGCTAGTGGAGGATACAAAAAGTAGTGAAAACAGATGGTGATAAAAAAAAGAGAGTACACCCTAGTGGTGGATGCAGACAGGATCTTATCATGTATCTCTGTATACAGGGAGCTCCCCCTAGTGGTGGCTGCAGACAGGATCTTATGTATTTCTGTATACAGGGAGCTCCCCCTAGTGGTGGCTGCAGACAGGATCTTATCATGTATCTCTGTATACAGGGAGCTCCCCCTAGTGGTGGCTGCAGACAGGATCTTATCATGTATCTCTGTATACAGGGAGCTCCCCCTAGTGGTGACTGCAGACAGGATCTTACCATGTATCTCTGTATACAGGGAGCTCCCCCTAGTGCTGGCTGCAGACAGGATCTTCTCATGTATCTCTGTATACAGAGAGCTCCCCCTAGTGGTGGCTGCAGACAGGATCTTCTAATGTATCTCTGTATACAGGGAGCTCCCCCTAGTGGTGGATGCAGACAGGATCTTATCATGTATTTCTATATACAGGGAGCTCCCCCTAGTGGTGGATGCAGACAGGATCTTATCATGTATTTCTATATACAGGGAGCTCCCCCTAGTGGTGGCTGCAGACAGGATCTTATCATGTATCTCTATATACAGGGAGCTCCCCCTAGTGGTGGATGCAGACAGGATCTTATCATGTATCTCTGTATACAGGACGCTCCCCCTAGTGGTGGCTGCAGACATGATCTTATCATGTATCTCTGTATACAGGGAGCTCCCCCTAGTGGTGGCTGCAGACAGGATCTTATCATGTATCTCTGTATACAGGGAGCTCCCCCTAGTGGTGGATGCAGACAGGATCTTATCATGTATCTCTGTATACAGAGAGCTCCCCCTAGTGGTGGCTGCAGACAGGATCTTATGCATTTCTGTATACAGGGAGCTCCCCCTAGTGGTGGCTGCAGACAGGATCTTCTCATGTATCTCTGTATACAGAGAGCTCCCCCTAGTGGTGGCTGCAGACAGGATCTTATCATGTATCTCTGTATACAGGGAGCTCCCCCTAGTGGTGGATGCAGACAGGATCTTATCATGTATCTCTGTATACAGGACGCTCCCCCTAGTGGTGGCTGCAGACATGATCTTATCATGTATCTCTGTATACAGGGAGCTCCCCCTAGTGGTGGCTGCAGACAGGATCTTATCATGTATCTCTGTATACAGGACGCTCCCCCTAGTGGTGGCTGCAGACATGATCCTATCATGTATCTCTGTATACAGGGAGCTCCCCCTAGTGGTGGCTGCTGACAGAATCTTATCATGTATCTCTGTATACAGGGAGCTCCCCCTAGTGGTGGCTGCAGACAGGATCTTATCATGTATCTCTGTATACAGGGAGCTCCCCCTAGTGGTGGATGCAGACAGGATCTTATCATGTATCTCTGTATACAGGACGCTCCCCCTAGTGGTGGCTGCAGACAGGATCTTATCATGTATCTCTGTATACAGGGAGCTCCCCCTAGTGGTGGCTGCAGACAGGATCTTATCATGTATCTCTGTATACAGGGAGCTCCCCCTAGTGGTGGATGAAGACAGGATCTTATCATGTATTTCTGTATACAGGGAGCTCCCCCTAGTGGTGGCTGCAGACAGGATCTTCTCATGTATCTCTGTATACAGGGAGCTCCCCCTAGTGGTGGATGCAGACAGGATCTTATCATGTATCTCTGTATACAGGGAGCTCCCCCTAGTGGTGGATGCAGACAGGATCTTATCATGTATCTCTGTATACAGGACGCTCCCCTTAGTGGTGGCTGCAGACAGGATCTTATCATGTATCTCTGTATACAGGGAGCTCCCCCTAGTGGTGGCTGCAGACAGGATCTTATCAAGTATATCTGTATACAGGGAGCTCCCCTAGTGCTGGCTGCTGACAGAATCTTATCATGTATCTCTGTATACAGGGAGCTCCCCCTAGTGGTGACTGAAGACAGAATCTTATCATGTATCTCTGTATACAGGGAGCTCCCCCTAGTGGTGGCTGCAGACAGGATCTTATGTATCTCTGTATACAGGGAGCTCCCTCTAGTGGTGGCTGCAGACAGGATCTTATCATGTATCTCTGTATACAGGGAGCTCCCCCTAGTGGTGACTGCAGACAGGATCTTATCATGTATCTCTGTATACAGGGAGCTCCCCCTAGTGGTGGCTGCAGACAGGATCTTATCATGTATCTCTGTATACAGGGAGCTCCCCCTAGTGGTGGCTGCAGACAGAATCTTATCATATATCTCTATACAGGGAGCTCCCCCTAGTGGTGACTACAGACAGAATCTTATCATGTATCTCTGTATACAGAGAGCTCCCCCTAGTGGTGACTGCAGACAGGATTTTATCATGTATCTCTGTATACAGGGAGCTCCCACTAGTGGTGGCTGCAGACAGGATCTTATCATGTATCTCTGTATACAGGGAGCTCCCCCTAGTGGTGGCTGCTGACAGAATATTATCATGTATCTCTGTATACAGGGAGCTCCCCCTAGTGGTGAATGCAGACAGGATTTTATCATGTATCTCTGTATACAGGGAGCTCCCCCTAGTGGTGGCTGCAGACAGGATCTTATCATGTATCTCTGTATACAGGGAGCTCCCCCTATTGGTGGCTGCAGACGGAATCTTATCATGTATCTCTTTATACAGGGAGCTCCCCCTAGTGGTGACTGCAGACAAGATCTTATCATGTATCTCTGTATACAGGGAGCTCCCCCTAGTGGTGGCTGCAGACAGGATCTTATCATGTATCTCTGTATACAGGGAGCTCCCCCTAGTGGTGGCTGCAGACAGAATATTATCATGTATCTCTGTATACAGGGAGCTCCCCCTAGTGGTGACTGCAGACAGGATTTTATCATGTATCTCTGTATACAGGGAGCTCCCCCTAGTGGTGGCTGCAGACAGGATCTTATTATGTATCTCTGTATACAGGGAGCTCCCCCTAGTGGTGGCTGCAGACGGAATCTTATCATGTATCTCTTTATACAGGGAGCTCCCCCTAGTGGTGACTGCAGACAGGATCTTATCATGTATCTCTGTATACAGGGAGCTCCCCCTAGTGGTGGCTGCAGACAGGATCTTATCATGTATCTCTGTATACAGGGAGCTCCCCTAGTGGTGGCTGCAGACAGGATCTTATGTATATCTGTATACAGGGAGCTCCCCCTAGTGGTGGCTGCAGACAGGATCTTATCATGTATATCTATATACAGGGAGCTCCCCCTAGTGGTGGCTGCAGACCGAATCTTATCATGTATCTCTGTATACAGGGAGCTCCCCTAGTGGTGGCTACAGACAGGACCTTCTGTATCTCTGTATACAGGGAGCTCCCCCTAGTGGTGGCTGCAGACAGGATCTTATCATGTATATCTATATACAGGGAGCTCCCCCTAGTGGTGGCTGCAGACGGAATCTTATCATGTATCTCTGTATAGAGGGAGCTCCCCCTAGTGGTGGCTGCAAACAGGATCTTATCATGTATCTCTATATACAGGGAGCTCCCCCTAGTGGTGGCTGCAGACAGGATCTTATCATGTATATCTGTATACAGGGAGCTCCCCCTAGTGGAGGCTGCAGACGGAATCTTATCATGTATATCTGTAAACAGGGAGCTCCCCCTAGTGGAGGCTGCAGACGGAATCTTATCATGTATATCTGTAAACAGGGAGCTTCCCCTAGTGGTGGCTGCAGACAGGATCTTATCATGTATCTCTATATACAGGGAGCTCCCCCTAGTGGTGGCTGCAGACAGGATCTTATCATGTATATCTGTATACAGGGAGCTCCCCCTAGTGGAGGCTGCAGACGGAATCTTATCATGTATATCTGTAAACAGGGAGCTTCCCCTAGTGGTGGCTGCAGACATGATCTTATCATGTAGATGTGTATACAGGGATCTACCCCTAGTGGAGACTGCTGACAGAAACTAGTCATGTATTTCTTGTCATGTATTTCTGTATACAGTGGTGACTGCAGGCAGGATCTTATCATGTATCTCTGTATACAGGGAGCTCCCCCCAGTGGTGGCTGCAGGCAGGATCTTATCATGTATCTCTGTATACAGGGAGCTCCCCCTAGTGGTGGCTGCAGACAGGATCTTATCATGTATCTCTGTATACAGGGAGCTCCCCCTAGTGGTGGCTGCAGACAGGATCTTATCATGTATCTCTGTATACAGGGAGCTCCCCCTAGTGGTGGCTGCAGACAGGATCTTATCATGTATCTCTGTATACAGGGAGCTCCTCCTAGTGGTGGCTGCAGACAGGATCTTATCATGTATCTCTGTATACAGGGAGCTCCCCCTAGTGGTGGCTGCAGGCAGGATCTTATCATGTATCTTTGTATACAGGGAGCTCCCCCTAGTGGTGGCTGCAGACAGGATCTTATCATGTATCTCTGTATACAGGGAGCTCCCCCTAGTGGTGGCTGCAGACAGGATCTTATCATGTATCTCTGTATACAGGGAGCTCCCCCTAGTGGTGGCTGCAGACAGGATCTTATCATGTATCTTTGTATACAGGGAGCTCCCCCTAGTGGTGACTGCAGACAGGATCTTATGTATCTCTGTATACAGGGAGCTCCCCCTAGTGGTGGCTGCAGACAGGATCTTATCATGTATCTCTGTATACAGGGAGCTACACCTGGTGGTGGCTACAGACAGAATCAGAGGCCTGCAGTTTTGATACTGGTGCTTAATCTGAGCCATCATACTAACAGCACTTGCAAGGGTTAATCATTTGTAGCATATTTAATCTGCATTTTAGCCTAGGGAGAGAGAGTCGCAGGAACATAGAATGTGATAGAATCCAGTCTGCAGACAAGGATCAGGCCTGTGCAGCCCATTAACAAATATATAGCTGCATGTTTGTTGTGGGGGCTTTAATTATGTAATATATTTTAATCCATAAAGTATTATGTGCTTTGGGTTCCTTTTTTGTGTTATATAACACACCCGAATATCATTGAAACGTTTTCCTGGGCTACATTTCTCAGCCATACACTATTCCATAGTATATAGTCATAGTATATAGTACATGTCTGTGATCTATAAAATAGAGAAAAAGCTTTGAAACCTTTTTCTGGATTGATTTTGATTGTCATCCATAAACATTTGCGTTCTTTCTGTTATATTATTTTGGAATAAACTTCCAAAAATCGCTTTGATTGCTGCAGCTGACCAATCTTTTTCTTTTGTTAAAAATAAACTTGGTTTTGAGAGACCTAACAATCACAAAATGCGTAAGGCATGCAGTAAGTGATGGGGAAGTGGAAGTGTTGCTTATGGTGCACACAGATGCAGAGGACTTAGGGCAGTTGCGACTAAGTCTGTTGCTGGAGCACAAAAAACATGCCTATCCTCGACAAATAGATTCCTGTCCTACTTTGCAGGGAGGCATGGTACACCACTTCTGAAGCCAGAGGAGTGCAAACAGGTGGTCGGTTGGATAGCAGATAATGTATCCAGCAGGCTTTCCAGCACCACCAAGTCTTCCACATGGTCCAGTCTTACCAGCCTACAGTCTGATTCACTTAATACTCACCCTGATCCTCCTTCCTCCCACCATGTTGAGTCCCGAGAGACTAGTAATCCTTCACTAGAGCACTCCGAGATCTTTAGAACATCATTTCTTGATTGTGACCTCTCAACCTGCATGTACCAAGAGGGATGGGAGGACATGCTGTTTAGTAATGCACAACACTTAGAGCTGCAACGGTTAAAAGTACATGATGGTAGGGAACGGCAGATTTGGGATTAGGAGGAAGATGGTGATGTGACACAGTTGCCGCTAAGTCTTGTTGTTCAGTCAGAAAATCAGAAGGACCAAGGTACAGTGGTGGAAGACGAGGTGGTGGATGACTAAGTCACTGGCCCAACCTGTGAAGCTGGCATGCACAGCAGGGATAACAGCGCTGAAGGGGGGATCTGTAGCACCAAAACAGGCAGGAAGAAGCAATGGGGTGACCAGAGGAAGAAGATAGGCAACTGTTCATCAGAGCACCGACACTCGTGAATTTCTCCATCAAAGAGTTAAGTGTTCCCCAGTCTGGGACTTTTGTAAGGAGAGTTCTGAAACAAACAAAATGGTCATTTGCAACCTGTGCTATGACAGACCACTAAGAGCCTAACCACCACCAGCATGATCAGGCACATGCTGTCTAAGCACCCGACTCGATGGGAAGAACACCTGGGTCCACAATTGGTGTCAGCAGATTACACCACTGCCTCCTCCCCTGTGTTAGGTGCTTCCCAATGACCTTGACACTGGTGCAGATGTCTCATTTCCTGCACTTATCCTTGCATATTCTGAATTACCATCATTAAGCACTTCTAAGTCCTGGTCCCAGCCCAACGTTCAGCTGTCCCTACTCAGGTTTTGGAATGCTAAAAAGTTTCAATCAACCCACCCACAGGCCCGAATGCTAAACAGGCACATTTCCAGGCTACTTGCCATGGCAATGTTGCAATTTAGGCTGGTAGACATGACTGATTTTGACCAACTCATGGCAGCAGCTGTCCCTCAGTATTTGGTCCCCAGCCGCCACTTTTTCTCCTCTTGTTGTGTTCCTGCCTTGTACCAGAAAGTGTGCAGGATCATCACAAGTGACTTTACCAATGCACTTACTAGCATTGTCCACTTAACCACCATGTTTATAAGAGCCTGTGGCCAGGGACGCTAGATTTCTCCGACAGCACACTAGGTGAACATTGTGGAGTTACATACTAACAAGCCACATATGCTCACAACGCCCAGGATTGCTGACCCTACTTCTATCAGGGTTTCCTCCAAATTCTACAATAGTTCCTGCACCCAATAATAACAGACCTGACAGATCTGTGTTTCATGTTGCTGAACCTCCAACCAGGCATGGTCGAATATGTTAATGGGCATAAACTGGTGGCAGCTGTGAATCTTGGCAAACTCATACACATACCATGCTTGACACGTGCTCAACTTGGTATTTCAGCAGTTTCTGAAAACATCCTCAGATTTGCCAAAGCTTCTGGCGAAGGAACGCCATGTCAGCATCCATTTCCACAAGTCGGCCACAGCTGCCGCCGGTCATGCAGTGTTACAGCAGTGCATGCATGTGCCAGCTCACCGACTGATGTGCAACATCACCACAAGCTGCATACACGGCAAGTCTTTGTGAGCAGCATAGGCCAGTGGTGGAAGACCAGCTCCAACACGCCCATCGGTATTCTGGTCAGCCTCTGCACATAACAACTGAAGAGTGTGTATGGATATCTGACATTAGTTTCTCCAAGACTTTGAGGACTCCACAAAGATGGCGAGCGGCAATGATGCCATAGTCAGCACAACGATCCCGCTTCTGTGCCTAACAATCGCTGCTCACAATTAAACATGAAGCTTTGCATGCGGATCAGGTGGGGATGGAGGAAGACGTGACACAGAGAAATTGTAGCCACCCAGCCTCATCTCATCTGCTCATCACAGCGCAGATTGGGTGACAATGAGGAAGTGGACACTGAGGAGGAGGAAGAGGAGAAACAGGAGCTGGTGACTAGCGCAACAGAGGCTAGTACCCACACAACCTTCATGCCGTCTCTCTTACGTGGATGGGCTGAGTAGGGGAATGAGGAGGAGGAGATAGAGAGTAGTCATCATGGTGGAGACAGGGCAGTGTTGGCTGTAGGGACCTTAGCACACATGGCAGACTTTATGTGCCATTGCCTTTCCCGTGACCCTCGCGTTATATTCATCTTGGCCAAAAAAAATAGTACTGGTTGTTCACCCTGCTAGACCCATGCTACAAGGAGAACTTTGCATCTCTCTTTCCTGAGGCGGAGAGGTGTGGTAGGATGGTGCTATTCCAGAAGGTGAGTGTGGAAAATGTGTTGAAAAAATTCCGATCAGACAATGCTAGTGGCAGGGGGCAAGCTTCGCTGCCCAACCAAGGAGGAGAGGCGCAGGAGTCACATGGAAGAGGCAGGGGTACACTGTCAAAGGCCAGGGACAATTTCATGACACCCTCCCAGTGTCCAGGCCCTGATGACTGGGTATTGTTAACAAGGAGGAAAACGCTTTTAAAGATGGTCAAACAATACCTATCAGTTGTTGCTTCCTTCATAAAGGAAAATGAAATTTCCTATTTTTTGTTAATAAAATGTATTTTAGTTACTTAAATTATAATTTAAAAAAAATCCTTTTGAACTCCTGCCTTATACACAAGTCATTATACAGGAGAGAATGTGTCTTTACCTGTTTTTCCTGTACACTCCAATCTCTCGTTGATTGTGAATATTTTGTTGTCAGACCTTACAGTGGAGTAAAAGTGACCCCATTGTTCTCAGCAGCGATCTGGGGGTCAGAGATGTTTCCAGGGGTCTTCCACAATCTGTTCTCCTTCCATTCAGCACCTTTTCCATCTATTTCAACATTTTCACTGCCCCCAGACCTCTCTGCCTCTTTGTAGGGTCTGCTGGAAAAAAGCTCGGCTTTCCCACTGACTCCCATTATACTCGTTACTCGAAACAAGCACCCGAGCATTTTAGTCCTCGCTCAACTGTAGCAGTATCTCCTCCATGGGAGTCTGGCTGCGGGTTGGACCACTCTTCCTGTCATGACTCCTCACCTCTGAGCCAATATGTCACAGATTCACACCGTGACCGTCACCCCTATGTCACGGATCGGGGTGACTTTAGGCCAACAGACGGCTATCACATGTGCAGGGGGCTTATCTTAGTTATCCCTCCACTGCTACAATGTGATGAAAAACACACACAAGGCTATTGACCTCTTAGTTTACAGCAGGGGCTTATTTTAGTTATCCCACTGCTCTTCAATATACCACAAACTGCAGGGATTTATGTATATCCCGCTTACAGTTCCACTTGAAACCTGCAGCTCTCTGACGCCCCCCTTACCCTCAGGTCAGATTAGGTACTGCACATAGAATAATTAGTCGATAGAAAGGCTGCCTGGTATGTACTGGCTATTGGGCATGCTGCAGAGAGGCGATTTAACTACTCCCACTCAGGCAGGAACAATAATTATCAATGTCGCCGTCGCTACAACGACTCCCAAAGGCACAGTGCACGGTATTGCTGCCACCAGCTTCGATTAAACGGGTCCGATGCTAACCCAAAACAGTAGCATAATTCCCTTCAGAAGGCTTAAGGTACGTTTTAGAACAGGAAGAACGAACTAGTATTAAATATTATACTCCATAAAAGGTTTAAGGCAGTGTTTACAAACAGTTATATAAAGATGTTATAATATGAGACAATTGCAAATATGTAAAAGGTAATTATAACATAAAGGGATTAAATAAGAAAAGGTAAAACTCACATGTTCTCAGTTCATTTCAGGCAACCAAGCTAGTGGGTGGAGTTCCCATATGTCCCAATGCATTAGGACTGGAATTCAGGCTTCCCAGGTCAAAACTCACTCTGCTGGGGGCCTGGCAGTGGCAGAAACTTATAAACTGCAGCCCGTGACATCACCAACAGGGCTGGCTTCCACAGTCCCTCCTATCTCTTCAGTCTTAGTAAATTTAACACAAATTTGTCTAATGCCTGTATCTACGCTACCGAACATGTCATAGTCATAACAAACCCAGCATTCATCTCGTATTAACGTTGGCATTCTAATGAGATCAAATATGTCCTATTTGTGATGCATAATTACAGAGAAATCCCTACTTTTTACCTGATGGAGTTAGAAGCTCCTGCTTACAGTGATGGATAGATGCGCCGATGGACTTCCACAAACTGGACCCATCATTTTCCTAGACAAAACCGTGGGCCCAATATCTTATTATATTAGAACAAAGACCCTCATGGATTCTAGAGACTTCTAATCCAGCTCTAGCTGGAGGAGAGTTTGAGCTTACCCAAGCGATCGTAAAAATTCTTTTGGAAAGGGCATGAGGGATTTGGGAGGTGAAAGTCAGGAATGCAGCAAGAAGCCATAAAAGTTCTTCACAGGGAAGGGGGGGGGGGGGTTTAGCCCACAGCTTTTGGGACCATAGTTAGACGTGCAAAAATCCCTCAGCTATGGTTTTT
The DNA here is from genome assembly GCF_051348905.1 of Ranitomeya variabilis. Lineage (NCBI taxonomy): Eukaryota > Metazoa > Chordata > Amphibia > Anura > Dendrobatidae > Ranitomeya > Ranitomeya variabilis. The sequence continues at coordinate 14,172,523 of NC_135237.1, forward strand.
TGTTGTTTTTTTTACATTATCGGACATACATTTTCCTTACACTTCCCATTGACAAAACATGGAGCTGGCTTGAGCTCTGTTCATGTGAACAGTGGAGTTAGGAAAGATTGCGCTTGTGATCTCCGGGGCTTGGCCTGATTGGCCTCCATACCTTGGCCGGGTGACATCTTTATATTTAGGTGATGCTCCACTGGTGACAGATGCTCCAGCATCATTCACCGCCACGTCTGCTGAGGATTTTACACATTGGACCTGAATAGTCACCTCACCCAGATCATGCATCTGAGCCGGAATAATTCATGTTATTAATTACACATTGCTACAACTGATACATATCTTACTGCTGAATTATTAATACATTGTGTCGTGTTTTCATTGGTGTTTATAAACATTCCTGAATTGCAAAACTAAAATAAAACATAAAATCACTACACCCTATAATAACTTATCCGGAAGGAAGATGGAGAAAATAAATTCACAGGAACGTCCGAAGATTCACCCAGAGAGTCCGGCTCCAGCAAGAAGACGACAAGGTATCTGATATCACCGGAGTATCCCCAAACCAGGGAGAAACCGGAACGTTCAATAGGAAAAGAAGGAAAACAGTCGGTGAGTATAAATCCTACATTACTGGTATTAACAAGTGGACTCCAGAGCTGCACTCACTATTCTGTTGTGTACATACATTACATTACTGATCCCGAGTTACATCCTGTATTATACTCCAGAGCTGCACTCACTATTCTGCTGGTGCAGTCACTGTGTACATACATTGCATTACTGATTCTGAGTTACATCCTGTATTATACCCCAGAGCTGCACTCAGTATTCTGCTGGTGCAGTCACTGTGTACATATATTACATTACTGATCCTGAGTTACATCCTGTATTATACCCCAGAGCTGCACTCACTATTCTGCTGGTGCAGTCACTGTGTACATACATTACATTACTGATCCTGAGTTACATCCTGTATTATACCCCAGAGCTGCACTCTCTATTCTGCTGGTGCAGTCACTGTGTACATACATTACTGATCCTGAGTTACCTCCTGTATTATACCCCAGAGCTGCACTCACTATTCTGCTGGTGCAGTCACTGTGTACATACATTACATTACTGATCCTGAGTTAACTCCTGTATTATACCCCAGAGCTGCACTCACTATTCTGCTGGTGCGGTCACTGTGTACATACATTACATTACTGATCCTGAGTTACCTCCTGTATTATACCCCAGAGCTGCTCTCACTATTCTGCTGGTGCAGTCACTGTGTACGTACATACATTACTTTACTGATCCTGAATTACATCCTGTATTATACCCCAGAGCTGCACTCACTATTCTGCTGGTGCAGTCACTGTATACATACATTACATTACTGATCCTGAGTTACCTCCTGTATTATTCCCCAGAGCTGCACTCACTATTCTGCTGGTGCAGTCACTGTGTACATACATTACTGATCCTGAGTTACATCCTGTATTATACCCCAGAGCTGCACTCACTATTCTGCTGATGGAGTCACTGTGTACATACATTACATTACTGATCCTGAGTTGCATCCTGTATTATACTCCGGAGCTGCACTCACTATTCTGCTGGTGCAGTCTGTTGTGAATTCTGCTCTTGGGCTCCCTCCGGTGGTTGTAAGTGGTACTGCTGCTCCTTTGGATCTCAGCAGTCATCAGGTGCTTTCACTTACTACCAATTCTGACTGGGCTATTTAATCTGGCTAGATCCTTTAGGCAGTGCCAGTTGTCCATTGTTTTTGGAGGATTCACATCTCTGCTTGGTTTCTCCTGCTATACTGTCCAAATCATCAAAGATAAGTCCTGGCTTTGTTTTTGCAGTCCACATGCTGTGGACCTTATTGCTCAGTGCATTTCTATGTTTTTCTTGTCCAGCTTTGTCTGTGTAAGGATTTATTCAGCCAAGCTGGAAGCTCTGGAGATGCAGAGTTACCCTCCATGCCTTTAGTAAGGTGTGGAGATTTTTGTATTCTCTGTGGTGGATATTTTGTAGTATTTTAATACTGACCGCACAGTACTCTGTCCTGTCCTTTCTTTTTAGCTAGCGTGGCCTCCTTTGCTAAATTCTGTTTTCAGTCTGCGTATGTAATTTCCCTCTCCTCTCACAGTCAATATTTGTGGGGGGGCTGTTTATCCTTTGGGGATTTTCTCTGAGGCAAGATAGTTTTCCTGTTTCCTTCTTTAGGGGTAATTAGTCCTCCGGCTGTGACGAGGTGTCTAGGGAGTGACAGGAATATCCCACGGCTACTTGTAGTTGCGGAGTTAAGCTCAGGGTCTGCGGTCAGTATAGGTGCCACCTTCTCCAGAGCACGTCTCATGCTGCTCCTAAGCCACCAGATCATAACAGTACAACTGGTGTTGTGAACTCTATTTTTGGGCTCCCTCTAGTGGTCACAAGCGGTACTGTGTAGTGTTGTCTTTCTGCAGGTTGGCAGCATCAGCTGGTTCATTATCCTTGGTTGGTTTCCTATTTAACTCACCTGGATACTCAGTTCCTTGCCTGCTATCAATGTATTCAGTGCTCTTCAGATTCCTGGTGTCTACCTTGCTCCCAGTCTCTCCAAGACAAGCTAAGTTTTTGTTGATCATTTTTTGATTATCAGAGTTCATTATGTTTTTAGTCCAGCTCGCTAAAATGTGATTTCCTCGCTTGCTGGTTGCTATAGGGGACTGAGTTTCTCCCCCCACACCGTTAGTTGGTGCGGGGGTTCTTGAAATCTCAGAGTGGATATTTTGTAAGGGTTTTTTACTGAACGCATAGATTCCCTTTTCTATTTTCTGCTATCTAGTATTAGTGGGCCTCATTTGCTGAATCTGCTTTAACCCCTGTGTATGTGCCTTCCTCTTACCTCACCGTTATTATTTGTTGGGGGCTTCTATATCTTTGGGGATTATTTCTCTGGAGGCAAGAGAGGTCTTTCTTTCTCTCTAGGGGTAGTTAGTTCCTTAGGCTGGCTCGAGACGTCTAGGATTTTTTAGGCACGTTCACCGGCTACTTCTAGTGTGTTTGGATAGGTTCAGATTTGCGGTCAGTCCAGTTTGCCACCTCCCTAGAGCTTGTCCTATGTTTGTTACTTAGCTGGAGTAATTTGTGATCCTCAACCACTAAGGATCATAACAGTATAGCAGGCCAAAAAGTGTTTAATGCATCGCAGAAGTGGGATAAAAAGAAGACCTGAGTACATTTTATTTTATTTTTTCTCCTCCCGCTTTTCCTTTGCTGCAGTTTGTTTAGCTTCTTTCATCCCCTTGAACTCTGGGTGGTTTTGAGCTCAGCTGCAGACATGAATGTTCAGACTCTGACTTCTAGTGTGGATCATCTTACTGCACGGGTGCAAAGTATTCAGGATTTTGTTATTCATAGCCCTATGTCAGAACCAAAGATACCCATTCCTGAGTTGTTTTCTGGAGATAGATCTAGGTTTCTAAATTTTAAGAATAATTGTAAGTTATTTCTATCTCTGAGACCTCGTTCCTCTGGTGATTCCGCTCAGCAAGTTAAAATTGTTATCTCCTTGTTGCGTGGCGACCCTCAGGATTGGGCCTTCTCTCTGGCGCCAGGAGATCCTGCATTGCTTAATGTAGATGCATTTTTTCTGGCTCTTGGACTGCTTTATGAGGAGCCTAATCTTGAGAATCAGGCAGAAAAAGCGTTGCTGGCTATCTCTCAAGGTCAGGATGAAGCAGAGGTGTATTGTCAAAAATTTCGGAAATGGTCGGTGCTTACTCAATGGAATGAGTGTGCCCTGGCTGCAAATTTCAGAGAAGGTCTTTCTGAGGCCGTTAAGAATGTTATGGTGGGGTTTCCCACCCCTACAAGTCTGAGTGATTCTATGGCTTTAGCCATTCAGGTTGATCGGCGTTTGCGGGAGCGCAAATCTGCTCATCCTTTGGCGGTATTTTCTGAACAGAGACCTGAGTCTATGCAATGTGACCGAACTTTGACCAGAATTGAGCGACAAAGTCATAGACGTCAAAATGGGTTGTGCTTTTACTGTGGTGATTCTACTCATGTTATCTCAGCATGCTCTAAACGCTTAAAAAAGATCGCTAAACCTGTCACCATTGGTACTATACAGCCTAAATTTATTTTGTCTGTTACTTTGATTTGTTCTTTGTCGTCCTACCCGGTTATGGCTTTTGTGGATTCGGGTGCTGCCCTGAATCTGATGGATTTGTCGTTTGCCAGGCGCTGTGGTTTTGTCCTGGAGCCTTTGGAATTTTCTATTCCTCTGAGGGGAATTGATGCTACGCCATTGGCTGAGAATAAGCCTCAGTATTGGACGCAAATGACCATGTGCATGACTCCCGTACATCAGGAGGTGATTCGCTTTCTTGTTCTGCATAATTTGCATGATGTTGTCGTTTTGGGTCTGCCATGGCTGCAAGCTCATAATCCAGTTTTAGATTGGAAAGCTATGTCTGTGTCAAGTTGGGGTTGTCAGGGAATTCATGGCGATTCTCCGTTGGTGTCTATTGCTTCTTCCACTCCTTCTGAGGTCCCTGAGTTTTTGTCTGACTACCAGGATGTATTTGATGAGCCCAGGTCCAGTGCCCTGCCCCCTCATAGGGATTGTGACTGTGCTATAAATTGAATTCCTGGTAGTAAATTCCCTAAGGGACGACTTTTTAATTTGTCTATACCAGAGTATGCCGCGATGCGGAGTTATATAAAGGAGTCTTTGGAGAAGGGACATATTCGCCCATCCTCTTCCCCTCTTGGTGCAGGATTTTTTTTTGTGGCCAAGAAGGACGGTTCTTTGAGACCTTGTATAGATTATCGTCTTCTGAATAAAATCACAGTCAAATTTCAGTATCCTTTGCCACTATTGTCTGATTTGTTTGCTCGGATTAAGGGTGCCAGTTGGTTCACCAAGATAGATCTCCGTGGTGCGTATAACCTTGTGCGCATTAAGCAGGGAGATGAATGGAAAACAGCATTTAATACGCCCGAAGGCCATTTTGAGTACTTAGTGATGCCTTTTGGACTCTCTAATGCTCCTTCTGTGTTTCAGTCCTTCATGCATGACATCTTCCGAGAATTTCTGGATAAATTTATGATTGTTTATCTGGATGACATTTTGGTCTTTTCTGATGATTGGGAGTCCCATGTGAAGCAGGTCAGGATGGTGTTTCAGGTCCTGCGTGCTAATGCTTTATTTGTGAAGGGCTCAAAATGCCTCTTCGGAGTACAGAAGGTCTCCTTTTTGGGTTTTATTTTTTCTCCTTCTACTGTGGAGATGGACCCAGTCAAGGTCCAGGCTATTCATGACTGGACTCAGCCCACGTCTGTTAAGAGTCTTCAGAAGTTCTTGGGTTTTGCTAATTTTTACCGTCGTTTCATTGCTAATTTTTCTAGCGTGGTTAAACCTTTGACGGATTTGACCAAGAAGGGTTCTGATGTGACTAATTGGGCTCCTGCGGCCGTGGAGGCCTTTCGGGAGCTGAAGCACCGGTTTTCTTCAGCTCCAGTCTTATGTCAGCCAGATGTCTCTCTCCCCTTCCAGGTCGAGGTTGATGCTTCTGAGATTGGAGCAGGGGCTGTTTTGTCGCAGAGAAGCTCTGATGGCTCTGTGATGAAGCCATGTGCTTTCTTTTCAAGAAAGTTTTCGCCTGCCGAGCGGAATTATGATGTTGGTAATCGGGAGTTGTTGGCTATGAAGTGGGCATTTGAGGAGTGGCGACATTGGCTCGAAGGAGCTAAACATCGTGTGGTGGTCTTGACTGATCACAAAAATCTGATTTACCTTGAATCTGCCAAGCGCCTGAATCCTAGACAGGCTCGTTGGTCGTTGTTTTTCTCCCGTTTCAACTTCGTGGTCTCATACCTGCCTGGTTCGAAGAACGTGAAAGCTGATGCACTTTCTAGGAGTTTTGTGCCTGACTCTCCGGGAGTTTCTGAGCCGGCTGGTATTCTCAGAGAGGGAGTGATTTTGTCTGCCATTTCCCCAGATTTGCGACGAGTGCTGCAGAAATTTCAGGCGGATAGACCTGACCGTTGTCCACCAGAGAGACTGTTTGTCCCGGATAGATGGACCAGCAGAGTTATTTCCGAGGTTCATTCTTCGGTGTTGGCGGGTCATCCTGGGATTTTTGGTACCAGAGATTTGGTGGCTAGGTCCTTCTGGTGGCCTTCCTTGTCGCGGGATGTGCGGTCCTTTGTGCAGTCTTGTGGGATTTGTGCTCGGGCTAAGCCTTGCTGTTCTCGTGCCAGCGGTTTGCTTTTGCCTTTGCCTGTTCCGAAAAGGCCTTGGACGCACATTTCCATGGATTTTATTTCGGATCTTCCAGTATCTCAGAAAATGTCTGTCATCTGGGTGGTGTGTGATCGTTTTTCCAAGATGGTCCATTTGGTGCCTTTGCCTAAGTTGCCTTCTTCCTCCGATTTGGTTCCTCTATTTTTTCAGAATGTGGTTCGCTTGCACGGCATTCCTGAAAATATTGTGTCTGATAGAGGATCCCAGTTTGTGTCCAGGTTTTGGCTGACTTTTTGTGCTAAGATGGGCATTGATTTGTCTTTTTCGTCGGCCTTCCATCCTCAGACTAATGGCCAAACCGAGCGAACTAATCAGACGTTGGAAACTTATTTGAGATGTTTTGTTTCTGCTGATCAGGATGATTGGGTGACTTTTTTGCCATTGGCCGAGTTTGCCCTTAATAATCGGGCTAGTTCTGCTACTTTGGTTTCGCCTTTTTTCTGCAATTCTGGTTTCCATCCTCGTTTTTCCTCGGGTCAGGTTGAGCCTTCTGACTGTCCTGGGGTGGATTCTGTGGTGGATAGGTTGCAGCAGATTTGGAACCATGTGGTGGACAATTTGAAGTTGTCACAGGAGAAGGCTCAGCGCTTTGCCAACCGCCGCTGCGGTGTGGGTCCCCGACTTCGTGTTGGGGATTTGGTGTGGCTGTCTTCTCGGTATGTTCCTATGAAGGTCTCCTCTCCTAAATTCAAGCCTCGCTTCATCGTTCCTTATAAGATCTTGGAAATCCTTAACCCGGTGTCTTTTCGTTTGGATCTCCCAGCATCGTTTGCCATTCATAATGTGTTCCATAGGTCTTTGTTGCGGAGGTATGTGGTACCTGTGGTTCCTTCTGTTGAGCCTCCTGCTCCGGTGCTGGTCGAGGGCGAATTGGAGTACGTGGTGGAGAAGATTTTGGATTCTCGTATCTCTAGATGGAGGCTTCAGTATTTGGTTAAGTGGAAGGGCTATGGTCAGGAGGATAATTCCTGGGTGGTCGCCTCTGATGTTCATGCGGCCGATTTGGTTCGTGCCTTCCACGCGGCTCATCCTGATCGCCCTGGGGGTCTTGATGAGGGTTCGGTGACCCCTCCTCAAGGGGGGGTACTGTTGTGAACTCTATTTTTGGGCTCCCTCTAGTGGTCACAAGCGGTACTGTGTAGTGTTGTCTTTCTGCAGGTTGGCAGCAACAGCTGGTTCGTTATCCTTGGTTGGTTTCCTATTTAACTCACCTGGATACTCAGTTCCTTGCCTGCTATCAATGTATTCAGTGCTCTTCAGATTCCTGGTGTCTACCTTGCTCCCAGTCTCTCCAAGACAAGCTAAGTTTTTGTTGATCATTTTTTGATTATCAGTGTTCATTATGTTTGTAGTCCAGCTCGCTAAAATGTGATTTCCTCGCTTGCTGGTTGCTCTAGGGGACTGAGTTTCTCCCCCCACACCGTTAGTTGGTGCGGGGGTTCTTGAAATCTCAGAGTGGATATTTTGTAAGGGTTTTTTACTGACCGCATAGATTCCTTTTCTATTTTCTGCTATCTAGTATTAGTGTGCCTCATTTGCTGAATCTGCTTTAACCCCTGTGTATGTGCCTTCCTCTTACCTCACCGTTATTATTTGTTGGGGGCTTCTATATCTTTGGGGATTATTTCTCTGGAGGCAAGAGAGGTCTTTCTTTCTCTCTAGGGGTAGTTAGTTCCTTAGGCTGGCTCGAGACGTCTAGGATTTTTTAGGCACGTTCACCGGCTACTTCTAGTGTGTTTGGATAGGTTCAGATTTGCGGTCAGTCCAGTTTGCCACCTCCCTAGAGCTTGTCCTATGTTTGTTACTTAGCTGGAGTAATTTGTGATCCTCAACCACTAAGGATCATAACAAACTGGCCAACAAAGAGTTAAATGCATCTCAAAAGAAGGGAAGAGAAGTGCTGAGCCATTTTTTTCTGTAGTCTGTTTTGTCTTCTCTTCCTTCTTAATCTCTGGGTGTTCAGGAGTTTGGCGCTGGCATGGATATTCAGGGATTGACTTCTCGTGTGGATCAACTTGCTGCAAGAGTACAGGGTATTTCCGATTATATTGTCCAGACTCCGGTTTTGGAGCCTAGAATTCCAATTCCTGATTTGTTTTTTGGGGACAGGTCCAAGTTTTTGAGCTTTAAAAATAACTGCAAACTGTTTTTTGCTCCGAAACCTCGTTCCTCTGGTGATCCCATTCAGCAAGTTAAAATTGTCATCTCTTTGCTGCGTGGTGATCCTCAGGATTGGGCATTTTCCCTGTAATCTGGGATTCCGGCCTTGCTTAATTTAGACACCTTTTTTCAGGCGCTAGGGTTATTGTATGATGAACCTAATTCAGTGTATCATGCAGAAAAGACCTTGTTGACCCTGTGTCAGGGTCAAGAAGCGGCAGAATTATACTGCCAGAAATTTAGAAAATGGTCTGTGCTGACGAAATGGAATGAGGATGCTTTGGCGGCAATTTTCAGAAAGGGCCTTTCTGAATCCGTTAAAGATGTTATGGTGGGGTTCTCCATGCCTGCTGGTCTGAGTGATTCTATGTCTCTGGCCATTCAGATTGATCGGCGCTTGCGCGAGCGCAGAGTTGTGCACACTATGGCGTTGTCCTCCGAGTGGAGTACTGAGCCTATGCAGTGTGATAAGTTTTTGTCTAGAGCTGAACGACAAGGATTCAGACATCAGAATAGGCTGTGTTTTTACTGCGGCGATTCTGCTCATGTTATTTCTGATTGCCCTAAGCGTACAAAGAGACTCGCTAGCTCTGTTACCATCAGTACTGTACAGCCTAAATTTCTGTTATCTGTGTCCTTGATATGCTCATTGTCGTCATTTTCTGTCATGGCATTTGTGGATTCAGGCGCCGCTTTGAACTTGATGGATTTAGAATTTGCCAGACGTTGTGGTTTCCCCTTGCAGCCTTTGCAGAACCCTATTCATTTAAGGGGCATTGATGCTACACCTTTGGCTAAAAATAAACCTCAGTTCTGGACACAGCTGACCATGTGCATGGCGCCAGCACATCAGAAAGATTGTCGTTTTCTGGTGTTGCATAATTTGCATGATTCTATTGTACTGGCTTTTCCATGGTTACAGGTACATAACCCGGTGCTGGATTGGAAATCTATGTCTGTGACTAGTTGGGGTTGTCAGGGGGTTCATAATGACGTTCCTTTGATGTCAATTTCCTCTTCCCCCTCTTCTGAAATTCCAGAGTTTTTGTCAGATTTCCAGGATGTATTTGATGAGCCCAAATCCAGTTCCCTTCCGCCGCATAGGGACTTTGATTGTGCTATTGACTTGATTCCAGGCTGTAAGTTCCCTAAGGGCCGACTCTTCAACCTGTCTGTGCCAGAACATACCGCCATGCGGAGTTATGTTAAGGAGTCCTTGGAGAAAGGGCATATTCGGCCATCTTCTTCACCTTTGGAAGCGCGTTTTTTTTTTGTTGCCAAGAAGAAGGATGGCTCCTTGAGACCCTGTATTGATTATCGCCTCTTGAATAAGATCACGGTCAAATTTCAATACCCTTTCCCTTTGCTTTCTGATTTGTTTGCTCGGATTAAGGGGGCTAGTTGGTTTACTAAGATTGACCTTCGAGGGGCGTATAATCTTGTTTGTATTAAACAGGGTGACGAATGGAAAACTGCGTTTAATACGCCCGAAGGCAATTTTGAATACCTTGTGATGCCATTCGGGCTCTCTAATGCTCCATCTGTGTTTCAGTCCTTCATGCATGATATCTTCCGGAATTATCTTGATAAATTCATGATTGTATATTTGGATGATATTTTGATTTTTTCCGATGATTGGGAGTCTCATGTGAAACAGGTCAGGATGGTATTTCAGATCCTTCGTGATAATGCTTTGTTTGTGAAGGGTCTAAGTGCCTCTTTGGAGTACAGAAGGTTTCTTTTTTGGGTTTCATTTTTTCTCCCTCGTCTATAGAAATGGATCCGGTTAAGGTTCAGGCCATTCATGATTGGATTCAACCCACATCCCTGAAGAGCCTTCAGAAATTTTTGGGTTTTGCTAATTTTTATCGCCGTTTCATTGCCAACTTCTCCAGTGTGGTTAAACCCCTGACCGATTTGACGAAGAAAGGCGCTGATGTGACGAATTGGTCCTCTGCGGCTGTTTCTGCCTTTCAGGAACATAAACGCCAATTTACTTCTGCCCCTGTGTTGCGTCAGCCGGATGTTTCTCTTCCTTTTCAGGTTGAGGTTTGACCCTTCTGAGATTGGGGCAGGGGCCGTTTTGTCTCAGAGGAATTCTGATGGTTCCTTGATGAAACCATCTGCCTTCTTTTCCCGAAAGTTTTCGCCTGCGGAACGCAATTATGATGTCGGCAATCGGGAGTTGTTGGCTATGAAGTTGGCATTTGAGGAGTGGCGACATTGGCTTGAGGGGGCCAAGCACCGTGTTGTGGTCTTGACCGATCATAAGAATCTGATTTACCTCGAGTCTGCCAAGCGGCTGAATCCTAGACAGGCTCGTTGGTACCTGTTTTTCTCCCGCTTTGATTTTGTGGTCTCGTATCTTCCGGGTTCTAAGAATGTTAAGGCCGATGCCCTCTCTAGGAGTTTTTTGCCTGATTCTCCTGGAGTCCTTGAGCCGGTCGGCATTCTGAAAGAAGGGGTGATTCTTTCTGCCATCTCCCCTGATTTACGACGGGTTCTTCAGGAATTTCAGGCTGATAAACCTGACCGCTGTCCAGCGGGGAAACTGTTTGTTCCTGATAGATGGACTAGTAAGGTGATTTCTGAGGTTCATTGTTCTGTGTTGGCTGGCCATCCTGGGATTTTTGGTACCAGAGACTTGGTTGGTAGGTCCTTTTGGTGGCCTTCTTTGTCACGGGATGTGCGTTCTTTTGTGCAGTCCTGTGGGACTTGTGCGCGGGCCAAGCCCTGCTGTTCCCGCGCTAGTTGGTTGCTTTTGCCTTTGCCGGTCCCTGAGAGGCCTTGGACGCATATTTCTATGGATTTTATTTCTGATCTTCCGGTTTCCCAGAAGATGTCTGTTATCTGGGTGGTTTGTGATCGGTTTTCTAAGATGGTTCATTTGGTACTCTTGCCTAAGTTGCCTTCCTCTTCTGATTTGGTTCTGCTGTTTTTTCAGCATGTGGTTCGTTTGCATGGCATTCCTGAGAATATTGTGTCTGACAGAGGTTCCCAGTTTGTTTCTAGGTTTTGGCGGGCCTTTTGTGCTAGGCTGGGCAATGATTTGTCTTTTTCTTCCGCATTTCATCCTCAGACAAATGGCCAGACCGAGCGAACTAATCAGACCTTGGAGACTTATTTGAGATGCTTTGTGTCTGCTGATCAGGATGATTGGGTGACCTTTTTGCCATTGGCTGAGTTTGCCCTTAATAATCGGGCTAGTTCGGCTACTTTGGTTTCGCCTTTTTTTTGCAATTCTGGTTTTCATCCTCGTTTTTCTTCTGGGCAGGTTGAGCCTTCTGACTGCCCTGGAGTGGATTCTGTGGTTGACAGGTTGCAGCAGATTTGGACCCATGTGGTGGACAATTTGGTGTTGTCTCAGGAGAAGGCTCAGCGTTTTGCCAACCGTCGTCGGGGTGTTGGTTCCCAGCTTCAGGTTGGGGATTTGGTCTGGTTGTCTTCCCGTCATGTTCCTATGAAGGTCTCTTCCCCTAAGTTCAAACCTCGCTTTATTGGTCCCTATAAGATTTCTGAGATTATTAATCCAGTGTCTTTTCGTTTGGCCCTTCCAGCCTCCTTTTCCATCCATAATGTTTTCCATAGATCTTTGTTGCGGAAATATGTGGTGCCCGTTGTTCCCTCTGTTGATCCTCCTGCTCCGGTGTTGGTTGATGGGGAGTTGGAATATGTGGTTAAGAAGATTTTGGATTCTCGTTTTTCGAGGCGGAGGCTTCAGTATCTTGTCAAGTGGAAGGGTTATGGCCAGGAGGATAATTCTTGGGTTGCTGCCTCCGATGTTCATGCTGATGATTTGGTTCATGCTTTTCATTTGGCTCGTCCTGATCGGCCTGGGGGCTCTGGTGAGGGTTCGGTGACCCCTCCTCAAGGGGGGGTACTGTTGTAAATTCTGCTCTTGGGCTCCCTCCGGTGGTTGTAAGTGGTACTGCTGTTCCTTTGGATCTCAGCAGTCATCAGGTGCTTTCACTTACTACCAATTCTGACTGGGCTATTTAATCTGGCTAGATCCTTTAGTCAGTGCCAGTTGTCCATTGTTTTTGGAGGATTCACATCTCTGCTTGGTTTCTCCTGCTATACTGTCCAAATCATCAAAGATAAGTCCTGGCTTTGTTTTTGCAGTCCACATGCTGTGGACCTTATTGCTCAGTGCATTTCTATGTTTTTTCTTGTCCAGCTTTGTCTGTGTAAGGATTTATTCAGCCAAGCTGGAAGCTCTGGAGATGCAGAGTTACCCTCCATGCCTTTAGTTAGGTGTGGAGATTTTTGTATTCTCTGTGGTGGATATTTTGTAGTATTTTAATAATCCTCCGGCTGTGACGAGGTGTCTAGGGAGTGTCAGGAACATCCCACGGCTACTTCTAGTTGCGGTGTTAAGCTCAGGGTCTGCGGTCAGTATAGGTGCCACCTTCTCCAGAGCTCGTCCATGCTGCTCCTAGGCCACCAGATCATAACAGCAGTCACTGTGTACATACATTACATTACTGATCCTGAGTTACCTCCTGTATTATACCCCAGAGCTGCACTCACTATTCTGCTGGTGCAGTCACTGTGTACATACATTACGTTACTGATCCTGAGTTACATCCTGTATTATACCCCAGAGCTGCACTCACTATTCTGCTGGTGCAGTCACTGTGTACATACATTACATTACTGATCCTGAGTTACATCCTGTATTATACCCCAGAGCTGCACTCACTATTCTGCTGGTGCAGTCACTGTGTACATACATTACATTACTGATCCTGAGTTACCTCCTGTATTATACCCCAGAGCTGCACTCACTATTCTGCTGGTGCAGTCACTGTGTACATACATTACATTACTGATCCTGAGTTACATCCTGTATTATACCCCAGAGCTGCACTCACTATTCTGCTGGTGCAGTCACTGTGTACAAACATTACATTACTGATCCTGAGTTACATCCTGTATTATACTCCAGAGCTGCACTCACTATTCTGCTGGTGCAGTCACTGTGTACATACATTACATTACTGATCCTGAGTTACATCCTGTATTATACCCCAGAGCTGCACTCACTATTCTGCTGGTGCAGTCACTGTGTACATACATTACATTACTGATCCTGAGTTACGTCCTGTATTATACTGCAGAGCTGCACTCACTATTCTGCTGGTGCAGTCACTGTGTACAAACATTACATTACTGATCCTGAGTTACATCCTGTATTATACTCCAGAGCTGCACTCACTAATTCTGCTGGTGCAGTCACTGTGTACATACATTACATAACTGATCCTGAGTTACATCCTGTATTATACTCCAGAGCTGCACTCACTATTCTGCTGGTGCAGTCACTGTGTACATACATTACATTACTGATCCTGAGTTACATCCTGTATTACTCCAGAGCTGCACTCACTATTCTGCTGGTGCAGTCACTGTGTACATACATTACATTACTGATCCTGAGTTACATCCTGTATTATACTCCAGAGCTGCACTCACTATTCTGCTGCTGCAGTCACTGTGTACATACATTACTGATCCTGAGTTACATCCTGTATTATTCTCCAGAGCTGCACTCACTATTCTGCTGGTGCAGTCACTGTGTACATACATTACATTACTGATCCTGAGTTACATCCTGTATTATTCTCCAGAGCTGCACTCACTATTCTGCTGGTGCAGTCACTGTGTACATACATTACATTACTGATCCTGAGTTACCTCCTGCATTATACTCCAGAGCTGCACTCACTATTGTGCTGGTGCAGTCACTGTGTACATACATTACATTACTGATCCTGAGTTACCTCCTGTATTATACTCCAGAGCTGTACTCACTATTCTGCTGGTGCAGTCACTGTGTACACACATTACTGTTATTTTACAACCCTACTCTGTATTTGCTGCTATAAAAATGATTACATGGTAACATGCTGTATTTGTGTGAATACTCCAGGACAAAAGTTGCATTTTAAACATACATAAATAAGTACAGTAAATACTATTGTAAAGTTTTTGCTTTTCTCTTTTTTTTTCTTTTATCCAAATTTTTTCCTTTTTTTCAATAAATAAAATAACACACGGGATTAGAATCGCAGTGATGTAAAGTGTAAAAAGTAAGTAAAGCAGTAAAGCTGGGGTCTTGGGGTGCTGAGGTTTCATTGTTTTCTCTTTTTCTTTAGCCTCATCCCGGCTCTGTTATGTCTGGAGGATACGAGCGAATGATCAGAAAATCTGAAGACGGCAATAAAACGAATCAACCACAGAATAATGGAAAATCGTCCAAGTCTGAAAGCCTCCGGCCGGCGTCCCCTGGTCACTGCTGCAGGGCGGCCGCTGAGTCGCCCAAATACCTGTATTATTTATCACTTATAAAGGGGGATCCACAACCGTCTGCTAACATTGTGGAAGCCCAGGGCGGCATCAAATTCGTGGCTGAAATCTATGGCGGGATCGAAATCGTGGATGAGATGCTCTGCAAGTTAAATCCTTATACTGTAAGGCCATGTTCACACGATCCTTTTTTTGATCCTTTTTTTTTCAGGTCCTGATTTGGAAAACCCGCAGTGCAAAACTGCACTGCTGATTTTCCTGCAGTTTCTTCTGCAGATTCGTCTGCGGGTTTTCAACAGCACTTTCCTATTGGTGCCTGTTGAAATCAGGAGCTGAATCCGCAGAAAGAAGTGACATGGTACTTCTTTTTTTCTGCAGGCAAATCCGCGCGGATTTGCCTGAGAAAAAAAGGATAGTGGGCACAGCGGTTTTTGTTTTCCATAGGGTAACATTGGACTGTACCCTGCATGGAAAAAGGATGCGGATCCGCAGCCTGAAAAGCGCTGCGGAACAGCAGCAAAAAAAGGATCGTGTGAACATAGCCTAACTGCTGTTCCCGAGAGCCGGCGGGGTCCTGTGGGCAGGAGGGTCTGATGTAACAAGGATTATTAAACACTTGCAGGGACTACCTGTGTACCACGTTACCGCTGTGAATGCTACACGACACAAACGGATCCCCAAGGTAATGCCTGAGCACACCAAGGGCAATAACATGGACCTGACACATGTACAGGCCCTGTGATACCAACACAAAGTAACAAGTACTTGTGTAAAGGAAATGATACAATGTTTACTCATTATTTTACAAATATAAATCTGACCAGTGTCACTTTATGTGGCAATAACTCTAACGCTTCAACAAATCCCAATGATTTATAGATTGTTTTTTGTTACACCTTATACTTTATGACAATGGTAAACTCTGTTCATATGTTTTGTGTTTTTTTATAAAAATACCATAAATTTGGTAAAAATTTCAAGGAAGTAGCCATTGTTACACTTAAAATGATTCTCCCTTTAATCCAGATAGTTACACCACACACAATCATTAATAAATAACATTTCCCTCGTGTCGGCTTCACATCAGCACCATTTGTAAAATGTTGTTTTATTCTGTTAACATTTTAAAAGGTTTAACAATGTATCAGACATTTTTCATTTTTTTTAAAGGAAATTTACAAAACTACCGTATTTTCCGGCGTATAAGACGACTGGGCGTATAAGACGACCCCCCAACTTTTCCAGTTAAAATGTAAAATCTTCTTAAAAGTCGGGGGTCTTCTTATAAACCGTATGTCGTCTTATAGGGCCGGTGACTTTTGTGCCTTTTGGGGGGGGGAGTGGGCCTGATGACGATGAGGGGGCGTCTCACAGGAAAGTGAGTATTCCCCATTACCTCATTGTATCGCTGCAGCGTGGGGTCTCTGCTGGGAGCGGTGTTGTGAATCTGCTTTTGGGCTCCTTCTGGTGGTGGCTAGTGGTACTGGTGACTCGGGTGTGTTTTCTTTCTCAGTTCACCTGTTTTCATCAGTAGTGGGGAGTTCCTATTTATTCCTGCTCTTCAGTCATTGCCTTGCCGGCCATCAATGTAACCAGAGCCTTTCTGTTGCATGTTCCTGCTCCTAGACTACTGATCAGCTAAGTTGGACTCTTAGTCCTAAGTTTGTTTGCATTTTTGTTCCAGTTTACAGTTATGTCATTCTCTGTAGCTGGAAGCTCTTGTGGGCTGAAATTACCACTCCGGTGTCATGAGTTGACACATGAGTCTTAAAGTAATTTCAGGATGGTATTTTAAAAGGGTTTTCAGCTGACCGTGCAGTTCCCTTTTGTATCTTTCTACTATCTAGTAAGCGGACCTCGCTTTGCTGAACCTACCTTCATACTGCGTATGTCTTTTCCTCTGAACTCACCGTCAATATATGTGGGGGGCTTCTGTCTCCTTTTCGGGGGAATTTCCCTAGAGGTAAGCCAGGTCTGTTTTTTCCTCTACTAGGGTAAGTTAGTCCTCCGGCTGGCGAGAGACGTCTAGGGATAAAACTTAGGCACGCCCCCCGGCCACTATTAGTTGTGTGGTAGGTTTAGCTCACGGTCAGCTCGAGATTCCATCACCCAAGAGCTTGTCCGTTATTTATGTGTCCTGACGTTCCCCTGCCATTGGGAACCATGACAGTATGGCCGGCCCAGTGTTAAAACTGTTGGCAGAAGAAAGGAGAGAAAAAGAAGTCTGCAAATTTTTTTTTTTTTTTTTCCTTGGTGCTTGCTCTATAGTTGAATCAGTTGCATTTCAGCTCTAATTGCAGTCTTTGTCTCCCTCTCCTTCTAACCCTTGAATGGCTCTGATCTCACCTGCTTAAAATGGATCCTCAGAGTTTGGCTACAGGTTTGAATAATCTTGCCACAAAAGTTCAAAATTTACAGGATTTTGTTATACATGCTCCTATATCTGAACCTAGAATTCCTATACCAGAGTTTTTCTCCGGAGATAGATCTCGTTTTCTGAATTTCAAATATAATTGTAAATTATTTCTTTCTCTGAGACCTCGCTCCGCTGGAGATCCCGCACAGCAGGTTAAGATTGTAATTTCCTTGCTGCGAGGTGACCCTCAAGATTGGGCATTTGCATTGGCACCAGGGGATCCTGCGTTGCTCAATGTGGATGCATTTTTTCTGGCTTTGGGGTTGCTTTATGAGGAACCTAATTTAGAGATTCAGGCTGAAAAAGCCTTGATGGCCCTATCTCAAGGGCAAGATGAAGCTGAAATATACTGCCAAAAATTTCGTAAATGGTCTGTGCTTACTCAGTGGAATGAGTGCGCTTTGGCGGCGAATTTCAGAGAGGGTCTCTCTGATGCCATTAAGGATGTTATGGTGGGGTTCCCTGCGCCTACAGGTCTGAATGAGTCCATGACAATGGCTATTCAGATTGATCGGTGTTTGCGGGAGCGTAAACCTGTGCACCATTTGGCGGTGTCTTCTGAGAAGGCGCCAGAGAATATGCAATGTGATAGAATTCTGTCCAGAAGCGAACGGCAGAATTTTAGGCGAAAAAATGGGTTATGCTTCTATTGTGGTGATTCGACTCATGTTATATCAGCATGCTCTAGACGCACAAAGAAGGTTGATAAGTCTGTTTCAATTGGCACTTTACAGTCTAAGTTTATTCTATCTGTGACTTTGATTTGTTCATTATCGTCAATTACCGCGGACGCCTATGTCGACTCTGGCGCCGCTTTGAGTCTTATGGATTGGTCCTTTGCCAGGGGCTGTGGGTTTAATCTAGAGCCTCTGGAAGTCCCTATACCTCTGAAGGGTATTGATTTTACGCCATTGGCTAGTAATAAACCACAATACTGGACACAAGTGACTATGCGTATGACTCCAGACCATCAGGAGGTGATTCACTTCCTTGTGTTGTACAATCTACATGATGTTTTGGTGCTCGGATTGCCATGGTTACAATCTCATAATCCAGTCCTTGACTGGAAAACAATGTCTGTGTTAAGCTGGGGATGTCAGGGGGCTCATGGGGACGTACCTTTGGTTTCCATTTCATCATCTATTCCCTCTGAGATTCCGGCATTTTTGTCTGATTATCGTGATGTTTTTGAGGAGCCTAAGCTTGGTTCACTCCCTCCTCACAGAGATTGTGATTGTACCATAGATCTGATTCCAGGCAGTAAATTTCCAAAGGGTCGTTTGTTTAATTTATCCGTACCTGAACATGTTGCTATGCGAGAGTATATTAAGGAGTCCCTGGAAAAGGGACATATTCGTCCTTCTTCATCTCCCTTAGGAGCCGGTTTTTTCTTTGTATCTAAAAAAGATGGCTCTTTGAGGCCGTGTATTGATTATCGACTCTTGAATAAAATTACAGTCAAATATCAGTATCCTTTGCCACTGCTGACTGATTTGTTTGCTCGAATAAAAAGGGCTAAGTGGTTCTCTAAGATTGATCTTCGTGGGGCGTATAATTTGGTGCGAATTAAGCAGGGGGATGAGTGGAAAACCGCATTTAATACGCCCGAGGGCCATTTTGAGTATTTAGTAATGCCTTTTGGTCTTTCAAATGCCCCTTCGGTCTTTCAGTCCTTTATGCATAACATTTTCCGTGAATATTTGGATAAATTTATAATTGTGTATCTGGATGATATTTTGATTTTTTCGGATGACTGGGACTCTCATGTCCAACAAGTCAGGAGGGTTTTTCAGGTTTTGCGGGCTAATTCCTTGTGTGTATTTTTGGGGTTCAAAAGATTTCTTTTTTGGGGTACATTTTTTCCCCTTCTTCCATTGAGATGGATCCTGTCAAGGTTCGGGCTATTTGTGATTGGACGCAACCTACTTCTCTTAAGAGCCTTCAGAAATTCTTGGGCTTTGCTAATTTTTATCGTCGATTTATAACTGGTTTTTCGGATGTTGCTAAACCTTTGACTGATTTGACTAAAAAGGGTGCTGATGTTGCTGATTGGTCCCCTGCTGCTGTGGAGGCCTTTCGGGAGCTTAAGCGCCGCTTTTCTTCTGCCCCTGTGTTGCGTCAGCCTGATGTTGCTCTTCCTTTTCAGGTTGAGGTCGACACTTCCGAGATCGGAGCTGGGGCGGTTTTGTCGCAGAAAAGTTCCGACTGCTCCGTGATGAGACCTTGTGCGTTCTTTTCTCGAAAATTTTCGCCCGCCGAGCGAAACTATGATATTGGTAATCGGGAGCTTTTGGCTATGAAGTGGGCTTTTGAGGAGTGGCGTCATTGGCTTGAGGGGGCTAGACATCAGGTGGTGGTATTGACCGATCACAAGAATCTGATTTATCTTGAGTCTGCCAAGCGCCTGAATCCTAGACAGGCGCGCTGGTCGTTGTTTTTCTCTCGGTTTAATTTTGTGGTCTCATACCTTCCAGGTTCTAAAAATGTGAAGGCAGATGCCCTTTCTAGGAGTTTTGAGCCTGATTCCCCTGGTGATTCTGAACCTACAGGTATCCTTAAGGATGGGGTGATATTATCTGCTGTTTCCCCAGACCTGCGACGGGCTTTGCAGGAGTTTCAGGCGGATAGACCTGATCGTTGCCCGCCTGGTAGACTGTTTGTTCCTGATGATTGGACCAGTAGAGTCATCTCGGAGGTTCATTCTTGTGCGTTGCAGGTCATCCTGGAATCTTTGGTACTAGGGATTTGGTGGCTAGGTCCTTCTGGTGGCCTTCCCTGTCTCGAGACGTACGAGTTTTTGTGCAGTCTTGTGATGTTTGTGCTCGGGCCAAGCCTTGTTGTTCTCGGGCTAGCGGATTGTTGTTATCTTTGCCTATTCCGAAGAGGCCTTGGACTCACATCTCTATGGATTTTATTTCTGATCTCCCTGCTTCTCAGAAAATGTCTGTCATCTGGGTGGTGTGTGACCGTTTTTCAAAGATGGTTCATTTGGTACCTTTGCCTAAGTTGCCTTCCTCATCCGAATTGGTTCCTCTGTTTTTTCAAAATGTGGTTCGCTTGCATGGTATTCCGGAAAATTTCGTTTCTGACAGGGGGACCCAGTTCGTGTCTAGATTTTGGCGGGCATTCTGTGCTAGGATGGGCATTGATTTGTCTTTTTCGTCTGCGTTCCATCCTCAGACTAATGGCCAGACGGAGCGAACTAATCAGACCTTGGAGACTTATTTGAGGTGTTTTGTGTCTGCGGATCAGGATGACTGGGTTGCCTTTTTGCCGTTGGCAGAGTTTGCCCTCAATAATCGGGCTAGTTCTGCCACTTTGGTTTCTCCTTTCTTTTGCAATTCGGGGTTTCACCCTCGTTTTTCTTCCGGTCAGGTGGAGTCTTCGGATTGTCCTGGAGTGGATACTATGGTGGATAGGTTGCATCGGATTTGGGGACAGGTGGTGGACAATTTGAAGTTGTCCCAGGAGAAGACTCAGCATTTTGCCAACCGCCGTCGTCGTGTTGGTCCTCGTCTTCGTGTTGGGGACTTGGTGTGGTTGTCTTCCCGTTTTGTCCCTATGAGGGTTTCTTCTCCTAAGTTTAAGCCTCGGTTCATCGGTCCTTATAGGATTTTGGAGATTCTTAACCCTGTATCCTTTCGTTTAGACCTTCCGGCATCTTTCGCTATCCATAATGTCTTCCATCGGTCGTTGTTGCGGAGGTATGAGGTGCCGGTTGTTCCTTCTACCGAGCCTCCTGCTCCTGTGCTGGTTGAGGGTGAATTGGAGTATGTTGTGGAGAAAATCTTGGACTCCCGTATTTCCAGACGGAGACTACAATATCTGGTTAAGTGGAAGGGTTATGGTCAAGAAGATAATTCTTGGGTAACTGCTTCTGATGTTCACGTCTCTGATTTGGTTCGTGCCTTTCATAGGGCTCATCCGGATCGCCCTGGTGGTTCTTGTGGGGGTTCGGTGCCCCCTCCGTGAGGGGGGGGTACTGCTGTGAATCTGCTTTTGGGCTCCTTCTGGTGGTGGCTAGTGGTACTGGTGACTCGGGTGTGTTTTCTTTCTCAGTTCACCTGTTTTCATCAGTAGTGGGGAGTTCCTATTTATTCCTGCTCTTCAGTCATTGCCTTGCCGGCCATCAATGTAACCAGAGCCTTTCTGTTGCATGTTCCTGCTCCTAGACTACTGATCAGCTAAGTTGGACTCTTAGTCCTAAGTTTGTTTTGCATTTTTTGTTCCAGTTTACAGTTATGTCATTCTCTGTAGCTGGAAGCTCTTGTGGGCTGAAATTACCACTCCGGTGTCATGAGTTGACACATGAGTCTTAAAGTAATTTCAGGATGGTATTTTAAAAGGGTTTTCAGCTGACCGTGCAGTTCCCTTTTGTATCTTTCTACTATCTAGTAAGCGGACCTCGCTTTGCTGAACCTACCTTCATACTGCGTATGTCTTTTCCTCTGAACTCACCGTCAATATATGTGGGGGGCTTCTGTCTCCTTTTCGGGGGAATTTCCCTAGAGGTAAGCCAGGTCTGTTTTTTTCTCTACTAGGGTTAGTTAGTTCTTCGGCTGGCGAGAGACGTCTAGGGATAAAACTTAGGCACGCCCCCCGGCCACTATTAGTTGTGTGGTAGGTTTAGCTCACGGTCAGCTCGAGATTCCATCACCCAAGAGCTCGTCCGTTATTTATGTGTCCTGACGTTCCCCTGCCATTGGGAACCATGACAGAGCGGCGGCTGCTGCTCCTCATTGTGCCGCGTGGGTGCTGTGGGGCGGCGGCTCCTCTTCTTCAGTGTGGGGCCTCTGTGCTGCTGGGCGGCGGCGGCGGCTTATCTTCAGGCAGTCGGGGCTCCTCCGGTATCTCCTTAAAGCCCGGAGGCCCTGCCAGCAACTCCATCGGTGCAATGCGGTGGCCTCCGGGAACATGGCCGCTGCTCAGATTCAGATCTCGTCCCGAGATCTCGGGAGACGAGATCTGAATCTGAGCAGCGGCCATTTTCCCGGAGACAGCTCCATTGCTGCTATGCGGTGGCCTCCGGGAAAATGGCCGCTGGGGGCGGCGCATGCTCAGATTCAGATCTCGTCTCCTGAGATCTCGGGACGAGATCTGAATCTGAGCAGCGGCCATGTTCCCGGAGGCCACTGCATTGCACCGATGGAGTTGCCGGCAGGGCCTCCGGGCTTTAAGGAGATACCGGAGGAGCCCCGACTGCCTGAAGATAAGCCGCTGCCGCCACCCAGCAGCACAGAGGCCCCACACTGAAGAAGAGGAGCCGCCGCCCCACAGCACAGCCGCCGCCGCTCACAGCAGAGACCCCACGCTGCAGTGATACAATGAGGTAATGGGGGATACTCACTTTCCTGTGAGACGCCCCCTCGTCGTCATCAGGCCCACTCCCCCCCCACCCACCATATACACCCGGCAAGGCGATACCCGGCGTATAAGACGACCCCCGACTTTTAAGAAGATTTTCAGGGGTTAAAAAGTCGTCTTATACGCCGGAAAATACGGTATTATTATTTTATTGACCAATTCAGTTTTGAAGTGACTTTGGGGGTCCTATATATTGGAAACACCCATTTTAAAAACAGCGCCCCTCAACATATTCAACATTGTTTTCAAGCAGCTTATTATCCCTTCAGGAATTAAGCAAAGTGACATGACAGGAATGAAAAAGTGTATTTTTACAACCTAAATGTTTCTAACCCTTGATCTGGGCGCTATAGCCGGAAGACCTTAAGGCCGTTATTTGGCCATCAATTGCCACCGCAAACATCAGGAGTCAGGACCAATTACAATGATACCATTACAATTTATCACACAATTAGACCCTAATATTATGGAGGTTCTGAAATAACCTGGATCAGTATTATCCTCATCAATTTTCACTTTCTGATTGTCGCCTGTGAATGGTGATGAATATTGGTTTATATTAGTATCTGACCTGCTCTGAGGATGGGGCGCAAGTCATTAACACTGAATTTGTCTAACGCTCTGATTCCAATGAAGCAGTATACACAGAGGCCTCGATACGCCAGGGACACATTGTATCCTTGGGTTTCTCCATCGCTGAATCCTGCAGGACACATCGGTGAACAGTCCCTTCCAGATTCCCGTCCTTACGGTTCTGGGCGATGGAGTCCCCCATCTATCTGTGTTATAAATCCCTTCTGAATGTCGGGGTTCAGGGGCCGGACGAGGACCCCGAGAGGAGATCATGGTTTCCTCATTGCTGATTTACTTCCTAGGAAACCCCACCATTACTAAGGATTCTACCCGATTAGGCCGGCGTCACACTAGCGAGTTTTACGGACGTATGTGCGCAGAAAATACGCATTGCACACGGCCCAATGATTCTCTATGGGGCAGCTCCTATCTGCCGTATATTATGCATCCGTAATATACGGTATGTTACGGGCGTAGAAAATCGCAGCATGCTGCGTTTGTCAGCGTATTGCGCAAAAAATCTGCCAATGAAGGTCTATGGGGGCGAGAAAAATATGGATTACACACGGACCATGCGTGTGACTTGCGAGAAATACGCAGCGGTGTTCTATAGAAAAGCCGGCAATTCAGTGCGGTGTACAGTAACATCACACTGACAGAATAGAATAGATAGAATAAATGTGTACACATTCACCAAGTTTTACAGCCAGGAGCACAGCTGCATTAGCAGAGCTCCTGGGTGTAAAATGATTTAACCCTTCAGATGGATTTACAGCGTGGGACAAGACTGATTGACGGAAGGTATGGGATATTGTTGTTTGTTTAAACTTTATTTCAGGTGACAAGGGTCTTCAGGTGGATTAAGAGTATAATTAAATACTACAACACCATGTGTCTTTATTTCACTAAAATGTGTGTTTTATTAACCATTTCGTACTATTGGATTAATAATGGATAGGTGTCATAATTGACGCCTCTCCATTATTAATCTGGCTTGTCACCTTACAATAGCAAGGTGACATTAACCCTTCATTACCCCATATCCCACCGCTACACGGGAGTGGGAAGAGAGTGGCCAAGTGCCAGAATAGGCGCATCTTCCAGATGTGCCTTTTCTGGGGTGGCTGGGGGCAGATGTTTGTAGCCACGGGGGGGCCAATAACCATGGACCCTCTCCTGGCTATTAATATCTGCCCTCAGTCACTGGCTTTACCACTCTGGCGGAGAAAATTGCGCGGGAGCCCACGCCAGTTTTTTCCAGCATTTAACCCTTTAATTTAATAGCTAAAGCCCCCAAATTTTACACAAAGACACATCTTACATTAGTAGAGAGGAATATGTAATAAAAGAAGGGATATGAGATGGTTTACTGTATGTAACCATGTCTCCTATCCTGTCGGGTTTGTGAAGGAGAAAGAAAAAGCTGGCAATTGAATTACCGGCTTTTCTGCTATCTAGCGCTGAATTAAATATAAATATACATATATGTGTCTCACTGACATTATATATATATATATATATATATATATATATATATATATACTGTATATATGTTTTTAAGAATATTTGAGCCGATGGATCCTTGATATGTCCATTTTGCAAGCCTGCGAGAAAAAAATCGCCGTACGGAAGCCATACGGATGACACACGGATAAATTTGTCCATAAAAATCGCATCCTTACATTGAATACAGAACAGTGTTTTGGGACAATTACTGCGTATTACGGCCGTAAAACCCAGACAGGAAGCCGGAGCTGCTGGGGCCCCTGGAGGACAGGACCCCGACCAAATCACCATCATATTCAGGGATGAGAAACTGTGCACCAGATTCACTGGAGGACACAGACTCATGGAAAGTTCTAGAGATGATGGAACAGTTGCCAGAGCGCCATTTTCCAGGTGGTTGGGATGAGGGGATATTAATCTCAGCCTGAAGTGAAGCCCCTATAGATAGTCACTATTCTATGGGCCTACAGAAATGTAATCACTTCCCACCACATTCCTTCTACTTTCCTTCATATATTCTTCCTCCGCTTCCTGCCTTCACTTTTCTCTAGATTTCCGTGCCCAGACTTCATTTTTTAAAACCCTTTTTTACTTTTCTTTCTCCACAGTTCCCTTTTTTTCACTTCATTAATTATTTCCTTTTCCCACTTCTTCTTTTTCTGTTTCCATCTTTCTTCCTTTCTTTCTCTTTATTTTCTTCCTTCCTTCTTCCTTTCTTTGTCCTTCTTCCTCCATTACTTTCACCACATTTTTCCCATCTTTGTTTCCTACCCTGCTCTCACCTTACAATCCTCCCTCTTTAATTTCTTTTCCTCCTATCTTCTTTCATCCCAGCTTCTGTTTTGTCATTTTTCCCCTCTTCTTCCTTACTTAGTCTTTTTCCTACTTTTTCTCATCTATTTCCCCCTCCATTCATTCCTACCTCCTTCCTTCCTTCTTTCCTTCCCTCCTTCCTTCTGCCCTTCCTTCCTCCTTACCTCCTTCTATCCTTCCTTCCATTTATCCATCTTCTATTCCTGCTTTTTTCCTTCTTTTTTTTATTCCTTTCTCCGCTTCCTCCTTCCCACCTTCCTTCATTTTTATTATTAAACTGCTTCTTCTTTTATCCCTTCCCCCTTTTTAATTTTCCCCAACTTCACGTCTTTTCTTCCCTTCATTCCTTTTTTCCTTCTTTCTTCCTTTCTACCTTCATTCCCTTTTTCCACCTGTCCTTTCTTTTGTCCTCCTTCCTTCTTTCTAGTTTTCATCTTCTCTTCCTGCTTTTTTCTACATCCTTTTTTCCTACCTCCAATTCTTCCTACCCAATGACATTCCTTCTTTCTTCCTTTCTTCCTTCTTTGATTCCTTCATTCCTTTCTTTCATTCTTCCCTTTCTTCTTTAAAAACCTATCACCCTTCCCTTTCCCTCACCTTCTATTACATTGTCTTCCTTTCCCCTCCTTTCCTCCTTCACTCTTTCTTTTCATCTTCACTTTACTTTCTTTCTTCCTTTGCTCCTGTCCCATCTTCCTCCCAGTTTCACTTGTTTCCTTCCCTTATTCCTTCTTTCCTACTTCCCTTCTTTCCCACCTATCTTCCTTTGTTCCCCCTCCATTTTTCATTCCCTTTATCCTTCCTTCTTGACTTTCCCTTTCTTGCTTTCTCTTCTTCTCTGCCTATGAATTCCTAGAAGTGGCTCCATCTTTTAGGATCTTTCCCTTCCACTCGCAGATTCTCTGTTCTCTTCTAAATGTTGGAATTGAACCTTGAGTGAATGGTAGAGAAGCGCTAGAGGCCGCTATGACTCGGCAGCACACCAGTCGCCGTACATCACACCGTGTATCGCAGCGCCATAAACACATTTGTCCTATTAACCCCTTACCGACATCGGACGTACTATTCCGTCCGATGTCAGCTCCCCTGCTTTGATGCAGGGCTCCGCGGTGAGCCCGCATCAAAGCTGGGACATGTCAGCTGTTTTGAACAGCTGACATGTGCCCGCAATAGCGGAGGGTGAAATCGCGATCTGCCCGCAACTATTAACTAGTTAAATGCCGCTGTCAAACGCAGACAGCGGCATTTAACTACCGCATCCGGCCGTGTGGCCGGAAATGACGTCATCGCCGACCCCCGTCACATGATCGGGGGTCGGCGATGCTTCAGTATTGTAACCATAGAGGTCCTTGAGACCTCTATGGTTACTGATCGCCGGTGGCTGTGAGCGCCACCCTGTGGTCGGCGCTCACAGCACACCTGATTTTCTGCTGCATAGCAGCGATCTGATGATCGCTGTTATGTAGCAGAGGCGATCGTGCTGTGCCAGCTTCTAGCCTCCCATGGAGGCTATTGAAGCATGGCAAAAGTAAAAAAAAAAAGTTAAAAAAAATGTGAAAAAAATAAAAAAAACATAAAAGTTTAAATCACCCCCCTTTCGCCCCAATCAAAATAAATCAATAAAAAAATCAAACCTACACATATTTGGTATCGCCGCGTTCAGAATCGCCCGATCTATCAATAAAAAAAAGCATTAACCTGGTCGCTAAATGGCGTAACAAGAAAAAAAAATCGAAACGCCATTATTACGTTTTTTGGTCACCGTGACATTGCATTAAAATGCAATAATGGGCGATTAAAAGAACGTATCTGCACCAAATTGAAATCATTAAAAATGCCAGCTCAGCACGCAAAAAATAAGCCCTCAACCGACCCCAGATCACGAAAAATGGAGATGCTACGAGTATCGGAAAATGGCACAATTTTTTTTTTTTTAGCAAAGTTTGGAATTTTTTTTCACCACTTAGATAAAAAATAACCTAGTCATGTTAGGTGTCTATGAACTCGTAATGACCTGGAGAATCATAATGGCAGGTCAGTTTTAGCATTTAGTGAACCTAGCAAAAAAGCCAAACAAAAAACCAGTCTGGGATTGCACTTTTTTTGCAATTTCACCGCACTTGGAATTTTTTTCCCGTTTTCTAGTACATGCCATGGTAAAACCAATGATGTCGTTCAAAAGTACAACTCGTCCCGCAGAAAATAAACCCCCACATGGCCAAATTGACGGAAAAATAAAAAAGGTATGGCTCTGGGAAGGAGGGGAGCGAAAAACGAACACGGAAAAACGAAAAATCCCACGGTCATGAAGGGGTTAAACACTAATTATTGGGCCATTGCATTAATGAACATTCCAGCATTTATAAAAGTGTGAACCTGTGAGTCACCGATTCCCGGCCGCCGCTCCACCCTGATCTAGAACAAGGGCGCAGTATATAAATAAATCTGCAATATCAGCGATGGGCACAACAGCTGTGGAAGAGGAGAGCGTGAAGAATGGCCGGACGCTCAGGTCCTCGGGGTCTCCAGACAGTGAGGCCTGAATCCTGAGCCGGGCCGCAGGGCGAGTGCCTTAGATGTCCCCATTATTATTAGCACATATTGTTACCAGTTTTATTATTGCGATATTGCGATTATTTTTCAGCCGGTGGATGAAGCTTCTGACGTCAGAGGGGCGAGCAGACCCCATAGCGAGAGCAGTAAATGGCCTCCAGGACACAATGACCTACAACACCGAGCACAGGACAGTCCACAAGGTGCTAAAGACCCGGCATCTGGGCAACCTGCTGACATCACGGCTACAGAGTCACCAATATACATATATGTCACTTGTGAGCGGAGACTCAGGAGCTTTACAGGCAGCGGCTCCGGAGCTCTCAGTCACAGCTTCATTGACAGTTTACAGGTTAATAAACTTCTATCATACTCATATATTCAATACTCAAAAATAAAGTATAAGGCTGTGTGCACACGTTGCGGATATTTCACGGTTGTTTCGTGTTTTTTCACTATAAAAACGCAATAAAAATGTTTACAATACTCATACAGATGCATCCCATCATTTAGAATGTACTCTGCAATTTTTGTGCATATATTGCGTCTTTTTCCGCGAAAAAAAACGCATTGAGGAAAAAAACGCAGCATGTTCATTAATTTTGCTATTTTTTTTGCGGATTTCCCACTATATTATTGCGTCCCAGAAACTCCAGAAAAAAACGCAAAAAATCCACAAAAAAAAGTGCAAAAAAAATAGTGAAAAATACCCATGCAGATTTCTTGCACAAAATGCCTGGATTTGTTAAGGAAATTTCTGCAAGAAATCCTGACGTGTGCACATAGCCTGAAAAAGAAATAGAGTTTTGATAAATCATTGCTGGATCCTGACTTTTATATATTTGAGATGGCAGCTAGTGGAGGACACAATATCAGAAGTCAAAACCGATAGTGATAAAAAATGAAAGCACACCCTAGTAGTGGCTGCAGACAGGATCTTATGTATCTCTGTATACAGGGAGCTCCCCCTAGTGGTGGCTGCAGACAGGATCTTATGTATCTCTGTATACAGGGAGCTCCCCCTAGTGGTGGCTGCAGACAGGATCTTATCATGTATCTCTGTATACAGGGAGCTCCCCCTAGTGGTGACTGCAGACAGGATCTTATCATGTATCTCTGTATACAGGGAGCTCCCCCTAGTGGAGGCTGCAGACAGGATCTTATCATGTATATCTGTATACAGGGAGCTCCCCCTAGTAGTGGCTGCAGACAGGATCTTATGTATCTCTGTATACAGGGAGCTCCCCCTAGTGGTGGCTGCAGACAGGATCTTATCATGTATCTCTGTATACAGGGAGCTCCCCCTAGTGGTGACTGCAGACAGGATCTTATCATGTATCTCTGCATACAGGGAGCTCCCCGTAGTGGTGGCTGCAGACAGGATCTTATATATCTCTGTATACAGGGAGCTCCCCCTAGTGGTGGCTGCAGACAGGATCTTATCATGTATCTCTGCATACAGGGAGCTCCCCCTAGTGGTGGCTGCAGACAGGATCTTATATATCTCTGTATACAGGGAGCTCCCCCTAGTGGTGGCTGCAGACAGGATCTTATCATGTATCTCTGTATACAGGGAGCTCCCCCTAGTGGTTTCTGCAGACAGGATCTTATCATGTATCTCTGTATACAGGGAGCTCCCCCTAGTGGTGGCTGCAGACAGGATCTTATCATGTATCTCTGTATACAGGGAGCTCCCCCTAGTGGTTTCTGCAGACAGGATCTTATCATGTATCTCTGTATACAGGGAGCTCCCCCTAGTGGTGGCTGCAGACAGGATCTTATCATGTATCTCTGTATACAGGGAGCTCCCCCTAGTGGTTTCTGCAGACAGGATCTTATCATGTATCTCTGTATACAGGGAGCTCCCCCTAGTGGTGGCTGCAGACAGGATCTTATCATGTATCTCTATATACTGGGAGCTCCCCCTAGTGGTGGCTGCAGGCAGGATCTTATCATGTATCTCTGTATACAGGGAGCTCCCCTAGTGGTGACTGCAGACAGGATCTTATCATGTATCTCTGTATACAGGGAGCTCCCCCTAGTGGTGGCTGCAGACAGAATCTTATCATGTATCTCTGTATACAGGGAGCTCCCCCTAGTGGTGGCTGCAGACAGGATCTTATCATGTATCTCTGTATACAGGGAGCTCCCCCTAGTGGTGGCTGCAGACAGGATCTTATCATGTATCTCTGCATACAGGGAGCTCCCCCTAGTGGTGGCTGCATACAGGATCTTATCATGTATCTCTGTATACAGGGAGCTCCCCCTAGTGGTGGCTGCAGGCAGGATCTTATCATGTATCTCTGTATACAGGGAGCTCCCGTAGTGGTGACTGCAGACAGGATCTTATCATGTATCTCTGTATACAGGGAGCTCCCCCTAGTGGTGGCTGCAGACAGAATCTTATCATGTATCTCTGTATACAGGGAGCTCCCCCTAGTGGTGACTGCAGACAGGATCTTATCATGTATCTCTGTATACAGGGAGCTCCCCCTAGTGGTGGCTGCAGACAGGATCTTATCATGTATCTCTGTATACAGGGAGCTCCCCCTAGTGGTGACTGCAGACAGGATCTTATCATGTATCTCTGTATACAGGGAGCTCCCCCTAGTGGTGGCTGCAGACAGGATCTTGTCATGTATCTCTGTATACAGGGAGCTCCCTCTAGTGGTGGCTGCAGACAGGATCTTATCATGTATCTCTGTATACAGGGATCTCCCCCTAGTGGTGGCTGCAGGCGGGATCTTATCATGTATCTCTGTATACAGAGAGCTCCTCCTAGTGGTGACTGCAGACAGGATCTTTTCATGTATCTCTGTATACAGGGAGCTCCCCTTAGTGGTGGCTGCATACAGGATCTTATCATGTATCTCTGTATACATGGAGCTCCCCCTAGTGGTGGCTACAGACAGGATCTTATCATGTATCTCTATATACAGGGAGCTCCCCCTAGTGGCGGCTGCAGACAGGAACTTATGTATCTCTATACAGGGAGCTCCCCCTAGTGGTGGCTGCAGACAGGATCTTATCATGTATCTCTGTATACAGGGAGCTCCCCCTAGTGGTGGCTGCAGACAGGATCTTATCATGTATCTCTGTATACAGGGAGCTCCCCCTAGTGGTGGCTGCAGACAGGATCTTATCATGTATCTCTGTATACAGGGAGCTCCCCCTAGTGGTGGCTGCAGACAGGATCTTATCATGTATCTCTGTATACAGGGAGCTCCCCCTAGTGGTGGCTGCAGACAGGATCTTATCATGCATCTCTGTATACAGGGAGCTCCCCCTAGTGGTGGCTACAGACAGAATCAGAGGCCTGCAGTTTTGATACTGGTGCTTAATCTGAGCCATCATACTAACAGCACTTGCAAGGGTTAATCATTTGTATCATATTTACTCTGCATTTTAGCCTAGGGAGGGAGAGTCGCAGGAACATAGAATGTGATAGAATCCAGTCTGCAGACAAGGATTAGGCCTGTGCTACCCATTAACAAATATATAGCTGCATGTTTTTTGTGGGGGCTGAAATTATGTAATATATTTTAATCCATAAAGTATTATGTGCTTTGGGTTCCTTTTTTGTGTTATATAACACACCCGAATATCATTGAAACGTTTTCCTGGGCTACATTTCTCAGCCATACACTATTCCATAGTATATAGTACATTTCTGTGATCTATAAAATAGAGAAAAAGCTTTGAAACCTTTTTCTGGATTGATTTTGATTGTCATCCATAAACTTTTGCGTTCTTTCTGTTATATTATTTTGGAATAAACTTCCAAAAATCGCTTTGATTGCTGCAGCTGACCAATCTTTTTCTTTTGTTAAAAATAAACTTGGTTTCGAGAGACCTAACAATTACAAAATGCGTAAGGCATGCAGTAAGTGATGGGGAAGTGGAAGTGTTGCTTATGGTGCACGCAGATGCCGAGGACGTAGGGCAGTTGCGACTAAGTCTGTTGCTGGAGCACAAAAAACATGCCTATCCTCGACACATAGATTCCTGTCCTACTTTGCAGGGAGGCATGGTACACCACTTCTGAAGCCAGAGGAGTGCAAACAGGTGGTCGGTTGGATAGCAGATAATGTATCCAGAAAGCTTGCCAGCACCACCAAGTCTTCCACATGGTCCAGTCTTTCCAGCCTACAGTCTGATTCACTTAATACTCACCCTGATCCTCCTTCCTCCCACCATGTTGAGTGCCGAGAGACTAGTAATCCTTCACTAGAACACTCCGAGATCTTTAGAACATCATTTCTTGATTGTGACCTCTCAACCAGCATGTACCAAGAGGGACGGGAGGACATGCTGTTTAGTAATGCACAACACTTAGAGCTGCAACGGTTAAAAGTACATGACGGTAGGGAACGGCAGATTTGGGATTAGGAGGAAGATGGTGATGAGACACAGTTGCCGCTAAGTCTTGTTGTTGTTTAGTCAGAAAATCAGAAGGACCAAGGTACAGTGGTGGAAGACGAGGCGGTGGATGACAAAGTCACTGGCCCAACCTGTGAATCTGGCATGCACAGCAGGGATAACAGCGCTGAAGGGGGGATCTGTAGCACCAAAACAGGCAGGAAGAAGCAATGGGGTGACCAGAGGGAGAAGACAGGCAACTGTTCCTCAGAGCACCGACACTCGTGAATTTCTCCATCAAAGAGTTAGGTGTTCCCCAATCTGGTACTTTTGTAAGGAGAGTTCTGAAACAAACAAAATGGTCATTTGCAACCTGTGCTATGACAGACCACTAAGAGCCTAACCACCACCAGCATAATCAGGCACATGCTGTCTAAGCACCCGACTCGATGGGAAGAACACCTGGGTCCACATTTGGTGTCAGCAGATGACACCACTGCCTCCTCCCCTGTGCTAGGTGCTTCCCAATGACCATGACACTGGTGCAGATGTCTCATTTCCTGCACTTATCCTTGCATATTCTGAATTACCATCATTAAGCACTTCTAAGTCCTGGTCCCAGCCCAACGTTCAGCTGTCCCTACTCAGGTTTTGGAATGCTAAAACGTTTTAATCAACCCACCCACAGGCCCGAATGCTAAACAGGCACATTTACAGGCTACTTGCCATGGTAATGTTGCAATTTAGGCTGGTAGACATGACTGATTTCGGCCAACTCATGGTGGCAGCTGTCCCTCAGTATTTGGTCCCCAGCCACCACTTTTTCTCCTCTTGTTGTGTTCCTGCCTTGTACCAGACAGTGTGCAGGATCATCACAAGTGCCTTTACCAATGCACTTACTAGCATTTTCCACTTAACCACCATGTTTATAAGAACCTGTGACCAGGGACGCTAGATTTCCCTGACAGCACACTAGGTGAACATTGTGGAGTTACATACTAACAAGCCACATATGCTCACAACGCCCAGGATTGCTGACCCTACTTCTATCAGGGTTTCCTCCAAATTCTACAATAGTTCCTGCACCCAATAATAACAGACCTGACAGATCTGTGTTTCATGTTGCTGAACCTCCAACCAGGCATGGTCGAATGTGTTAATGGGCATAAACTGGTGGCGGCTGTGAATCTTGGCAAACTCATACACATACCATGCTTGACACGTGCTCAACTTGGTATTTCAGCAGTTTCTGAAAACATCCTCAGATTTGCCAAAGCTTCTGGCGAAGGAACGCCATGTCAGCATCCATTTCCACAAGTCGGCCACAGCTGCCGCCGGTCATGCAGTGTTACAGCAGTGCATGCATGTGCCAGCTCACCGACTGATGTGCAACGTCACCACAAGCTGCATACACGGCAAGTCTTTGTGAGCAGCATAGGCCAGTGGTGGAAGACCAGCTCCAACACGCCCATCGGTATTCTGGTCAGCCTCTGCACATAACAACTGAAGAGTGTGTATGGATATCTGACATTTGTTTCTCCAAGACTTTGAGGACTCCACAAAGATGGCGAGCGGCAATGATGCCATAGTCAGCACAACGATCCCGCTTCTGTGCCTAACAATCGCTGCTCACAATTAAACATGAAGCTTTGCATGCGGATCAGGTGGGGATGGAGGAAGACGTGACACAGAGAAATTGTAGCCACCCAGCCTCATCTCATCTGCTCATCACAGCGCAGATTGGGTGACAATGAGGAAGTGGACACTGAGGAGGAGGAAGAGGAGAAACAGGAGCTGGTGACTAGCGCAACAGAGGCTAGTACCCACACAACCTTCATGCCGTCTCTCTTACGTGGATGGGCTGAGTAGGGGAATGAGGAGGAGGAGATAGAGAGTAGTCATCATGGTGGAGACAGGGCAGTGTTGGCTGTAGGGACCTTAGCACACATGGCAGACTTTATGTGCCATTGCCTTTCCCGTGACCCTCGCGTTATATTCATCTTGGCCAAAAAAAATAGTACTGGTTGTTCACCCTGCTAGACCCATGCTACAAGGAGAACTTTGCATCTCTCTTTCCTGAGGCGGAGAGGTGTGGTAGGATGGTGCTATTCCAGAAGGTGAGTGTGGAAAATGTGTTGAAAAAATTCCGATCAGACAATGCTAGTGGCAGGGGGCAAGCTTCGCTGCCCAACCAAGGAGGAGAGGCGCAGGAGTCACATGGAAGAGGCAGGGGTACACTGTCAAAGGCCAGGGACAATTTCATGACACCCTCCCAGTGTCCAGGCCCTGATGACTGGGTATTGTTAACAAGGAGGAAAATGCTTTTAAAGATGGTCAAACAATACCTATCAGTTGTTGCTTCCTTCATAAAGGAAAATGAAATTTCCTATTTTTTGTTAATAAAATGTATTTTAGTTACTTAAATTATAATTTAAAAAAAATCCTTTTGAACTCCTGCCTTATACACAAGTCATTATACAGGAGAGAATGTGTCTACATGTTTTTCCTGTACACTCCAATTGTGAATATTTTGTTGTCAGACCTTACAGTGGAGTAAAAGTGACCCCATTGTTCTCAGCAGCGATCTGGGGGTCAGAGATGTTTCCAGGGGTCTTCCGCAATCTGTTCTCCTTCCATTCAGCACCTTTTCCATCTATTTCAACATTTTCACTGCCCCCAGACCTCTCTGCCTCTTTGTAGGGTCTGCTGGAAAAAAGCTCGGCTTTCCCACTGACTCCCATTATACTCGTTACTCGAAACAAGCGCCTGAGCATTTTAGTCCTCGCTCAACTGTAGCAGTATCTCCTCCATGGGAGTCTGGCTGCGGGTTGGACCACTCTTCCCATTGAGAAAACATGGAGCTGGCTTGAGCTCTGTTCATGTGAACAGTGGAGTTAGGAAAGATTGCGCTTGTGATCTCCGGGACTTGGCCTGATTGGCCTCCATACCTCGGCCGGGTGACATCTTTATATTTAGGTGATGCTCCACTGGTGATAGACGTCTGCTGAGGATTTTACACATTGGACCTGACTAGTCGCCTCACCCAGATCATGTGTCTGACCCGGAATAATTCATGTTATTAATTACACATCGCTACAACTGATACATATCTTACCGCTGAATTATTAATACATTGTGTCGTGTTTTCATTGGTGTTTATAAACATTCCTGAATTGCAAAACTAATATAAAACATAAAATCACCTCCTTAAAGAAGGACTACACCCTATAATACCTTATCCGGAAGGAAGATGGAGAAAATAAATTCACAGGAACGTCCGAAGATTCACCCAGAAAGTCCGGCTCCAGCAAGAAGACGACAAGGTACCTGATAACATCGGAGTATCCCCAAACCAGGGACAAACCGGAGCGTTCAATAGGAAAAGACGGAAAACAGCCGGTGAGTAAAAATCCTACATTACTGGTATTATGGTATTAACAAGTGGACTAAACAAGAGGCACGGCACTGCAGAGCTGCACTCACTATTCTGCTGTGTACATACATTGCATTACTGATCCCAAGTTACATCCTGTATTATACCCCAGAGCTGCACTCACTATTCTGCTGGTGCAGTCACTGTGTACATACATTACATTACAGATCCTGAGTTACCTCCTGTATTATACTCCAGAGCTGCACTCACTATTCTGCTGGTGCAGTCACTGTGTACATACATTACATTACTGATCCTGAGTTACATCCTGTATTATACCCCAGAGCTGCACTCACTATTCTGCTGGTGCAGTCACTGTGTACATACATTACATTACAGATCCTGAGTTACCTCCTGTATTATACCCCAGAGCTGCACTCACTATTCTGCTGGTGCAGTCACTGTGTACATACATTACATTACTGATCCTGAGTTACATCCTGTATTATACCCCAGAGCTGCATTCACTATTCTGCTGGTGCAGTCACTGTGTACATACATTACATTACTGATCCTGAGTTACATCCTGTATTATACCCCAGAGCTGCACTCACTATTCTGCTGGTGCAGTCACTGTGTACATACATTACATTACTGATCCCGAGTTACATCCTGTATTATACCCCAGAGCTGCACTCACTATTCTGCTGGTGCAGTCACTGTGTACATACATTACATTACTGATCCTGAGTTACATCCTGTATTATACCCCAGAGCTGCACTCACTATTCTGCTGGTGCAGTCACTGTGTACATACATTACATTACTGATCCTGAGTTACATCCTGTATTATACCCCAGAGCTGCACTCACTATTCTGCTGGTGCAGTCACTGTACATACATTACATTACTGATCCTGAGTTACCTCCTGTATTATACCCCAGAGCTGCACTCACTATTCTGCTGGTGCAGTCACTGTGTACATACATTACATTACTGATCCCGAGTTACATCCTGTATTATACCCCAGAGCTGCACTCACTATTCTGCTGGGACAGTCACTGTGTACATACATTGCATTACTGATCCCGAGTTACATCCTGTATTATACCCCAGAGCTGCACTCACTATTCTGCTGGTGCAGTCACTGTGTACATACATTACATTACAGATCCCGAGTTACATCCTGTATTATACCCCAGAGCTGCACTCACTATTCTGCTGGTGCAGTCACTGTGTACATACATTACATTACTGATCCTGAGTTACATCCTGTATTATACCCCAGAGCTGCACTCACTATTCTGCTGGTGCAGTCACTGTGTACATACATTACATTACTGATCCTGAGTTACATCCTGTATTATACCCCAGAGCTGCACTCACTATTCTGCTGGTGCAGTCACTGTGTACATACATTACATTACTGATCCTGTGTACATCCTGCATTATTCTCCAGAGCTGCACTCACTATTCTGCTGGTGCAGTCACTGTGTACATACATTACATTACAGATCCCGAGTTACATCCTGTATTATACTCCAGAGCTGCACTCACTATTCTGCTGGTGCAGTCACTGTGTACATACATTACATTACAGATCCCGAGTTACATCCTGTATTATACCCCAGAGCTGCACTCACTATTCTGCTGGTGCAGTCACTGTGTACATACATTACATTACTGATCCTGAGTTATATCCTGTATTTTACCCCAGAATTGCACTCACTATTCTGCTGGTGCAGTCACTGTGCATACATTACATTACTGATCCTGAGTTACATCCTGTATTATACCCCAGAGCTGCACTCACTATTCTGCTGGTGCAGTCACTGTGTACATACATTACATTACTGATCCTGTGTACATCCTGCATTATTCTCCAGAGCTGCACTCACTATTCTGCTGGTGCAGTCACTGTGTACATACATTACATTACTGATCCTGAGTTACCTCCTGTATTATACCCCAGAGCTGCACTCACTATTCTGCTGGTGCAGTCACTGTGTACATACATTACATTACAGATCCCGAGTTACATCCTGTATTATACTCCAGAGCTGCACTCACTATTCTGCTGGTGCAGTCACTGTGTACATACAGTACATTACTTATCCTGAGTTACATCCTGTATTATACCCCAGAGCTGCACTCACTATTCTGCTGGTGCAGTCACTGTGTACATACATTACATTACTGATCCTGAGTTATATCCTGTATTATACCCCAGAATTGCACTCACTATTCTGCTGGTGCAGTCACTGTGTACATTACATTACTGATCCTAAGTTACCTCCTGTATTATACTCCAGAGCTGCACTCACTATTCTGCTGGTGCAGTCACTGTGTACATACATTACATTACTGATCCTGAGTTACATCCTGTATTATACCCCAGAGCTGCACTCACTATTCTGCTGGTGCAGTCACTGTGTACATACATTACATTACTGATCCTGGGTTAACTCCTGTATTATACTCCAGAGCTGCACTCACTATTCTGCTGGGCGTGTCCCGACCCATATCGCTGCGCTCAGCCCTGCTCCCGGCATTGTGCTAAGGCACACGGACTACAGGTACGTTTACCATAAACGCCGACTAGTCTATTTCCATCTACTTGGCCTCCTGCCGGTCACATATTAATCTGCACCGACGTGCCAGCCCAGGGTGCCGTTTGCAGCGCTGTTCATGTACCAGTAGGGAGGCTTGGAACCTCCGCAGACGTTGTGTTTGTTTTATTATATGCCTCTATGGTTTGTGGCATTATATTGTTGTCTCTAGTGCATCCCCTTATGCGCGGTCTCTATTCCCTTTTCCAGATATTTTTTACATCAGGGGTGGCGTCCACCTGTTTTTGAGTCCAGCTGCTGAGGGAAGTATACAGGTTGGCAAGCGCTGGTGTGTCCATTATATAGATGGTCCTAAACACATCGTCCACTGGGAGGATTTTTCGTTGCGTCGATACTAAGCACCGTGCGTTCCACGTGTGATACCTAACCACTGCGCTAACTAGAAATAAGGTGCAGCGGTCCCGACCACCAAGGTCTCCGAATGCTCCATAGGCCCATTCCGCATAGGAGAGACCGGCCAGCCGAGACCAGCCAATGAAGGCGCCCACCCTGTTGTACACCTCTGTGTTGAAGGGACAATGAAGCAGGAAGTGGTCCATGCTTTCCAGCAAGGTACCACAATGCTCCCGAGGACAATTCCTGTCCTCAGAGCTCCTACACTTCAGATTGTCCCTCACACACAGTTTCCCAAGGAAGCAGCGCCAAGCCAAGTCCCAAAACTTCAAGGGGATCCTGATAGAATTCAAAAGATGCAAACCCACCCCAAGATCCCGACTTGGGCAGTCCCTGAGCGCCAGAGGCCTCTGGAAATGGGTCAACAGAACCCTATTGTCAAGGAGTTTCCTTGGCAGAGTCCTGATCTCCCACATTCCCAGACCCCACCGACGAATTACCTTCAGAACCAAGGTAGCGTAAGCCGGAAGATGTCCATGCGGTGTGCGAAGATCCTTCACTTGTCCTCCTGTCTCCCATTCCTGGAAGAATGGCTGAAACCATCCCCTACAGGAGAGCACCCACAGAGGAGCCCTCTCTGTTATGGTTCTCAATGGCAAGAGAACATAACCCAGCATACATAGGAACTAGCTCTTGGAAGGATGGAAACTTAAACTGACCATGAACTAAACCTGCCGCACAACTAACAGTAGCCGGGTAGCGTAGCCTGCGTTTTATCCCTAGACTGTTATGACCCCAATGGCGAGGGTCTCAGAGGAACGTGGAAGTCTGCAGAATACAAAAATCCAGCTCATAGGGCAGTGGTAACTGGGTTGACCATATATCTACTCCTAACGCCAACACTAGAAGTAGCCGGGGATCATTCCTACGTTGATTCTAGATGACACGCGCCAGCCGGAGAATCTAGCTACCCCTAGTAGAGGAAAACAAAGACCTTTCTTGCCTCCAGAGAAGGGGACCCCAAAGCTGGATAGAAGCCCCCCACAAATAATGACGGTGAGGTAAGAGGAAATGACAAACACAGAAATGAACCAGGTTTAGCACAGAGAGGCCCGCTTACTGATAGCAGAATAAAGAAAGGTAACTTATATGGTCAACAAAAACCCTATCAAAATCCACACTGGAAATTCAAGAACCCCCGAACCGTCTAACGGTCCGGGGGGAGAACACCAGCCCCCTAGAGCTTCCTGCAAAGGTCAGGATATAGATTTGGAACAAGCTGGACAAAAATACAAAACCAAAACAAATAGCAAAAAGCAAAAGGCAGACTTAGCTGATATAACTGGAACCAGGATCAGTAGACAAGAGCACAGCAGACTAGCTCTGATAACTACGTTGCCAGGCATAGAACTGAAGGTCCAGGGAGCTTATATAGCAACACCCCTAACTAACGACCCAGGTGCGGATAAAAGGAATGACAGAAAAACCAGAGTAAAAAAAAAACTAGTAACCACTAGAGGGAGCAAAAAGCAAATTCACAACAGTACCCCCCCCTTAGTGAGGGGTCACCGAACCCTCACCACGACCACCAGGGCGATCAGGATGAGCGGCATGAAAGGCACGAACCAAATCGGCCGCATGAACATCAGAGGCGACCACCCAGGAATTATCCTCCTGACCATAGCCCTTCCACTTGACCAGGTACTGAAGCCTCCGCCTGGAGAGGCGAGAATCCAAGATCTTCTCCACCACGTACTCCAACTTGCCCTCAACCAACACAGGAGCAGGAGGCTCAGCAGAAGGAACTACAGGCACAATGTACCGCCGCAACAAGGACCTATGAAATACATTGTGAATAGCAAACGACACAGGAAGATCCAGACGAAAAGATACAGGATTAAGGATTTCCAATATCTTGTAAGGCCCAATAAAACGAGGTTTAAATTTGGGAGAGGAGACCTTCATAGGAACAAAGCGGGAAGAAAGCCATACCAAATCCCCAACGCGTAGTCGGGGACCCACACCGCGGCGGCGGTTGGTAAAGCG
The DNA here is from genome assembly GCF_051348905.1 of Ranitomeya variabilis. Taxonomy (NCBI): domain Eukaryota; kingdom Metazoa; phylum Chordata; class Amphibia; order Anura; family Dendrobatidae; genus Ranitomeya; species Ranitomeya variabilis. The sequence goes on from NC_135237.1 coordinate 14,213,247, forward strand.
CTGAGCCTTCTCCTGTGACAACTTCAAGTTGTCCACCACATGATTCCAGATCTGCTGCAACCTATCCACCACAGAATCCACCCCAGGACAGTCAGAAGGCTCCACATGACCCGAAGAAAAGCGAGGATGGAAACCAGAGTTGCAGAAAAAAGGCGAAACCAAGGTGGCGGAACTAGCCCGATTATTAAGGGCAAACTCAGCCAACGGCAAGAATGTCACCCAATCGTCCTGATCAGCAGAGACAAAACACCTCAAATAAGCCTCCAAAGTCTGATTGGTTCGCTCCGTCTGTCCATTAGTCTGAGGATGGAAAGCAGACGAAAACGACAAATCAATGCCCATCCTACTACAAAAGGATCGCCAGAACCTGGAAACGAACTGGGATCCTCTGTCTGACACAATATTCTCAGGGATGCCGTGCAAACGAACCACGTTCTGGAAAAACACAGGAACCAGATCGGAAGAGGAAGGCAGCTTAGGCAAAGGAACCAAATGGACCATCTTGGAGAAGCGATCACATATCACCCAGATAACGGACATGCCCTGAGATAGCGGAAGATCAGAAATGAAATCCATGGAGATATGTGTCCAAGGTCTCTTCGGGACAGGCAAGGGCAAGAGCAAACCGCTGGCACGAGAACAGCAAGGCTTAGCTCGAGCACAAGTCCCACAGGACTGCACAAATGACCGCACATCCCTTGACAAGGAAGGCCACCAAAAGGACCTGGCCACCAGATCTCTGGTGCCAAAAATTCCCGGGTGACCTGCCAACACCGAGGAATGAACCTCGGAAATGACTCTGCTGGTCCACTTATCCGGGACAAACAGTCTGTCAGGTGGACAAGACTCAGGCCTATCAGCCTGAAATCTCTGCAACACACGTCGCAGATCCGGAGAAATAGCTGACAAGATAACTCCATCTTTAAGAATACCAACAGGATCAGCGACTCCAGGAGCATCAGGCACAAAGCTCCTAGAAAGAGCATCGGCCTTCACATTCTTTGAACCTGGTAAATACGAGACAACAAAATCAAAGCGGGAGAAAAACAATGACCAGCGGGCCTGTCTCGGATTAAGGCGTTTAGCAGACTCGAGATACATCAGATTTTTGTGATCAGTCAAGACCACCACACGATGCTTAGCACCCTCGAGCCAATGACGCCACTCCTCAAATGCCCATTTCATGGCCAACAACTCCCGATTGCCCACATCATAATTTCGCTCGGCAGGCGAAAACTTCCTAGAGAAAAAGGCACAAGGTTTCATAACAGAGCAACCAGGGCCTCTCTGCGACAAAACGGCCCCTGCCCCAATCTCCGAAGCATCCACCTCAACCTGAAAGGGAAGTGAGACGTCAGGCTGGCACAAAACAGGCGCCGAAGTAAACCGGCGTTTCAACTCCTGGAAAGCCTCCACGGCAGCAGGAGCCCAGTTAGCTACATCGGAGCCCTTCTTGGTCATATCCGTCAAAGGTTTCACAATGCTAGAAAAATTAGCGATAAAACGACGGTAGAAGTTAGCGAAGCCCAAGAACTTCTGAAGACTCTTAACTGACGAGGGCTGAGTCCAATCAAGAATAGCTCGGACCTTGACTGGGTCCATCTCCACAGCAGAAGGGGAAAAAATGAACCCCAAAAAGGGAACCTTCTGTACACCAAAGAGACACTTTGAGCCCTTGACAAACAAAGAATTTTCACGCAAAATTTTAAAGACCAACCTGACCTGCTCCACATGCGAATCCCAATTATCCGAAAAAACCAAAATATCATCCAGATAAACAATCAAAAATTTATCCAGATACTTCCGGAAAATGTCATGCATAAAGGACTGAAAAACTGAAGGCGCATTGGAGAGCCCAAAAGGCATCACCAAGTACTCAAAATGACCTTCGGGCGTATTGAATGCGGTTTTCCATTCATCACCTTGCTTAATGCGCACAAGGTTGTACGCACCACGAAGGTCTATCTTGGTGAACCACTTGGCACCCTTAATCCGGGCAAACAAGTCAGACAACAGCGGTAAAGGATACTGAAATTTGACAGTGATCTTATTTAAAAGCCGATAATCAATACAAGGTCTCAAAGATCCGTCCTTTTTTGCCACAAAAAAGAATCCCGCACCAAGAGGGGAAGAAGACGGACGAATATGTCCTTTCTCCAGAGACTCCTTGATATATGAACGCATAGCGGTATGTTCAGGTACCGACAGATTAAACAGTCTTCCCTTAGGAAATTTACTGCCTGGGATCAAATCTATAGCACAGTCACATTCCCTATGAGGAGGCAATGCACTGGACTCAGACTCACTGAAGACATCCTGATAATCAGACAAATACTCCGGAACTTCCGAAGGCGTAGAAGAAGCAATAGACACAGGCAGGGAATCCCCATGAATACCACGACAGCCCCAACTTGAGACTGACATAGCCTTCCAGTCCAGGACTGGATTATGGGTCTGTAACCATGGCAGCCCTAAAACAACCAAATCATGCATTTTATGTAAAACCAGGAAACGTATCACCTCGCGGTGTTCAGGAGTCATGCACATGGTAACCTGTGTCCAATACTGCGGTTTATTTGCTGCCAATGGTGTAGCATCAATACCCCTAAGAGGCAGGGCCGTATTTGCCACTAGGCACTTGAGGGCACGTGCCTAGGGCGGGGACAGGCGGGGGGGCGGCACCTGAGCAAGGTTTTTTTTTTTTTTTTGTTTTTTTTTTAATACCAGTCCTGTGCGACGCGTCCCTTCCTGAACACAGGGGGCGGCAGAGCGGCAGCCAGAACACGTGGTGCTGGTGCCGACTCTCCCTACTCCCCCTGCTGAGACACAGTGACCCCCTGCTCACAGTCTGGTGCCCGGCCGGAATGTGAGTGACTGCTGAGGTGGAGGGGCGGCGCACTGTGTCCCGACCCTGGGTCCTGTCCTGGACTCACATTGCCTGCCTGGAGGAATCGCAGTAGAGCAGTACATACACAGTGAGTAGTGTACTGTCTCTGCAATGATCAGCCTCCTTGCTCCTGCCCGCGCGCTGCCTGCTGCATGGCTCTGTCTGTGACTCACCTCACGGTCCTCACCCCTTCCCTCACATTCCTCAGCCTCATCTCTGCCTGTAGTGCCTGAGGCTGGAGGAGCCTTGCAAACACAGCAGCCCTTAAGTGTTTAATGTCTTTGATCTTTGCTCCCGGCAGACGGACCCAGAGAGTGAGTGGTGGGGGTGGGGTATAATACAGCCCCACTCACTCTATCTGGGTCCTGGGAGCAAACATTGCCAGTGCTGGTGTGCAGAGCTGTGTGTGTGTGTGTGTGTCTGTGCGTGCAAAGCTGTATGTGTGTGGGGCTGTATGTGCGTGTGTGCTGGCAGCGGAGCTGTATGTGTGTGTGCGCGGAGTTGTATGTATGTGTCTGTGTGTGTGCGGACCTCTGTGTGTGCGGACCTCTGTGTGTGCGGAGCGGAGCTGTATGTGTGTGTCTGTGTGGTGCTGTGTGCACGGGCAGTGGAGCTGTATGTGTGTGCGCGCGGAGTTGTATGTATGTGTGCGTCTGTGTGTGTGCGGACCTCTGTGTGTGCGGAGCTGTATGTGTGTCTGTGTGGTGCTGTATGTGCGGGCAGCGGAGCTGTATGTGTGTGTGCGCGGAGTTGTATGTATGTGTCTGTGTGTGTGCGGACCTCTGTGTGTGCGGACCTCTGTGTGTGCGGAGCGGAGCTGTATGTGCGTGTCTGTGTGGTGCTGTGTGCACGGGCAGTGGAGCTGTATGTGTGTGCGCGCGGAGTTGTATGTATGTGTGCGTCTGTGTGTGTGCGGACCTCTGTGTGTGCGGAGCTGTATGTGTGTCTGTGTGGTGCTGTATGTGCGGGCAGCGGAGCTGTATGGGCATGTGTGCACGGGCAGCGGAGCTGTATGTGTGTGTGCGCGCGGAGTTGTATGTATGTGTGTGTCTGTGTATGTGCGTCTGTGTGTGCGGAGCTGTATGTGTGTGTCTGTGTGGTGCTGTATGTGTGTGTGGCGCTCTGTGTGTGCGGAGCTGAATGTATGTGTGTGTCTGTGTGGTGCTGTGTGTGTGCGGAGCTCTGTGTGTGTGTGCGGAGCTGAATGTATGTGTGTGTCTGTGTGGTGCTGTATGTGTTTGTGTGTGCGGAGCTATATCTGTGTGGGGCTGTATGTGTTTGTGTGTGTGCGGGCAGCGGAGCTGTGTGTGTGTGTGCGGAGCTGTATGTATGTGTGTGTGCAGTGCTGTATGTGTGTGTGTGCGGAGCTGTATGTGTGTGGGTCTGTATGTGTGTGTGTGTGCGGGCAGCGGAGCTGTATGTGTGTGTGTGCGCGGGCAGCGGAGCTGTATGTGTGTCTGTGGTGCTGTGTGTGTGGGGCTGTATGTGTGTGTGTGCGGGCAGCGGAGCTATATGTGTGTTTGTGTGCGGAGCTGTGTGTTTGTGTGCGGAGCTGTGTGTTTGTGTGCGGAGCTGTGTGTGTGCGGAGCTGTGTGTTTGTGTGCGGAGCTGTGTGTTTGTGTGTGGAGCTGTATGCATGTGTGTGTCTGTGGTGCTGTATGTGTGTGCAGAGCTGTATGTGTGTTTGTGCAGAGCTGTGTGTGGCGCTGTATGCTTGTGGAGCTGTATGTGTGTGTGTGTGCGGCACTGTATGTGTGTGGAGCTGTATGTGTGTGCGGAGCTGTCAGTGGCAGTGTGTCGCCCCATCCCGGACCAACTTTTTACTATTGATGCTGCCTATGCAGCATCAATAGTAAAAAGATATAATGTTAAAAATAATTAAAAAAATTAAAAATTGTGCTATTCTCACCTTCCGCCGTCCACTGATACGCGCGATGCTGCCGCCAGCTTCCGTTCCCAGTGATGCAAGGAAGCTGGCGGCAGCATCGCGCGCATCGGGACAGCTTCGGTGGACGCCGGAGGGTGAGTATATAACTATTTTTTATTTTAATTCTTTTTTTTAACAGGGATATGGTGCCCATACTGCTATATATTACGTGGGCTCTGTTATATTCTACGTGGGCTGTGTTAAATACTGCGTGGGCTGTGTTATATACTACGTGGGCTGTGTTATATACTGCCTGGCTGTGTTATATACTACGTGGGCTGTGTTAAATACTGCCTGGCTGTGTTATATACTACGTGGGCTGTGTTATACACTGCGTGGGCTGTGTTATATACTGGGTGGGCTGTGTTATATACTGCGTGGGCTGTGTTATATACTGCGTGGGCTGTGTTATATACTGCGTGGGCTGTGTTATATACTGCGTGGGCTGTGTTATATACTGCGTGGGCTGTGTTATATACTGCGTGGGCTGTGTTATATACTGCGTGGGCTGTGTTATATACTGCGTGCGCTGTGTTATATACTGCGTGGGCTGTGTTATATACTGCGTGGGCTGTGTTATATACTGCGTGCCCTGTGTTATATACTGCGTGCGCTGTGTTATATACTGCGTGGGCTGTGTTATATACTGCGTGGGCTGTGTTATATACTGCGTGGGCTGTGTTATATACTACGTGGGCTGTGATATATACTGCATGGGCTGTGCTATATACTGCGTGGGCTGTGCTATATACTGCGTGGGCTGTGCTATATACTGCGTGGGCTGTGCTATATACTGCGTGGGCTGTGCTATATACTGCGTGGGCTGTGTTATATATTGCGTGGGCTGTGCTATATACTGCGTGGGCTGTGCTATATACTGCGTGGGCTGTGCTATATATTACGTGGGCTGTGTTATATAATGCGTGGGCTGTGCTATATACTGCGTGGGCTGTGTTATATACTGCGTGGGCTGTGCTATATATTACATGGGCTGTGTTATATAATGCGTGCGCTCTGCTATATACTACGTGGCTGCTATATACTACGTGGCTCCTATATACTACGTGGCTGTGTTATATACTACATAATACAGCACTGAGGGGGTATAGAGCTGGAGTAACAGATCTACTCCCTTATTTGCATATGTATGCAAACCGATTTCAGATGAGTGGACTGAGCATGTAAAAATATTGCTGGAATTGTCTTTGAAAGAGCTACATGTGCATATACATAGATTTGGACCCCTTACTGATTCCATATAGGACTTGCGAACATGTGCAGCACTTGCGATTTTACACTTACGATGAGACAAAAAAACACTGCTAGCAGCGTTTTTTTTCTGTTGCTGCAAGTACCGCATTTACCGGATCGCGGCAAAACTGCAAGTGCAGCACATGTCTGCAAGTCCCACAGGGAATGAGAGACCGAACGCAGTGTTGCAGTAAGTGATGCGTTACGTGGCAGATGCAGAAAAACTGCCGGATCTGCCACAAATGGTAAAAATCGCTGATGTGAAAGTAGCCCAAGTCACTGCCGACAGTGCATTAGGCTACGTTCACATTTGCGTCGTGCGGCACAGTGTCGGCGACGCAACGCACTACGCATGCATAACGCATGCACAACACATGAGATGTGATGCATGCGTTCATTTTTTGCATGATTTTTGGCGCAGAAAAAACTGCATCATGCAGCGTCCTCTGCGCCCTGACAGTTGCGCCAAAATGACGCATGCGTCACAAAACGCAAGACAACGCATGTCCATGCGCCCCCCATGTTAAATATAGGGGCGCATGACGCATATGTCGCCGTGGCTGCGCCCGATGCTGCGCCGAACAACGCTAATGTGAACGTAGCCTGAGTCATACTCACCAGTGGGGGAGGCAGCACGAAAAGTGCCTAGGGCAGCAGAAACTCTAAATACGGCCCTGCTAAGAGGAATAGGATTTTCTAATGGTTCAAGAGTAAAACCACAGCGCTTAGCAAATGAGAGATCCATGAGACTCAGGGCAGCACCTGAATCTACAAACGCCATGACAGGAAAAGACGACAGTGAGCAAATCAAAGTTACAGACAGAATAAATTTAGGTTGCAAATTACCAACGGTGACAGGACTAACAACCTTAGCTATACGTTTAGAGCATGCTGAGATAACATGTGTAGAATCACCACAGTAGTAACACAAGCCATTCCGGCGTCTATGAATTTTCTGCTCACTTCTAGTCAGGATTCTATCACATTGCATTAAATCAGGTGTCTGTTCAGACAACACCATGAGGGAATTTGCGGTTTTTCTATCACATTGCACCGAATTAGGTGTCTGTTCAGACAACACCATGAGGGAATTTGCGGTTTTGCGCTCCCGCAACCGCCGGTCAATTTGAATAGCCAGTGCCATAGTATCATTCAGACCTGTGGGAATGGGAAAACCCACCATCACATTCTTAATGGCTTCAGAAAGGCCATTTCTAAAATTAGCGGCCAGTGCACACTCGTTCCAATGTGTCAGCACGGACCATTTCCGAAATTTTTGGCAATACACTTCAGCCTCGTCCTGCCCCTGAGACATAGCCAGCAAGGCCTTTTCTGCCTGAATCTCAAGATTGGGTTCCTCATAAAGTAAACCGAGCGCCAGAAAAAACGCATCAAGATCAGCCAATGCCGGATCTCCTGGCGCCAGCGAAAAAGCCCAATCCTGAGGGTCGCCCCGTAAGAACGAAATAACAATTTTTACTTGCTGAGCAGAATCTCCAGATGAACAGGGTCTCAGGGACAAAAACAATTTACAATTATTCACGAAATTCCTAAACTTAAACCTGTCTCCGGAAAACAGTTCAGGAATCGGTATTTTAGGTTCTGACCTAGGATTTCTGATAACATAGTCTTGTATGCCCTGCACACGAGTAGCCAGCTGGTCCACACTTGTAATCAAGGTCTGGACATTCATGTCTGCAGCAAGCATAGCCACTCTGAGGTAAAGGGGAAGAAGAAAGAAAAAAAAAAAACTCAGAATCTTCTTTCTTATAATCCCTCTTCTGCAATGCATTAAACATTTAATACTGGCCTGGCAAACTGTTATGACCCCAATGGCGAGGGTCTCAGAGGAACGTGGAAGTCTGCATAATACAAAAATCCAGCTCATAGGGCAGTGGTAACTGGGTTGACCATATATCTACTCCTAACGCCAACACTAGAAGTAGCCGGGGATCATTCCTACGTTGATTCTAGATGACACGCGCCAGCCGGAGAATCTAGCTACCCCTAGTAGAGGAAAACAAAGACCTTTCTTGCCTCCAGAGAAGGGGACCCCAAAGCTGGATAGAAGCCCCCCACAAATAATGACGGTGAGGTAAGAGGAAATGACAAACACAGAAATGAACCAGGTTTAGCACAGAGAGGCCCGCTTACTGATAGCAGAATAAAGAAAGGTAACTTATATGGTCAACAAAAACCCTATCAAAATCCACACTGGAAATTCAAGAACCCCCGAACCGTCTAACGGTCCGGGGGGAGAACACCAGCCCCCTAGAGCTTCCTGCAAAGGTCAGGATATAGATTTGGAACAAGCTGGACAAAAATACAAAACCAAAACAAATAGCAAAAAGCAAAAGGCAGACTTAGCTGATATAACTGGAACCAGGATCAGTAGACAAGAGCACAGCAGACTAGCTCTGATAACTACGTTGCCAGGCATAGAACTGAAGGTCCAGGGAGCTTATATAGCAACACCCCTAACTAACGACCCAGGTGCGGATAAAAGGAATGACAGAAAAACCAGAGTCAAAAAAAAACTAGTAACCACTAGAGGGAGCAAAAAGCAAATTCACAACACTAGACGCCCAGCGCCGGCCGGAGGACTAACTAATCCTGGCAGAGGAAAATATAGTCCTGGCTCACCTCTAGAGAAATTTCCCCGAAAGGCAGACAGAGGCCCCCACATATATTGGCGGTGATTTAAGATGAAAATGACAAACGTAGTATGAAAATAGGTTTAGCAAAATCGAGGTCCGCTTACTAGATAGCAGGAAGACAGAAAGGGTACTTTCATGGTCAGCTGAAAACCCTATCAATACACCATCCTGAAATTACTTTAAGACTCTAGTATTAACTCATAACATCAGAGTGGCAATTTCAGATCACAAGAGCTTTCCAGACACAGAAACGAAACTGCAGCTGTGAACTGGAACAAAATGCAAAAAACAAACAAGGACAAAAGTCCGACTTAGCTGGAAGTTGTCTGGTAGCAGGAACATGCACAGAAAGGCTTCTGATTACAATGTTGACCGGCATTGAAGTGACAGAGGAGCAAGGTTAAATAGCGACTCCCACATCCTGATGGGAACAGGTGAACAGAGGGGATGATGCACACAAGCTCAATTCCACCAGTGGCCACCGGGGGAGCCCAAAATCCAATTTCACAACAGTACCCCCCCCTCGAGGAGGGGGCACCGAACCCTCACCAGAACCACCAGGGCGATCAGGATGAGCCCTATGAAAGGCACAGACCAGATCGGAGGCATGAACATCAGAGGCAGTCACCCAAGAATTATCCTCCTGACTGTATCCCTTCCATTTGACCAGATACTGGAGTTTCCGTCTGGAAACACGGGAGTCCAAGATTTTTTCCACAACGTACTCCAACTCGCCCTCAACCAACACCGGAGCAGGAGGCTCAACGGAAGGCACAACCGGTACCTCATACCTGCGCAACAATGACCGATGAAAAACATTATGAATAGAAAAAGATGCAGGGAGGTCCAAACGGAAGGACACAGGGTTAAGAATCTCCAATATCTTGTACGGGCCGATGAACCGAGGCTTAAACTTAGGAGAAGAAACCCTCATAGGGACAAAACGAGAAGACAACCACACCAAGTCCCCGACACAAAGCCGAGGACCAACCCGACGCCGGCGGTTGGCAAAAAGCTGAGTCTTCTCCTGGGACAACTTCAAATTGTCCACCACCTGCCCCCAAATCTGATGCAACCTCTCCACCACAGCATCCACTCCAGGACAATCCGAAGATTCCACCTGACCGGAGGAAAATCGAGGATGAAACCCCGAATTACAGAAAAAAGGAGACACCAAGGTGGCAGAGCTGGCCCGATTATTGAGGGCAAACTCCGCTAAAGGCAAAAAAGCAACCCAATCATCCTGATCTGCAGACACAAAACACCTCAAATATGTCTCCAAAGTCTGATTCGTCCGCTCGGTCTGGCCATTAGTCTGAGGATGGAAAGCAGACGAGAAAGACAAATCTATGCCCATCCTAGCACAGAATGCCCGCCAAAATCTAGACACGAATTGGGTTCCTCTGTCAGAAACGATATTCTCCAGAATACCATGCAAACGAACCACATTTTGAAAAAACAGAGGAACCAACTCGGAAGAAGAAGGCAACTTAGGCAGGGGAACCAAATGGACCATCTTAGAGAAACGGTCACACACCACCCAGATGACAGACATCTTCTGAGAAACAGGAAGATCCGAAATAAAATCCATCGAGATGTGCGTCCAAGGCCTCTTCGGGATAGGCAAGGGCAACAACAATCCACTAGCCCGAGAACAACAAGGCTTGGCCCGAGCACAAACGTCACAAGACTGCACAAAGCCTCGTACATCTCGTGACAGGGAAGGCCACCAGAAGGACCTTGCCACCAAATCCCTGGTACCAAAGATTCCAGGATGACCTGCCAACGCAGAAGAATGAACCTCAGAAATGACTTTACTGGTCCAATCATCAGGAACAAACAGTCTACCAGGTGGGCAACGATCAGGTCTATCCGCCTGAAAATCCTGCAAGGCCCGCCGCAAGTCTGGAGAAACGGCAGACAATATCACTCCATCCTTAAGGATACCTGTAGGTTCAGAATTACCAGGGGAGTCAGGCTCAAAACTCCTAGAAAGGGCATCCGCCTTAACATTCTTAGAACCCGGTAGGTATGACACCACAAAATTAAACCGAGAGAAAAACAACGACCAGCGCGCCTGTCTAGGATTCAGGCGTCTGGCGGACTCAAGATAAATTAAATTTTTGTGGTCGGTCAATACCACCACCTGATGTCTAGCCCCCTCAAGCCAATGACGCCACTCCTCAAAAGCCCACTTCATGGCCAAAAGCTCCCGATTCCCAATATCATAATTCCGCTCGGCGGGCGAAAATTTACGAGAAAAAAAAGCACAAGGTCTCATCACGGAGCAGTCGGAACTTCTTTGCGACAAAACCGCCCCAGCTCCGATTTCAGAAGCGTCGACCTCAACCTGAAAAGGAAGAGCAACATCAGGCTGACGCAACACAGGGGCGGAAGAAAAGCGGCGCTTAAGCTCCCGAAAGGCCTCCACAGCAGCAGGGGACCAATCAGCAACATCAGCACCCTTCTTAGTCAAATCAGTCAATGGTTTAACAACATCAGAAAAACCAGCAATAAATCGACGATAAAAGTTAGCAAAGCCCAAAAATTTCTGAAGACTCTTAAGAGAAGAGGGTTGCGTCCAATCACAAATAGCCCGAACCTTGACAGGATCCATCTCGATGGAAGAGGGGGAAAAAATGTATCCCAAGAAGGAAATCTTTTGAACCCCAAAAACGCACTTAGAACCCTTCACACACAAGGAATTAGACCGCAAAACCTGAAAAACCCTCCTGACCTGCTGGACATGAGAGTCCCAGTCATCCGAAAAAATCAGAATATCATCCAGATACACGATCATAAATTTATCCAAATAATCACGGAAAATGTCATGCATAAAGGACTGAAAGACTGAAGGGGCATTTGAAAGGCCAAAAGGCATCACCAAATACTCAAAGTGGCCCTCGGGCGTATTAAATGCGGTTTTCCACTCATCCCCCTGCTTAATTCGCACCAAATTATACGCCCCACGGAGATCTATCTTAGAGAACCACTTGGCCCCCTTTATGCGAGCAAACAAATCAGTCAGCAGTGGCAACGGATATTAATATTTAACCGTGATTTTATTCAAAAGCCGATAATCAATACACGGCCTCAAAGAGCCATCTTTCTTAGACACAAAGAAAAAACCGGCTCCTAAGGGAGATGACGAAGGACGAATATGTCCCTTTTCCAAGGACTCCTTTATATATTCTCGCATAGCAGCATGTTCAGGCACAGACAGATTAAATAAACGACCCTTAGGGTATTTACTACCCGGAATCAAATCTATGGCACAATCGCACTCCCGGTGCGGAGGTAATGAACCAAGCTTAGGTTCTTCAAAAACGTCACGATAGTCAGACAAGAATTCAGGAATCTCAGAGGGAATAGATGACGAAATGGAAACCAAAGGTACGTCCCCATGCATCCCCTTACATCCCCAGCTTAACACAGACATAGCGTTCCAGTCGAGGACTGGGTTATGAGATTGCAGCCATGGCAATCCAAGCACCAACACATCATGTAGATTATACAGCACAAGAAAGCGAATAATCTCCTGATGATCCGGATTAATTCGCATAGTTACTTGTGTCCAGTATTGTGGTTTATTACTAGCCAATGGGGTGGAGTCAATCCCCTTCAGAGGTATAGGAGTTTCAAGAGGCTCTAAATCATGCCCACAGCGTTTGGCAAAGGACCAATCCATAAGACTCAAAGCGGCGCCAGAGTCGACATAGGCATCCGCGGTAATAGATGATAAAGAACAAATCAGGGTCACAGATAGAATAAACTTAGACTGAAAAGTGCCAATTGAAACTGACTTATCAAGCTTCTTAGTACGCTTAGAGCATGCTGATATAACATGAGTTGAATCACCACAATAAAAGCACAACCCATTTTTTCGTCTAAAATTCTGCCGTTCGCTTCTGGACAGAATTCTATCACATTGCATATTCTCTGGCGTCTTCTCAGTAGACACCGCCAAATGGTGCACAGGTTTGCGCTCCCGCAGACGTCTATCGATCTGGATAGCCATTGTCATGGACTCATTCAGACCCGCAGGCACAGGGAACCCCACCATAACATCCTTAACGGCATCAGAGAGACCCTCTCTGAAATTCGCCGCCAGGGCGCACTCATTCCACTGAGTAAGCACAGACCATTTACGGAATTTTTGGCAGTATATTTCAACTTCATCTTGCCCCTGAGATAGGGACATCAAGGCTTTTTCCGCCTGAAGCTCTAAATGAGGTTCCTCATAAAGCAACCCCAAGGCCAGAAAAAACGCATCCACATTGAGCAACGCAGGATCCCCTGGAGCCAATGCAAAAGCCCAATCTTGAGGGTCGCCCCGGAGCAAGGAAATCACAATCCTGACCTGCTGAGCAGGATCTCCAGCAGAGCGAGATTTCAGGGACAAAAACAACTTGCAATTATTTTTGAAATTTTGAAAGCAAGATCTATTCCCCGAGAAAAATTCAGGCAAAGGAATTCTAGGTTCAGATATAGGAACATGAACAACAAAATCTTGTAAATTTTGAACTTTCGTGGTGAGATTATTCAAACCTGCAGCTAAACTCTGAATATCCATTTTAAACAGGTGAACACAGAGCCATTCCAGGATTAGAAGGAGAGAGAGAGAGGAAGGCTGCAATATAGGCAGACTTGCAAGTGATTCAATTGAAAGCACACTCAGAACTGAAGGAAAAAAAAAAAAAAAAATTTTCAGCAGACTTCTTTTTTCTCTCCTTTCTCTGCCAATTAATTTAACCCTTTGTGGGCCGGTCAAACTGTTATGGTTCTCAATGGCAAGAGAACATAGCCCAGCATACATAGGAACTAGCTCTTGGAAGGATGGAAACTTAAACTGACCATGAACTAAACCTGCCGCACAACTAACAGTAGCCGGGTAGCGTAGCCTGCGTTTTATCCCTAGACGCCCAGCGCCGGCCGGAGGACTAACTAATCCTGGCAGAGGAAAATATAGTCCTGGCTCACCTCTAGAGAAATTTCCCCGAAAGGCAGACAGAGGCCCCCACAAATATTGGCGGTGATTTAAGATGAAAATGACAAACGTAGTATGAAAATAGGTTTAGCAAAATCGAGGTCCGCTTACTAGATAGCAGGAAGACAGAAAGGGTACTTTCATGGTCAGCTGAAAACCCTATCAAAACACCATCCTGAAATTACTTTAAGACTCTAGTATTAACTCATAACATCAGAGTGGCAATTTCAGATCACAAGAGCTTTCCAGACACAGAAACGAAACTGCAGCTGTGAACTGGAACAAAATGCAAAAAACAAACAAGGACAAAAGTCCGACTTAGCTGGAAGTTGTCTGGTAGCAGGAACATGCACAGAAAGGCTTCTGATTACAATGTTGACCGGCATGGAAGTGACAGAGGAGCAAGGTTAAATAGCGACTCCCACATCCTGATGGGAACAGGTGAACAGAGGGGATGATGCACACAAGCTCAATTCCACCAGTGGCCACCGGGGGAGCCCAAAATCCAATTTCACAACACCTCTCTTTCCAAAGGTTTGCAATATTGATCTTAATGAAGGTATCCACAAGGAATACCACAGGGTTGACCATACCCAACCCTCCTAGTCTCCTCGTACTTTAAGTAACCTCCCTCTTGACCAGGTTCAGTCTATTCCCCCATAACAGTTGGAAGAACAAACTGTAGACCCGAGTCCAGAGAGATTCCGGCAAGATGCACACACTGCCCAGATAAATCAGTAAAGGGAGCAGGTAAGTTTTGATCAGGTTTACCCTTTCCCTTAGGGTCAAAGACCAACCCTTCCATTGGTTCACCTTCTGAGTGGCGATCTCTAGCCTGCTGTCCCAATTTTGTTTGGGGTAATCCCCCTGGCCAAATTCGATGCCAAGGATTTTTGCAGAGATTTTGGGTACTGGAAGGGTGTCCGGGAGATCAAAACCAGGATCTCCTCCTCCCAGCCAGAGACTCTCACACTTATCCCAGTTGATCTTGGACCCGGATGCCTCCGAGTAGCGATCTACCTCTGACATCAGCCACCCTGCCTCCTCGTGAGAGGAAACAAACACGGTGACATCATCGGCATACGCCACCACCCTCAGAGTGGCCTCCGGTGCTGCCTGGTCCATCCCGATCCCAGCCAACGGTCCACGCTCCACCCTCCTAACAAGAGGGTCAATCGCAAACACGTACAGCAGCGGGCTCAAGGGACAACCCTGGCGAACACCAGACCTAACCTCAAAAGAGCTGCCAATCCAACCATTCACAAGCGGGAAACTCTCTGCCCCACTGTACAAGGTCTTAAGCCAATCAACAAACCCCCCCGGCAGGAAATATCTCAGAAGGACGGACCAGAGGTACTCGTGATTAACCCGATCAAACGCTTTTGCCTGGTCCAGTGACAGCATGTACCCCTTCCAGTGACCAGCCCTACCCTGCTCCACTGCCTCTCGGACACAGAGCACAGCACTAAATGTGCTGCGGCCTGGAACAGAGCAATGCTGGGCCTCCGAAAGGAGTCGGGGTGCAAATTCACCAGCCGATTAAACAGCACCTTTGCCAGAACCTTCCTGTCTGCATTGAGAAGCGCTATGGGACGCCAATTCTCAATGCACGATGGGTCCTTACCCTTTGACAAGATGATCAGAGCAGACCTCCTCATTGACTTCGGCAGAGTGCCCGAGGAAAGACACTCATTGAATACCTCAGTCAAGAGGGGAACCAAAACGTCCTTAAAGGTCTTATAGAATTCAGATGTTAAGCCATCTGGACCAGGCGATTTTTTTTGGGCAAGCCCTTCAATCGCCAACTGAACTTCCTCTTCCCTGATAATTTCTGTCAAACTGTCAAGAGAGGGGTCTACCCCTGGCTCGGGGACGGCTTCAGCCAGGAAAGCCGACATCTCATCCCAATCAAGATCCCTCTTCCCCAAGAAGTGCGAGTAGAAGGATCTGACAACCTCCAGGATCCCTGATCTGGATCGCCTCAGGGACTCCGTAGTGTCAACCAGTCCTATAACTACTTTACTATTCACTGACATCTTGCAGTTTCTGTAAGGGTCGGGCGAGCGGTACTTCCCGTAATCCCTCTCAAAAACCAAAGATGCGTGTCTATCGTACTGACACCTCATAAGCAAAGATTTCATTCTGGAGATCTCCTCGCGGCTACCTCCAATTGAGACAAGATGTTCGAGTTTCTTCCTCAGACCCTGATACAGGCGGTACCTGCTCAGATTCCTGAGGCTCGAGAGCTGGCAGAAGAATCTCACCACCCTTTCCTTGAACATCTCCTACCACTCTGACTTACTACTACAAAGATCCAGTAAGGGTATCTGGCTCTGAAGAAAATTCTCAAAAGACTGTCTTATCTCCGCTTCTTCCAAGAGAGACGAATTGAGCCTCCAAAAGCCTCTTCCCATCCGGAGGGTCTCTGTAACATTCAGAGAAAAGAAAATTAAACAGTGGTCGGAGAACTCCACCTCAACAACAGACACTGCTGAAGAGACAGCTTCCTCCTTTAAATAAAACCTATCTATTCTGGACCTACAGTTACCTCTATGATAGGTGAACCCCTCGTGGCCTGGGGTGTGCCGAATGTGGACATCCACCAGGAGAGCCTCACTAGCTATACTATTAAGAGCGACGCTATCATAAGTCAGCTTGTCTCTGGAAACTCCTCTATCTCGGGGCCTCGTGACAGCATTGAAGTCCCCTCCAAAGACAACCTGCCGACTTGTAAAAAGGTAGGGCTTGATCCTCATAAAGAGACACTTCCGGTCCCACTTAGATTGGGGACCATAGATGTTGATGAGCCGGAGCTCTTGTCCCTTCACGAGGACATCTAAGATCAGGCACCTCCCCATTTCTAACTCAATAACCCGTCGGCATTCCACCGGTGCGGTAAAAAGGACCGCCACTCCGCTATACGGCTCGGCCGCAAGAGACCAATAGGAGGGCCCGAGTCTCCACTCCCTCTTAGCTTTAAACACATCTGCCATGTTTGGCAGCCTGGTCTCTTGCGAAAAGAAAATGTCAGCTTCAACCCGGCTGAGAAAATCAAAGGCCGCAAATCTAGCTGTATTTGACTTTATGCTGGCGACATTAATGGACGCCAGCGTCAATGGAGTGGGTTCCGCCATCATTGGTGATTGAGTTAGATGGCTTTCTTTTTCCCACTACCCTTATCCTCTGCCTCAGAGGAGGAATCCTTCCCCCTCTTTAATGACAATGAGGTATCCATTCCCACGTGTTTTTTATTTTTATCGTCCTCGTCTCCGGACTCTGGGCCAGTCCCTCCCTCTAAGGATCTTACATTCCCCGAAGAAGGAGACTCGGTGTCCCCTGTGAGCCCCGCCGAAGCCAGATCCTCACCCTCAGCTTCCTCCTCAGAGGAAGAGATGTTTTCAAGGGCTTGGAACCGGTTAGAAAGACCAACCAGAGGGGAGTCGGTTTTTCCTTCCTTAGGTACCTTGGTCAGAGCGGGAGAAGATGTTTTATCTCCCTTCTTTCTCTTCTTTTTGGTGCCGAGCTTACGCTTGTCCTCTAGCCACTGCCTATTATCCTCATCCATACTTTCATAATGGGAGGACTCTGAGGCAGTGGCACTCTCCTCCCTGTGGATCCTCCTGACCTCCTCATCATCCCTCGGGCCCTCAGCAGCAAGACTGGCATCCAGAACAGGGGCCGGCCCAGTAGCCCGAGGCTCGCCCAGCTCCCTATCCTGTCTGCGCTTGTCTAGACGCCTTAGCTGGGCAGGCATCTTTTTATTGCTTTTCTTCCTTGGCCCCTCAGCTCCCTCACCCCTGCTAGTCCCTTCCCCTGCAGAATCAGCCTCACGGCTTTCTCCCACCGGGGTCACGACTACGTTAGCGAAGGAGCGAGGACAACGGCTGAATGGGTGACCTAACTCACCACACAGGTGGCACCTAATCTCCCCACAAGATGCAGCAAGATGGCCGATATCCCCACACAATGCACACTTCTGCACAGTGCAGTTTGCGCTGAAGTGTGTGGGGTCGCCACACTTGTGACAGAGCTTCGGTTGCCCCTGGTAGAAGACCAGGATACGATCCCTACCCAGGAAGGCAGATGATGGTATGTGGGCAACCGTACCACCTGAATGCTTAAGTTTTACCATAAACGTCCAGGCCCCTGACCAGATACCAAACTCGTCACGGTTTTTCTTTGGCATTTCTACCACCTCTCCATACCGGCCAAGCCACGTCATGATGTCATAACAAGAAAGCGACTCGTTACAAGTCATCACGGTCACTTTCTTGACTTGGTTTTGGCGAGACACCACCTGAACGGCAAAGTCTCGCCAGCCAGGCTCATTTTTTGCCAACTCATAGTTCGACCAAAAGAGCTCAAGCCCCTCCGGCCGAACAAAGCTGACATCAAACTCAGGTGTGGAATAGGGATGTATCAAGGCATAGATGTCAATCGCCTTGAAGCCCATCTTCAGCAGGAGCTCCACAACTTTAGACCTTGGAGGACACGCATCACTGCCCCTCCACCGAAGACGGACCACATTCCTATGCACACTACCCGGCCCAGCTGTTGGGAGGGACCACACTGTATCCCCCCCTCTTTGCTCTCGGAAGGCTATGCCTCTCTATCCAGAAGGATAGATCAACCTCTCGACCCTCTACCATTAGTGATCTCTCTCCCTTCTTTAGAGCCTCCAGGAGACGCCGTTGCAACATGCCGTCCCCAGAGCCCAGAGACGAGGAGGATGCCCTATTTCCCCCGGAGATGACAGCGGCAAAACTCCTGACAGGTGCTGCCACCACCGGGGGGGCAACCGGACCAGTGACCACATCCACACCAACAGCATCACCATTACCCACCTCCATAACCCCCTCACCCTCTACCAAACCAGCAACCACACCACTAGACAAAGAGTTTTCCTCATCCATACCCACCACCACATTCACTCCTGCTGGACCAGTGATAACAGGGGGTGACACTTTGACCTCCGCATCATGAGGCACAAGGGGCTGAGTCTCCTCCACAGAACTGGAGGCGACCTCACCCCTGGTCTTACGTGTGCCCTCCGCATCATCAGATGATATTTTCCGCTGCTTTACTGCTGATACCAGGCGCCGCTGATCTTTCGCCGCTGTGGCGCGCCGCTGATCCTTTATATCAGCATCTTGTTGACCAGCGACGCCAACACAGAACAGGACTTTGGTGGGAGGACCGGAACGCCCAGCCCCGGTAACCCCCTCACACTGCCGCCGCTTCTCAACTAAGTGATCAGCGGCAACAGCATTCAGGGGCACTGAGGCTACCGGAGCTGCCCCTGACACCGGGCTGCTCCCCCCTCCCACTGGGGAGCGCACCACAGTATCGTGGCCTGATTTTTCGCCCGCCGCCGGGCCGCCCTCACTGTCCAGCCTCTCGGCTGATGCACCTGCTGCTACGTCCCCGCTACTACAAGCAGAAACGGAACTCTGCACCTCACTACATTGCTTTGTAATCTCCCCGTGCCTTTGCATCGGATCCACAGCAGAACCCGGGCTGGGCTGGGCAACGGGGCTTATACAGCGAGCTGACCCTGCAGCCGACTCAGGGGGTACAGGGAGGGGGGCATACACATAGCTTACCGCTTCCTGCAGCTTAGGTTTGATCTTCTTTACCTTTTTTTCTGTCCCCCAGGTGCCTCCTCTGGCAAATCATCACCAAGATGGAAGTTCTGAAGGAACACTGGGGACTCCAGGAGCTTGATCTCTGCCATTAGCGCCCCTCCCTGGCCGATGTTGTCACTGTCCTCCCCAGAGCCAGCAGAACTGCGACAAGATGTCATTGTCGCCTGTCCAGCAGGGAGCTCGCTGCACGTGGCCTGTGAGTGACTAAGCAGGCTGCCAGGTGGGGCTTTCTGCTGGTCATCCTCCTTCTTCTCATCATCATCATCATCATCATCATCCACCTGGCTCCCAGGCTGCAGCCCTATCTGCCTTTGCTCTCTGTTATCAGCCATTTCTCTGAATCGGTCTTCATTTTGCAATTTTTCTTTAAATGGTCCACTTTTTTCTTGGATAAACGCTTTTCTTACCTCCAGGTCATTAATTTCAAGCTTCAGCCTCTTTACCTCCGCCTGGAATTGCGTCTTCCTGGGTCTGGAGGCGCCTGCAGCTTTTGCGCTTGTGCAGCGCAGCTCCTCCCTGAGCCTTCTCAATCTCTTACTTGCCTCTTCATACTCACGGAGGTGGCTCATGACCCGGGAGGCATAGGTGGACACAGACTCCCGGGGTCTCTGCAGCGCCCAACCCTCCTCAGTGAGGTCGGCCTCACCTCCGTGAGCACTCAGATTTCCTCCGGAAGGGCCGTCATCCTGCACGCTAGCAGGCTTCTCCTCCATGGAAGCCTTGCGGCTTCTCTGGGTCTCTGCAGACCTGGGGGGAGTAGGAGCCACATTGCTGCGACTCCTGGTGGAGCGTCTCACCCCCGAATCCTCTGATGTGCAGGCTGGTTGCTGGTTCCTTCTGCTCCCCGCCAGCCTGGTCCGGGAAGCAGAAGCCTGGGACTTGGCCCCCTCATTCATCCCAGGAAACCCACTCACTCCCTGGGTAAGAGAGAGAGCAGGTCCCCGGGCGGAGAGGTGGTGTTTCCCAGGAGCTCAGGAGCACACAGCAGGTTCAGCAGCGACCGCACCCACAATCAACACAGTGAGCAGCAGCTGAGCTGCACTCACTATTCTGCTGGTGCAGTCACTGTGTACATACATTACATTACTGATCCAGAGTTACATCCTGTATTATCCTCCAGAGCTGCACTCACTATTCTGCTGGTGCAGTCACTGTGTACATATATTACATTACTGATCCTGAGTTACATCCTGTATTATCCTCCAGAGCTGCACTCACTATTCTGCTGGAGCAGTCCCTGTGTACATACATTACATTACTGATCCTGAGTTACATCCTGTATTATATTCCAGAGCTGCACTCACTATCCTGCTGGTGCAGTCACTGTGTACATACATTACATTACTGATCCTGAGTTACATCCTGTATTATACTCCAGAGCTGCGCTCACTATTCTGCTGGTGCAGTCACTGTGTACATACATTACATTACTGATCCTGAGTTACATCCTGTATTATCCTCCAGAGCTGCACTCACTATTCTGCTGGAGCAGTCCCTGTGTACATACATTACATTACTGATCCTGAGTTACCTCCTGTATTATACTCCAGAGCTGCACTCACTATTCTGCTGGTGCAGTCACAGTGTACATACATTACTGATCCTGAGTTACATCCTGTATTATACCCCAGAGCTGCACTCACTATTCTGCTGGTGCAGTCACTGTGTACATACATTACATTACAGATCCTGAGTTACATCCTGTATTATACCCTAGAGCTGCACTCACTATTCTGCTGGTGCAGTCACTGTGTACATACATTACATTACTGATCCTGAGTTACCTCCTGTATTATACTCCAGAGCTGCACTCACTATTTTGCTGGTGCAGTCACTGTGTATACACATTACATTACTGATCCTGAGTTACATCCTGTATTATACCCTAGAGCTGCACTCACTATTCTGCTGGTGCAGTCACTGTGTACATACATTACATTACTGATCCTGAGTTACATCCTGTATTATACCCTAGAGCTGCACTCACTATTCTGCTGGTGCAGTCACTGTGTACATACATTACATTACTGATCCTGAGTTACATCCTGTATTATACTCCAGAGCTGCACTCACTATTCTGCTGGTGCAGTCACTGTGTACATACATTACATTACTGATCCTGAGTTACATCCTGTATTATACCCTAGAGCTGCACTCACTATTCTGCTGGGGCAGTCACTGTGTACATACATTACATTACTGATCCTGAGTTACATCCTGTATTATACCCTAGAGCTGCACTCACTATTCTGCTGGTGCAGTCACTGTGTACATACATTACATTACTGATCCTGAGTTACATCCTGTATTATACTCCAGAGCTGCGCTCACTATTCTGCTGGTGCAGTCACTATGTACATACATTACATTACTGATCCTGAGTTACATCCTGTATTATACTCCAGAGCTGCACTCACTATTCTGCTGGTGCAGTCACTGTGTACATACATTACATTACTGATCCTGAGTTACATCCTGTATTATACCCCAGAGCTGCACTCACTATTCTGCTGGTGCAGTCACTGTGTACATACATTACTGTTATTTTACAACCCTACTCTGTAAATAAATGTAAAAAAAAAACAAAAACTAAGACTGTAGCTTCTTTTTATTTGCTGCTATAAAAATGATTACATGGTAACATGCTGTATTTGTGTGAATACTCCAGGACAAAAGTTGCATTTTAAACATACATAAATAAGTAAATACTATTTGCCTTTTCTCTTTTTTTTTCTTTTATCCAAATTTATTCCTTTTTTTCAATAAATAAAATAACACACGGGATTAGAATCGCAGTGATGTAAAGTGTAAGAAGTAAATAAAGCAGTAAAGCTGGGGTCTTGGGGTGCTGAGGTTTCATTGTTTTCTCTTTTTCTTTAGCCTCATCCCGGCTCTGTTATGTCTGGAGGATACGAGCGAATGATCAGAAAATCTGAAGACGGCAATAATACAAATCATCCACAGAACAATGGAAAATCGTCCAATGAAAGCCTCCGGCCGGCGTCCCCTGGTCACTGCTGCAGGGCTGGCGCTGAGTCGCCCAAATACCTGTATTATTTATCACTTATAAAGGGGGATCCAAAACCGTCTGCTAACATTGTGGAAGCCAAGGGCGGCATCGGATTCGTGGATGAGATGCTCTGCAAGTTAAATCCTTTTAACTGCTGATCCGGAGAGCCGGCGGAGTCCTGAAGGCAGGAGGGTCTGGGGTCAGGAGCTTTGGGTTTAGCAGGCTCCTCTGGGGTCCAGGGGTCTTGGGTCAGGGCGGATCTGGAGTTTAGGAGCGCTGTGGTTACCAGACTCTGAAGTCGGGGTCAGGGGTCTTCTGTTCTTATTGAACTGGATTGAACATAAAGAAATTTGTTTGTGGTGACGACATTTATTACTAGATCATTCTTGATCACTGTCTGCGTAGGCAGGTGGGGTGGATCCAGCACCAGATGTAACAAGGATTATTAAACACGTGCAGGGACTACCTGTGTACCACGTTACCGCTGTGAATGCTACACGACACAAACGGATCTCCAAGGTAATGCCTGAGCACAGAAGAGTCTGGGAATATAAGCTGATGACGACCTTTGGCAGTCTTAATGCAGGAATGAATGTGTCACACGGATTTATGTCTTTTTACATCAACTAAGGAACTTGCCCATCAGACCATGTGGGGTCATCACAACAGAACCAGACCCTAATCACAGGACAATAGAACATCCTTATCTAAGAACTGTTCCAATATTTATGGACATAACTGTTTATCACTCATGGTAATTCTGCTTCATGTCACCTGTCTTATCCATGTTTTTTTTTTTTCTGTGCTATGTTGTGCATAAATATGTGATTCTCCAGAATTTCTGTTCCTCTATGCCTGATGAAGAGACCTGTGTAGTCTCGAAAGCTGCAATTTGTTACCATCTTTTCAGTTAGCCATTAAAAGGTATCAACCACTGAGGACTCTCAATTCTATACATCTTTCTGAGCACACCAAGGGCAATAACATGGACCTGACACATGTACAGGCCCTGTGATACCAACACAAAGTAACAAGTATTTGTGTAAAGGAAATGATACAATGTTTACTCATTATTTTACAAATATAAATCTGACCAGTGTCACTTTATGTGGCAATAACTCTAACGCTTCAACAAATCCCAATGATTTATAGATTGTTTTTTGTGACAACTTATACTTTATGACAATGGTAAACTCTGTTAATATGTTTTGTGTTTTTTTATAAAAATACCATAAATTTGGTAAAAATTTCAAGGAAGTAGCAATTTTTACACTTAAAATGATTCTCCTTTAATCCAGATAGTTACACCACACAAAATCATTAATAAGTAACATTTCCCTCATGTCTGCTTCACATCAGCACCATTTGTAAAATGTTGTTTTATTCTGTTAACATTTTAAAAGGTTTAACAATGTATCAGACATTTTTCATTTTGTTTAAAGGATATTTACAAAACTATTATTATTTTATTGACCAATTCAGTTTTGAAGTGACTTTGGGGGTCCTATATATTGGAAACACCCATTTTAAAAACAGCGCCCCTCAATATATTCAACATTGCTGTCAGGTAGCTTATTAACCCTTCAGGGGCTTTTCAGGAATTAAAGCAACGTGACATGACAGGAATGAAAAAGTGTATTTTTACAACCTAAATGTTTCTAACCTCTGATCTGGGCGCTATAGCTGGACGACCTTAAGGCCATTATTTGGCCACTAGATGGTGGCCCGATTCTAACGCATCAGGTATTCTAGAATATGTATGTATGTATGTATGTACGTACGTCGCGCTTAGCACAGCCACGTAGTATATAGCACAGCCACATAGTATATAACACAGCCACGTAGTATATCACACAGCCACGTAGTATATAACACAGCCACGTAGTATATAACACAGCCACGTAGTATATCACAGCCACGTAGTATATAGCACAGCCACGTAGTATATAGCACAGCCACATAGTATATAGCACAGCCACGTAGTATATAACACAGCCACGTAGTATATAACACAGCCACGTAGTATATAACACAGCCACGTAGTATATCACAGCCACGTAGTATATAACACAGACAGCCAAGTAGTATGTAACACAATCACGTAGTATATAGCACAGCCATTTAGTATATAGCACAGCCACTTAGTATATAGAAGCCACATAGTATATAGCACAGCCCACGTAACACAGACAGCCATGTAGTTATATAGCACAGCCACGTAGTATATAGCAGCCACAAAGTATATAACAGCCCACGTAATATATAGCACAGCCCACGTAATATATAGCACAGCCCATGCAGTATATAACACAGGCCATATAGTATATAACACAGGCCATGCAGTATATAACACTGCCCACATAGTATATAGCAGCCAGGCAGTATATAACATGGCCCACGAAATATATAGCACAGCCCATGTAGTATATAACACAGCCCACGCAGTATATAACACAGCCCACGTAGTATATAACACAGCCCACGTAGTATATAATAAAATAGATAAACTGACCGAACAATATATATATATATAAATAGTTTGTAGCCAAAAAAAGGCCAAATACAAAATAGATCAATGGCCAAACTCGTCTGTGCTAAAAAATAGGAAAATGTGAAATATGTGAAATGTGAAATAGCATACTGGCTTATGAACTTAATGAACAAACACATGAGATTTTTAGCACAAGATTTGCAAACGTTGTGAGCCCATTCACCAAAACGTCAAGGTAATCTCAGATCGAATGGGTAACTACACTGACTGCCTGGTGTGAACACTTACCTATGGTATCTGAGCTGACTGCCTAATGTGAACACTTACCTATGGCTAATAACAGGATAAAGCCTACTTATATAGGAGGCTCAGAACCAATTGTGTTGAGATGTAATTAAAACATGGAGAAGGGCAGGGCGTTCAAGTCAGAAAATAATATATAGTAAATAGATCAACTGACCGAACAATATATATATATATATATATATATATATATATATATATATATATATATATATATATAAATAGTTTGTAGCCAAAAAAAGTCAAATACAAAATAGATCAATGATTCTGAGCTGAATGCCTAATGTGAACACTTACTTGTGGCTAATGACAGGGTAATACCATAGGTAAGTGTTCACACCAGACAGTCAGTGTAGTTACCCATTCGATCTGAGATTACCTTGACGTTTTGGTGAATGGGCTCACAACGTTTGCAAATCTTGTGCTAAAAATCTCATGTGTTTGTTCATTAAGTTCATAAGCCAGTATGCTATTTCACATTTCACATATTTCACATTTTCCTATTTTTTAGTACAGACGAGTTTGGCCATTGATCTATTTTGCACATAGTATATAACACAGCCCACGTAGTATATAACACAGCCCACGCAGTATATAACACAGCCCCCGCAGTATATAACACAGCCCACATAGTATATAACAGTGTGGGCACCTTATCCCTGTTAAAAAAAATTAAAATAAAAAATAGTTATATACTCACCCTCCGTCATCCACCGAAGCTGTCCCGACGCGCGCGATGCGGCCACCAGCTTCCGTTCCCAGAGATGCATTGTGAAATTACCCAGATGACTTAGTGGTTTTTTTACTATTGATGCTGCATAGGCAGCATCAATAGTAAAAAGTTGGTCCGGGATGGGGCGACACACTGACACTGACTGGAGGGGAGTAGGGAGGGGCCAATTCGCGACCGGACTAAGCCTGTCGCTGATTTCCAATACAGACAGACAGACAGACAGACAGATGGAAGTACCCCTTAGACGATTATATAGATAGATGAATTGTCATTGCAAACATCAGGACCAATTACAATGATACCATTACAATTTATCACACAATTAGACACTTATATTATGGAGGTTCTGAAATAAGCTGGATCAGTATTATCCTCATCAATGTTCACTTTCTGATTGTCTCCTGTGAATGGTGATGAATATTGGCTGCACTTAGTATCTGACCTGCTCTGAGGATGGGGCGCGTGACATTAAGGCTATGAACAAAAGCGGACATTTTCTGCAAGAAATCTGCATGCGTTTTTTACGGGGTTTTTTACGGGATTTTTTGCGGATTTTTCCGGAGGTTCCCAATGCAATAAGATAGTGGGAAAGCAGCAAAAAATCTGCAAAAGTAATAAACATGCTGCGTTTTTTACCGCGATGCTTTTTTTTTGCGGAAAAAAACGCAACATATGAACAAAAATTGCAGAATTCATTCTAAATGATGGGATGCATATGTTTGCGCATTTTATGCGTTTTATAGCGAAAAAACACAAAAAAAGCAAAAAATCTGGAATGTGTGCACACAGCCTACTAATTAATTTGTCTAACGCTCTGATTCCAATGAAGCAGTATACACAGAGGCCTCGAGACGTCAGGGACACATTGTATCCTTGGGTTTCTCCATCGCTGAATCCTGCAGGACACATCGGTGAACAGTCCCTTCCAGATTCCCGTCCTTACGGTTCTGGGCGATGGAGTCCCCCATCTATCTGTGTTATATATCCCTTCTGAATGTCGGGGTTCAGGGGCCGGACGAGGACCCCGAGAGGAGATCATGGTTTCCTCATTGATGATTTACTTCCTAGGAAACCCCACCATTACTAAGGATTCTGCACACGATTACATGTAGCAGAGCTGAAGTGTATCTGCGTCTGCGGTGAAGCACCTGCTGCACCTACAATCCGCACTGACATATTATGGGATGCGCCGTAGGTTCTACTGGGAGATGAAGGACATTTCTGCATTCTTATCTGGGTCATCAATACATCTTGAGTAACAGATATTTGTGACACTATATGTGATCCCCGCGATCCATACTGACTCATCGGTCTCCGGCTCAGCATAGTATACAAGGACGCGCTTCCCAGACAGGAAGCCGGAGCTGCTGGGGCCCCTGGAGGACAGGACCCCGACCAAATCACCATCATATTCAGGGATGAGAAACTGTGCACCAGATTCACTGGAGGACACAGACTCATGGAAAGTTCTAGAGATGATGGAACAGTTGCCAGAGCGCCATTTTCCAGGTGGTTGGGATGAGGGGATATTAATCTCAACCTGAAGTGAAGCCCCTATAGATAGTCACTATTCTAAGGGCCTACAGAAATGTAATCACTTCCCACCACATTCCTTCTACTTTCCTTCATATATTCTTCCTCCGCTTCCTGCCTTCACTTTTCTCTAGATTTCCGTGCCCAGACTTCCTTTTTTAAAACCCTTTTTTACTTTTCTTTCTCCACAGTTCCCTTTTTTTCACTTCATTAATTATTTCCTTTTCCCACTTCTTCTTTTTCTGTTTCCATCTTTCTTCCTTTCTTTCTCTTTATTTTCTTCCTTCCTTCTTCCTTTCTTTGTCCTTCTTCCTCCATTACTTTCACCACATTTTTCCCATCTTTGTTTCCTGCTCTCACCTTACAATCCTCCCTCTTTAATTTCTTTTCCTCCTATCTTCTTTCATTCCAGCTTCCGTTTTGTCATTTTTCCCCTCTTCTTCCTTACTTCGTCTTTTTCCTACTTTTTCTCATCTATTTCCCCTCCATTCATTCCTACCTTCTTCCCTCCTTCCTTCTGCCCTTCCTTCCTCCTTACCTCCTTCTATCCTTCCTTCCATATATCCATCTTCTATTCCTGCTTTTTTCCTTCTTTTTTTTATTCCTTTCTCCGCTTCCTCCTTCCCACCTTCCTTCCACCATCCTTCATTTTTATTATTAAACTGCTTCTTCTTTTATTCCTTCCCCTCTTTTTAATTTTCCCCAACTTCACGTCTTTTCTTCTCTTCATTCCTTTTTTCCTTCTTTCTTCCTTTCTACCTTCATTCCCTTTTTCCACCTGTCCTTTCTTTTGTCCTCCTTCCTTCTTTCTAGTTTTCATCTTCTCTTCCTGCTTTTTTCTACATCCTTTTTTCCTACCTCCAATTCTTCCTACCCAATGACATTCCTTCTTTCTTCCTTTCTTCCTTCTTTGATTCCTTCATTCCTTTCTTTCTTCTTTACAAACCTATCACCCTTCCCTTTCCCTCACCTTCTATTACGTTGTCTTCCTTTCCTTTCCCCTCCTTTCCTCCTTCACTCTTTCTTTTCATCTTCACTTTACTTTCTTTCTTCCTTTGCTCCTGTCCCATCTTCCTCCCAATTTCACTTGTTTCCTTCCCTTATTCCTTCTTTCCTACTTCCCTTCTTTCCCACCTATCTTCCTTTGTTCCCCCTCCATTTTTCATTCCCTTTATCCTTCCTTCTTGACTTTCCCTTTCTTGCTTTCTCTTCTTCTCTGCCTATGAATTCCTAGAAGTGGCTCCATCTTTTAGGATCTCTCCCTTCCACTCGCAGATTCTCTGTTCTCTTCTAAATGTTGGAATTGAACCTTGTGTCAATGACAGAGAAGCGCTAGAGGCCGCTATGACTCGGCAGCACACCAGTCGCCGTACATCACACCGTGTATCGCAGCGCCATAAACACATTTGTCCTATTAAACACTGATTATTGGGTCATTGCATTAATGAAGATTCCGGCATTTATAAAAGAGTGAACCTGTGAGTCACCGATTCCCGGCCGCCGCTCCGCCCTGATCTAGAACAAGGGCGCAGTATATAAATAAATCTGCAATATCAGCGATGGGCACAACGGCTGTGGAAGAGGAGAGCGTGAAGAATGGCCGGACGCTCAGGTCCTCGGGGTCTCCAGACAGTGAGGCCTGAATCCTGAGCCTGGCCGCAGGGCGAGTGCCTTAGATGCCCCATTATTATTAGCACATATTGTTACCAGTTTTATTATTGCGATATTGCGATTATTTTTCAGCCGGTGGATGAAGCTTCTGACATCAGAGAGGAGAGCAGACCCCATAGCGAGAGCAGTAAATGGCCTCCAGGACACAATGACCTACAACACCGAGCACAGGACAGTCCACAAGGTGCTAAAGACCCGGCATCTGGGCAACCTGCTGACATCACGGCTACAGAGTCACCAATATACATATATGTCACTTGTGAGCGGATACACAGGAGCTTTACAGGCAGCGGCTCCGGAGCTCTCAGTCACAGCTTCATTGACAGTTTACAGGTTAATAAACTTCTATCATACTCATATATTCAATACTCAAAAATAAAGTATAAGGCTGTGTGCACACGTTGCGGATATTTCACGGTTTTTTCGTTATGAAAACGCAATAAAAATGCTTAAAATATTCGTACATTTGCATCCCATCAT
This sequence comes from Ranitomeya variabilis, assembly GCF_051348905.1. Lineage (NCBI taxonomy): Eukaryota > Metazoa > Chordata > Amphibia > Anura > Dendrobatidae > Ranitomeya > Ranitomeya variabilis. The sequence goes on from NC_135237.1 coordinate 14,242,822, forward strand.
TTAGAATGTACTCTGCAATTTTTTTGCATATGTTGCGTCATTTTCCACGAAGAAAAACGCATCGCGGAAAAAAACGCAGCATGTTCATTAATTTTGCTAATTTTTTGCGGATTTCCCACTATATTATTGCGTCCCAGAGGACACAATATCAGAAGTCAAAACCGATGGTGATAAAAAATGAAAGCACACCCTAGTGGTGGCTGCAGATAGGATCTTATCATGTATCTCTGTATACAGGGAGCTCCCCCTAGTGGTGGCTGCAGACAGGATCTTATCATGTATCTCTGTATACAGGGAGCTCCCCCTAGTGGTGGCTGCAGACAGAATCTTATCATGTATCTCTGTATACAGAGAGCTCCCCCTAGTGGTGGCTGCAGACAGGATCTTATCATGTATCTCTGTATACAGGGAGCTCCCCCTAGTGGTGGCTGCAGACAGGATCTTATCATGTATCTCTGTATACAGGGAGCTCCCCCTAGTGGAGGCTGCAGACAGAATCTTATCATGTATCTCTGTATACAGAGAGCTCCCCCTAGTGGTGACTGCAGACAGAATCTTATCATGTATCTCTGTATACAGGGAGCTCCCCCTAGTGGTGGCTGCAGACAGCATCTTATCATGTATCTCTGTATACAGGGAGCTCCCCCTAGTGGTGACTGCAGACAGGATCTTATCATGTATTTCTGTATACAGGGAGCTCCCGTAAATGGTGGCTGCAGACAGGATCTTATCATGTACCTCTATATACAGGGATCTCCCCCTAGTATTGGCTGCAGACAGGATCTTATCATGTATCTGTGTATACAGGGAGCTCCCCCTAGTGGTGGCTGCAGACAGGATCTTATCATGTATCTCTGTATACATGGAGCTCCCCCTAGTGGTGACTGCAGACAGGATCTTATCATGTATCTCTGTATACATGGAGCTCCCCCTAGTGGTGACTGCAGACAGGATCTTATCATGTATCTCTGTATACAGGGAGCTCCCCCTAGTGGTGGCTGCAGATAGGATCTTATCATGTATCTCTGTATACAGGGAGCTCCCCCTAGTGGTGGCTGCAGACATGATCTTATCATGTATCTCTGTATACAGGGAGCTCCCCCTAGTGGTGACTGCAGACAGGATCTTATCATGTATCTCTATATACAGGGAGCTCCCCCTAGTGGTGGCTGCAGACAGGATCTTATCATGTATTTCTGTATACAGAGAGCTCCCCCTAGTGGTGACTGCAGACAGGATCTTATCATGTATCTCTGTATACAGGGATCTACCTCTAGTAGTGACTGCAGACAGGATCATATCATGTATCTCTATATACAGGGAGCTCCCACTACTGGTTGCTGCAGACAGGATCTTAACATGTACCTCTGTATACAGGGAGCTCCCCCTAGTGGTTGCTGCAGACAGGATCTTATCATGTATCTCTGTATACAGGGAGCTCCCCCTAGTGGTGGCTGCAGACAGGATCTTATCATGTATCTCTGTATACAGTGAGCTCCTCCTAGTGGTGGCTGCAGAAAGGATCTTATTATGTATGTCTGCATACAGGGAGCTCCCCCTAGTGGTGGCTGCAGACAGGATCTTATCATGTATCTGTGTATACAGGGAGCTCCCCCTAGTGGTGGCTGCAGACAGGATCTTATCATGTATCTCTGTATACAGGGAGCTCCCCCTAGTGGTGGCTGCAGACAGGATCTTATCCTGTATCTCTGTATACAGGGAGCTCCCCCTAGTGGTGACTGCAGACAGGATCTTATCATGTATCTCTGTATACATGGAGCTCCCCCTAGTGGTGACTGCAGACAGGATCTTATCATGTATCTCTGTATACATGGAGCTCCCCCTAGTGGTGACTGCAGACAGGATCTTATCATGTATCTCTGTATACAGGGAGCTCCCCCTAGTGGTGGCTGCAGATACGATCTTATCATGTATCTCTGTATACAGGGAGCTCCCCCTAGTGGTGGCTGCAGACATGATCTTATCATGTATCTCTGTATACAGGGAGCTCCCCCTAGTGGTGGCTGCAGACAGGATCTTATCATGTATTTCTGTATACAGAGAGCTCCCCCTAGTGGTGACTGCAGACAGGATCTTATCATGTATCTCTGTATACAGGGATCTACCTCTAGTAGTGACTGCAGACAGGATCATATCATGTATCTCTATATACAGGGAGCTCCCACTACTGGTTGCTGCAGACAGGATCTTAACATGTACCTCTGTATACAGGGAGCTCCCCCTAGTGGTGGCTGCAGACAGGATCTTAACATGTATCTCTGTATACAGGGAGCTCCCCCTAGTGGTGGCAGCAGACAGGATCTTATGTATTTCTGCATACATGGAGCTCCGCCTAGTGGTGGCTGCAGACAGGATCTTATCATGTATCGCCGTACACAGGGAGCTCCCCCTAGTTGTGGCTGCAGACTGGATCTTGTCATGTATTTCTGTATACAGGGAGCTCCCCCTAGTGGTGACTGTAGACAGAATATTATCATGTATCTCTGTATACAGGGAGCTCCCCCTAGTGGTGGCTGCAGAGAGGATCTTATCACGTATCTCTGTATACAGGGAGCTCCCCCTAGTGTTGGCTGCAGACAAGATCTTATCATGTATCTCTGTATACAGGGAGCTCCCCCTAGTGGTGGCTGCAGACAGGATCTTATCATGGATCTCTGTATACAGGGAGCTCCCCCTAGTGGTGGCTGCAGACAGGATCTTATCATGTATCTCTGTATACAGGGAGCTCCCCCTAGTGGTGGCTGCAGACAAGATCTTATCATGTATCTCTGTATACAGGAGCTCCCCTAGCGGTGACTGTAGACAGAATATTATTATGTATCTCTGTATACAGGGATCTCCCCCTAGTGGTAACTGCAGACAGAATCTTAACATGTATCTCTGTATACAGGGAGCTCCCTCTAGTGGTGGCTGCAGACAGGATCTTATCATGTATCTCTGTATACAGGGATCTCCCTCTAGTGGTGACTGCAGACAGGATCTTATCATGTTTCTCTGTATAAAGGGATCTCCCCCTAGTGGTGGCTGCAGACAGGATCTTATCGTGTATCTCTGTATACAGGGAGCTCCCCCTAGTGGTGGCTGCAGACAGGATCTTATCATGTATCTCGGTATACAGGGAGCTCCCCCTAGTGGTGGCTGCAGACAGGATATTATCATGTATCTGTGTATAAAGGGATCTCCCCCTAGTGGTGGCTGCAGACAGGATCTTATCATGTATCTCTGTATACAGGGAGCTGTTGTGAATTCTGCTTTTGGGCTCCCCCCGGTGGTTGTAGGTGGTAATGCAGTTGCCCCTGAGTTGCAGTCCTGGTCAGGTGTATCTGCTGATTGCAGTTCTGACTGGGGTATTTAGGCGTGCAGGATTCATTAGTCCTTGCCAGTTGTGAATTGTTGTTGGGAGGTGTAGGACCTCTGCCTGGTTCCTCCTGCCTTTCTGCCAAATCAGCAAAGATAAGTGTCTGGTTTTTTTTTCCTGTGGCACACATGTTGTGTGCTTCACAATTCAGTGCTATTCTTTGTGTTTTCTTGTCCAGCTTAGATTGTGTCAGTATTTTCTCAGTCTTGTTGGATTCTCTGGAGTGGCAGATATACATTCCATGTCTTTAGTTAGATTGTGGAACTTTTTGTATTATCTGCTGTGGATATTTTTAGGGTTTTAATACTGACCGCCTAGTAATCTGTCCTATCCTTTCCTATTTAGCTAGAGTGGCCTCTTTTGCTAAATCCTGTTTTCTACCTGCGTGTGTCTATTCTTCTCCTACTCACAGTCATTATTCGTGGGGGTCTGCCTATCCTTTGGGGGTCTGCTCTGAGGCAAGGTAGCATTCCTATTTCCATCTAAAGGGGTATTTAGTCCTCCGGCTGTGTCGAGGTGTGTAGGGTATGTTAGGCACACCCCATGGCTACTTCTGTTATCGGTGTCCTTGATCTGCTCATTGTCAACATTTTCTGTCATGGCGTTTGTGGATTCAGGCGCCGCCTTGAACTTAATGGACTTTGAGTTTGCCAGGCATTGTGGTTTTCCCTTGCAGCCTTTGCAGAACCCTATTCCTTTAAGGGGGATTGATGCTACACCTTTGGCTAAAAATAAGCCTCAGTTTTGGACACAGGTGACCATGCACATGGCGCCAGCACATCAGGAAGATTGTCGATTTCTGGTATTGCATAATTTACATGATGCTATCGTGTTGGGTTTTCCGTGGTTGCAGATACATAATCCTGTGTTGGATTGGAAGTCTATGTCTGTGACTAGTTGGGGTTGTCAGAGGGTTCATAATGATGTTCCTTTAATGTCCATCTCCTCTTCTGAAATTCCAGAGTTTTTGTCTGATTTTCAGGATGTATTCGGTGAGCCCAAGTCCAGTTCCCTTACACCGCATAGGGACTGTGATTGTGCGATTGACTTGATTCCAGGCAGTAAGTTTCCTAAGGGCCGACTTTTCAACCTGTCTGTGCCTGAACATACCGCCATGCGGAGTTATGTTAAGGAGTCTTTGGAGAAAGGGCATATTCGACCATCTTCTTCACCGTTGAGAGCAGGTTTTTTTTTTGTTGCTAAGAAGGATGGCTCCTTGAGACCTTGTATTGATTATCGCCTCTTGAATAAGATCACGGTCAAGTTTCAATACCCTTTACCTTTGCTTTCCGATTTGTTTGCTAGGATTAAGGGGGCTAGTTGGTTTACGAAGATTGACCTTCGGGGGGCATATAATCTTGTTCGTATTAAACAGGGTGATGAATGGAAAACTGCGTTTAATACGCCCTAAGGCCATTTTGAATACCTTGTGATGCCATTCGGGCTCACTAACGCTCCATCTGTTTTTCAATCCTTCATGCATGATATCTTCCGGACATATTGATAAATTCTTGATTGTATATTTGGATGATATTTTGATTTTTTCCGATGATTGGGAGTCTCATGTGAAACAGGTCAGGATGGTATTTCCGATCCTTCGTGATAATGCTTTGTTTGTGAAGGGGTGTAAGTGTCTCTTTGGGGTGCAGAAGGTTTCTTTTTTGGGCTTTATTTTTTCTCCCTCATCTATGGAGATGGATCCGGTTAAGGTTCAGGACATTCATGATTGGATTCAACCCACATCCGTGAAGAGCCTTCAGAAATTTTTGGGTTTTGCAAATTTTTATCGCCGTTTCATTGCTAACTTCTTCAGCGTGGTTAAACCCTTGACTGATTTGACGAAGAAAGGCGCTGATGTGACGAATTGGTCCTCTGCGGCTGTCTCTGCCTTTCAGGAGCTTAAAAGCCGATTTACTTCTGCTCCGGTGTTGCGCCAACCAGATGTTTCTCTTCCGTTTCAGGTTGAGATTGATGCTTCTGAGATTGGGGCAGGGGCCGTTTTGTCTCAGAGGGATTCTGTTGGTTCTTTGATGAAACCGTGTGCCTTCTTCTCCCGCAAGTTTTCGCCTGCTGAACGCAATTATGATGTCGGCAATCGGGAGTTGTTGGCTATGAAGTGGGCGTTTGAGGAATGGCGACATTGGCTTGAGGGAGCTAAGCACCGTATTGTGGTCCTGACCGATCATAAGAATTTGATTTACCTCGAGTCTGCCAAACGGCTGAGTCCTAGACAGGCTCGATGGTCCCTGTTTTTCTTCCGTTTTGATTTTGTGGTTTCGTATCTTCCGGGTTCTAAGAATATTAAGGCTGATGCTGTTATGGTTCTCAATGGCAAGAGAACATAGCCCAGCATACATAGGAACTAGCTCTTGGAAGGATGGAAACTTAAACTGACCATGAACTAAACCTGCCGCACAACTAACAGTAGCCGGGTAGCGTAGCCTGCGTTTTATCCATAGACGCCCAGCGCCGGCCGGAGGACTAACTAATCCTGGCAGAGGAAAATATAGTCCTGGCTCACCTCTAGAGAAATTTCCCCGAAAGGCAGACAGAGGCCCCCACATATATTGGCGGTGATTTAAGATGAAAATGACAAACGTAGTATGAAAATAGGTTTAGCAAAATCGAGGTCCGCTTACTAGATAGCAGGAAGACAGAAAGGGTACTTTCATGGTCAGCTGAAAACCCTATCAAAACACCATCCTGAAATTACTTTAAGACTCTAGTATTAACTCATAACATCAGAGTGGCAATTTCAGATCACAAGAGCTTTCCAGACACAGAAACGAAACTACAGCTGTGAACTGGAACAAAATGCAAAAACAAACAAGGACTAAGTCCAACTTAGCTGGGAGTTGTCTAGCAGCAGGAACATGCACAGAAAGGCTTCTGATTACAATGTTGACCGGCATGGAAGTGACAGAGGAGCAAGGTTAAATAGCGACTCCCACATCCTGATGGGAACAGGTGAACAGAGGGGATGATGCACACAAGTTCAATTCCACCAGTGGCCACCGGGGGAGCCCAAAATCCAATTTCACAACATGATGCCCTTTCTAGGAGTTTTTTGCCTGATTCTCCTGAGGTCCTTGAACCGGTCGGCATTCTGAAAGAAGGGGTGGTTCTTTCTGCTATTTCCCCTGATTTACGACGGGTTCTTCAGGAATTTCAGGCTGATTGACCTGACCGCTGTCCTGTAGGGAAATTGTTTGTTCCTGACAGATGGACTAGTAGAGTGATTTCTGAGGTTCACTGTTCTGTGTTGGCTGGTCATCCTGGTATTTTTGGTACCAGAGATTTGGTTGGTAGGTCCTTTTGGTGGCCTTCGTTGTCACGTGATGTGCGTTCTTTTGTGCAGTCCTGTGGGACTTGTGCGCGGGCCAAGCCTTGTTGTTCCCGTGCTAGTGGGTTACTTTTGCCATTGCCGGTCCCTGAGAGGCCCTGGACGCATATTTCTATGGATTTTATTTCTGATCTTCCGGTTTCCCAGAGGATGTCGGTTATCTGGGTTGTTTGTGACCGGTTTTCTAAGATGGTTCATTTGGTGCCTTTGCCTAAATTGCCTTCCTCTTCACAGTTGGTTCCGTTGTTTTTTTCAGCATGTGGTTCGTTTGCATGGTATTCCGGGGAATATTGTGTCTGACAGAGGTTGCCAGTTTGTTTCTAGGTTTTGGCGGGCCTTTTGTGCTAGGCTGGGCATTGATTTGTCTTTTTCTTCTGCATTTCATCCTCAGACAAATGGCCAGACCAAGCGAACTAATCAGACTTTGGAGACTTATTTGAGATGCTTTGTGTCTGCCGATCAGGATGATTGGGTGGCCTTTTTGCCATTGGCCGAGTTTGCCCTTAATAATCGGGCTAGTTCGGCTACTTTGGTTTCGCCTTTTTTTTGTAATTCTGGGTTTCATCCTCGTTTTTCTTCGGGGCAGGTTGAGCCTTCTGACTGTCCTGGTGTGGATTCTGTGGTTGACAGGTTGCAGCAGATTTGGGCTCATGTGGTGGACAATTTGGTGTTGTCTCAGGAGGAGGCTCAACGTTTTGCTAACCGTCATCGGTGTGTTGGTTCCCGGCTTCGGGTTGGGGATTTGGTTTGGTTGTCTTCCCGTCATGTTCCTATGAAGGTCTCTTCCCCTAAGTTTAAGCCTCGGTTTATTGGTCCTTCTAGGATTTCTGAGATTATTAATCCGGTGTCTTTTCGATTGGCGCTTCCGGCCTCTTTTGCCATCCATAATGTTTTCCATAGATCTTTATTGCGGAAATATGTGGTGCCCATTGTTCCCTCTGTTGATCCTCCGGCCCCTGTTTTGGTTGATGGGGAGTTGGAGTATGTGGTTGAGAAGATTTTGGATTCTCGTTTTTCGAGGCGGAGGCTTCAGTATCTTGTCAAATGGAAGGGTTATGGCCAGGAGGATAATTCTTGGGTTTTTGCTTCTGATGTCCATGCTGCTGATTTGGTTCATGCTTTTCATCTGGCTCGTCCTGATCGGCCTGGGGGCTCTGGTGAGGGTTCGGTGACCCCTCCTCAAGGGGGGGTACTGTTGTGAATTCTGCTTTTGGGCTCCCTCCGGTGGTTGTAGGTGGTAATGCAGTTGCCCCTGAGTTGCAGTCCTGGTCAGGTGTATCTGCTGATTGCAGTTCTGACTGGCGTATTTAGGCGTGCAGGATTCATTAGTCCTTGCCAGTTGTCAATTGTTGTTGGGAGGTGTTGGACCTCTGCTTGGTTCCTCCTGCCTTTCTGCCAAATCAGCAAAGATAAGTGTCTGTTTTTTTTTTCCTGTGGCACACTGTTATGATCCTAGTGGCAAGGATCGCAGGTCGGACTAGCTAAGTAACTGAACAGACTACTAGCTCTGGGGAAGTGGTAACTAGATTGACCGCAACCTGATCCTATCCGCAAACAACTATAGGCAGCCATGGAACGTTACCTAAAAAAATCCTAGACGTCTCGTCACGGCCTGAGAAACTGACTATTCCTGGAGGGAAAGTAAGTCCTCACTTGCCTCAGTGGAAGACCCCAAAGATATAGAATAGCCCCCCACAAATATTAATGGTGAGTTAAGGGGAAAGCACAAACGCAGAGATGAAATCAGATTTAGCAAATGAGGCCCGCTAATACTAGATAGCAGAAAATAGGAAGGAAACTGTGCGGTCAATAAAAAACCCTATTCAAAATATCCACGCAGAGATTGCTCGAGCCCCCGCACCAACTAACGGTGCGGGGGAAGCAACTCCATACCCCAGAGCTTACCAGCAAAAAGAAATCACATGTTAGCAAGCTGGACTAGACTCATCATACACAGAAATAATATTGCAGGCAGATGAGCAAAAAATATTCAAACAGAACTTAGCTTATCCTGAAGAGGCAGAAAACGAGATAATCAGGAGTAATCAGAATAGCACTGAATACATTGACAGCCGGCAACAAGTGGAAGTGAAGCAGAGCTAAATAGGAGCCTCCCTGGTGAATAACGAGGCAGCTGATCCAGCCAGACCCGCAGGATAATAAACCAAACCACCAGGGGGAGCCAAAAAAACAAAGTCACACAATACCATCTGTGACCACAAGAGGGAGCCTGAAAACGGAGTTCACAACAGCACACATGTTGTGTGCTTCACAATTCAGTGCTATTCTTTGTGTTTTCTTGTCCAGCTTAGATTGTGTCAGTATTTTCTCAGTCTTGTTGGATTCTCTGGAGTGGCAGATATACATTCCATGTCTTTAGTTAGATTGTGGAACTTTTTGTATTATCTGCTGTGGATATTTTTAGGGTTTTAATACTGACCGCCTAGTAATCTGTCCTATCCTTTCCTATTTAGCTAGAGTGGCCTCTTTTGCTAAATCCTGTTTTCTACCTGCGTGTGTCTATTCTTCTCCTACTCACAGTCATTATTCGTGGGGGGCTGCCTATCCTTTGGGGGTCTGCTCTGAGGCAAGGTAGCATTCCTATTTCCATCTATAGGGGTATTTAGTCCTCCGGCTGTGTCGAGGTGTGTAGGGTATGTTAGGCACAACCCACGGCTACTTCTAGTTGCGGTGTTAGTTCAGGATTTGCGGTCAGTACAGGTTCCACCGACTCCAGAGAAAGTTTCATGTGGCTCCAAGGTCACCAGATCATAACAGGGAGCTACCCTAGTGGTGACTGCAGACATGATCTTATCATGTATCTCTGTATACAGGGAGCCCCCCCTAGTGGTGACTACAGACAGGATCTTATCATGTATCTCTGTATACAGGGAGCTCCCCCTAGTGGTGACTGCAGACATGATCTTATCATGTATCTCTGTATACAGGGAGCCCCCCCTAGTGGTGACTACAGACAGGATCTTATCATGTATCTCTGTATACAGAGAGCTCCCTCTAGTGGTGGCTGCAGACTGTATACAGAGATACATGATAAGATCCTGTCTGCAGCCACCACTAGGGGGAACTCCCTGTATACAGAGATACATGATAAGATCCTGTCTGCAGCCACCACTAGAGGGAGCTCCCTGTATACAGAGATACATGATAAGATCCTGAGAGCTCCCTCTAGTGGTGGCTGCAGACAGCATCTTATCATGTATCTCTGTATACAGGGAGCTCCCCCTAGTGGTGGCTGCAGGCATGATATTATCCGGTATCTCTGTATACAGGGAGCTCCCCCTAGTGGTGGCTGCAGACAGGATCTTATCATGTATCTCTGTATACAGGGAGCTCCCCCTAGTGGTGGCTGCAGACAGGATCTTATCATGTATCTCTGTATACAGGGAGCTCCCCCTAGTGGTGACTGCAGACAGGATATTATCATGTATCTCTGTATACAGGGAGCTCCCCCTAGTGGTGGCTGCAGACAGGATCTTATCATGTATCTCTGTATTCAGGGAGCTCCCCCTAATGGTGGCTGCAGACAGGATCTTATCATGTATGTCTGTATACAGGGAGCTCCCCCTAGTGGTGACTGCAGACATAACCTTATCATGTATCTCTGTATACAGGGAGCTCCCCCTAGTGGTGGCTGCAGACAGGATCTTATCATGTATCTCTGTATACAGGGGAGCTCCCCCTAGTGGTGACTGCAGACAGGATATTATCATGTATCTCTGTATACAGGGAGCTCCCCCTAGTGGTCACTGCAGACAAGATCTTCTTCATGTATATCTGTATACAGGGAGATCACTCTAGTCATGGCTGCAGAAAGAATAAAGGTGAATTGCTCTCTGTATATGATAACCTTTGCTCCTGTCTAGTAAATTGCAGAGTGAATTCTGACATAGTGGTGTAGTTTCCTTCTTATCATGTGTTTGTTCCGCAGCTAGTGCATTTTTCAGATTCCATTACAATATCCTAGTGATACACCTTTTCTTTGTTCTCACGTCACGTTATTGCGGATTGTTATTATAAATGCAGTAATAAATTACATTAATCAGTACATCGTGAATCAGATGTTCATTCCTATAATTTCATTCATTCTCTTAATTGTGAGAAACTCATTTGTCTGAATCATTCTCGTGCCGCTCGTATTGATATTCATAGACGAGGTGTCAGTAATGGGCTGATGTATGTAATAATGCTCGCAGGCGATGAATGATGGGGAAGTCTGGCTCCATATGTAGTTGTAGTAAAGATTTATCGCTTCCTCGACGTCTTCTCAGTCTGATATCAGAGACGTCGGCTGTAATTTGTAGGCTGAGAATATTCCTGTCTGGATTAAGAATCTTAGGTGAGGATAATTGCAGTACAAATGATGGATTATCAGCGGCTCGATCAGTCCGTACATTGTATACATTCTGTAATTCCAGGATGGAAAATCAGCACCAGACAATGGAGGGAAACACAATCAGGAGCGCACAATCATCGGAGTTATTACATGGCGATCTGCAGTTTATACCAGGCAGCGGAATCTGCCTGAAACTTTCCTAGATTTATCCCAGTGTTCTGTATTTAATGGGAATATTACAGTGTAACAGGTGAGTGTTACATTGTATCTCAGGGAAATATTACATGGACTTCATAATAGGATAAAGAAGACACATCCCATAATATAACAATCATAATAGCGATATCACACATGATCAGTAATGTATGTACACAGTGACGGCACCAGCAGAATAGTGAGTGCAGCTCTGGGGTATAATACAGGATGTAACTCAAGATCAGTAATGTATGTATGTACACAGTGACTGCTCCAGCAGAATAGTGAGTGCAGCTCTGGAGTATAATACAGGATGTAATTCAGGATCAGTAATGTATGTACACAGTGACTGCACCAGCAGAATAGTGAGTGCAGCTCTGGAGTATAATACAGGATGTAACTCAGGATCAGTAATGTAATGTATGTACACAGTGACTGCACCAGCAGAATAGTGAGTGCAGCTCTGGGGTATAATACAGGATGTAACTCAGGATCAGTAATGTAATGTATGTACACAGTGACTGCACCAGCAGAATAGTGAGTGCAGCTCCGGAGTACAATACAGGATGTAACTCAGGATCAGTAATGTAATGTATATACACAGTGACTGCACCAGCAGGATAGTGAGTGCAGCTCTGGAGTATAATACAGGATGTAATTCAGGATCAGTAATGTATGTACACAGTGACTGCACCAGCAGGATAGTGAGTGCAGCTCTGGAGTATAATACAGGCTGTAACTCAGGATAAGTACAGGATCAGTAAAGTAATGTATGTACACAGCAGTACACCGGGTAATACAGTGATCACCAATGACATTATACATGGGAGCTCTGTATGTAGTGTAGAGTTTACAGGTAATACAGTGATCACCAGAGACATTATACACAGGAGCTCTGTGTATAATGTCAGTATACAGATAATGCAGTGATCACTGGTGACATTACACACAGAAGCGCTTTATATAGTGTACAGATTTCACAGTAATCACCATTGACTTTATGCACAGGAGCTCTGTATATAGTGTCAGTGTACATGTAATACAGTGATCACCAGTGACATACTCATGAGCTCTGTATATAGTGTACATGAGCTCTGTATATAGTGTACAGGTAATACAGTGATCAGGTTGTTATGTAACAAAATAGGTAAAAAGCCAAGGGTGTGAATACTTTTGCAAGCTATTGTAAGTATTGTATTTTACTCGTAGACAGGTTCTATTTTATCAACATATCAAGAGGTATTCTGAACTAAATCAAGATATCTGGACTTATATAATCTTAACATGGCGTCCAAGAACAAGGGACATCGACCCCTAATGTACAAAGAGTCGTATGTCTTTATTAATTATTATTTCTGAAATCCTTCTGCAATGGTTTTCAGAAAAACAGTGAGAATCCGAACTAGCGCCACTTTATCACTATCGCCACTTTGTCGCTAGCGTCACTTTATCACCATCGCCACTTTGCCACCATCGCCACTTTGTCACCATCGTCACTTTATCACTAGCGCCACTTTGTCACCAACGCCACTTTGCCACCATCGCCACTTTGTCACCATCGTCACTTTATCACCAGCGCCACTTTATCACCAGCGCCACTTAATCACCAGCGCCACTTAGTCACTAGCGTCACTTTGTCACTAGCGTCACTTTGTCACTAGCGTCACGTTAACACTATCGCCACTGTATTACTAGCACCACTTTATCACTACCGCCACTTTATCACTAGCGTCACTTTGTCACTAGCGTCACTTTATCACTAGTGCCACTTTATCACTAGCGTCACTTTGACACTAGCGCCACTTTGTCACTAGCTTCTGCTCCTAATTGAAGGCAGGACGTTGTCTTACATTCGGAGGAGGATTATATTGTGTTTTTGCTTTTGTGCTGGTTCTTTGGAAGAAGCTCATATGGGAATCGGCGCTGTCGTGGTCGGAGATCGCAGCGGTCAGCGACCAGGCACACGCCACTTTGTAAGTAACTTTCCTGAACTAGGACTAGGCTCCATTGTTTCCACCTGCTCAATGCCTAGTCAGCTCTATGTCAGGGACTCGCACTCGTCTCCTCTAATCAGTTAATTTCGCGTGTTTGCTGTGATGACGACAATGGCCGCTTATGGTCCACATCGTCATATCTGCACTCTATAGTCACGCCGTGGATCTCTACATTGGTTGTACGCATGTGAACCGTACAGATGTCACACGTACATGTCACACTGAGTGGAGGCTGCACATTGCTTTGCGTAGTGACATCTCAGCATCTTCCTTCTGGGCTTCCTCATGTTCCATAGCTTGCATTCTAAAAAAAATTGTCTTTTTTACTATGTTCTAATAATAAAGATTTGATTTTTAGGCTATGTGCACACGCTGTGGAATGGTGTGCGGATTTTTCTGTACTGATTTTGGTAAATCTGCAGGAAAACCGCACTGCGGATTTACTGCAGAATTACCGCGGTTTTTGTGCGGATTCCACCTGCGGTTTTACAGCTGCGGATTCCTATTATGGAACAGGTGCAAAACGCTGCGGAATCTGCACAAAGAATTGACATGCTGCGGAATAAACAACGTTACGTTTCCGCGCGTTTTTTTCTGCAGCATGTGCACTGCGGATCTTGTTTTCCATAGGTTTACATGGTACTGTACAACGCATGGAAAACTGCTGCAGATCCACACCGTGTGCACATGGCCTGAATCTTAACATCGTGCAGTATATCGCCTGTCCTCATTCCATTACTGGAGGTCGCGTACAGTGGAGGACTGTGATAATACACAGCAGCAGTGTGCTGGGAAGATGGCGCCGGCACTGCACGCCAGGATCCCGGCACAACGAGCCCGCAGTGTACACACTATCTGCACGGTGCGACATGCGAATCCCTTCTTGTTCCAGATTCTTCGCTTTATTTCCGGTGATTCAGGGATGAAGCCATAAATCATTTTACAGAAAAGTGATCACAAAGTAAAGCAGCTCGGCGTTCTCCTACAGTCCCATAAATGTCGCTGCTGCATCTGGGCGCGGTCCCCGTCACCGACAGCTCGGCGCTCCGTCACATCACACTTCTCGGGCGGTGGGTGGCTCCGGGCATTGGGGATCGCCATAAAACCGGGCGCAGAAAACAGAAGCTTCCCAGTGTTTCATGTTCCCACCATCAAAGATAATTGTCTGTTCACACAACACCCAGAACATTCCACCAGGAGACGGGCGGGTGCGAGGACTAACGCATCACGGGGGGCTACATCCAGAGGAAAGGGGGAAATGGGCTAAGGCTGTGCACACACTGCGGATTGGGGTGCAGAATTTTCTGCACAAAATCCGCATTTCCTGGCAGAAAATGCAGGTGCAGATTTGACGCGTTTTTTATGCGGATTTCATGCGTTTTTTACCCCTGCGGATTTCTATAATGGAAGGGGTGAGAAACGCTGCAGATCCGCACAAAAGTAGTGACATGCTCCTTTTGATCCGCAGCGGTTTCCATGCAGAGTTTTCCGCACCATCAGCACAGCATTTTTTTTTTCCTATTGATTTACATTGCACTGTAAATAACAGTGCGGATCTGCAGCGTTTCTTCAAAAAAAGCTGCAGATCCGTAGGAAATCCGCAACGTGTGCACATAGCCTAAGACTACTTATCAGTCACAGAGCGGTCGGTTTTGTAACTTTGTAACTGGTCTTGTCACTAATAATAGATCTCTGCTTAATGTCAGCTGCATCCAATGTTGTTTCATTGTATCTCTGAAGTCTGGATGTGACCGCAGTATAAAATGTTATTGAAGAGCAGAATTGTGAATGCAGCTCCGGATGTGACCACAGTATAAAATGTTATTGAAGAGCAGAATTGTGAATGCAGCTCCGGATGTGACCACAGTATAAAATGTTATTGAAGAGCAGAATTGTGAATGCAGCTCTGGATGTGACCTCAGTATAAATTGTTATTGAAGAGCAGAATTGTGAATGCAGCTCCGGATGTGACCGCAGTATAAAATGTTATTGAAGAGCAGAATTGTGAATGCAGCTCCGGATGTGACCGCAGTATAAAATGTTATTGAAGAGCAGAATTGTGAATGCAGCTCCGGATGTGACCACAGTATAAAATGTTATTGAAGAGCAGAATTGTGAATGCAGCTCCGGATGTGACCGCAGTATAAAATGTTATTGAAGAGCAGAATTGTGAATGCAGCTCCGGATGTGACCGCAGTATAAATTGTTATTGAAGAGCAGAATTGTGAATGCAGCTCCGGATGTGACCGCAGTATAAATTGCTATTGAAGAGCAGAATTGTGAATGCAGCTCCGGATGTGACCGCAGTATAAAATGTTATTGAAGGGCAGAATTGTGAATGCAGCTCCAGATGTGACCGCAGTATAAAATGTTATTGAAGAGCAGAAGTGTGAATGCAGCTCCGGATGTGACCGCAGTATAAATTGCTATTGAAGAGCAGAATTGTGAATGCAGCTCCGGATGTGACCGCAGTATAAATTGCTATTGAAGAGCAGAATTGTGAATGCAGCTCCGGATGTGACCGCAGTATAAAATGTTATTGAAGGGCAGAATTGTGAATGCAGCTCCAGATGTGACCGCAGTATAAAATGTTATTGAAGAGCAGAAGTGTGAATGCAGCTCCGGATGTGACCGCAGTATAAATTGCTATTGAAGAGCAGAATTGTGAATGCAGCTCCGGATGTGACCGCAGTATAAAATGTTATTGAAGGGCAGAATTGTGAATGCAGCTCCGGATGTGACCACAGTATAAAATGTTATTAAAGGGCAGAATTGTGAATGCAGCTCCAGATGTGACCGCAGTATAAATTGTTATTGAAGAGCAGAATTGTGAATGCAGCTCCAGATGTGACCGCAGTATAAATTGCTATTGAAGAGCAGAATTGTGAATGCAGCTCCGGATGTGACCGCAGTATAAAATGTTATTAAAGGGCAGAATTGTGAATGCAGCTCCAGATGTGACCGCAGTATAAATTGTTATTGAAGAGCAGAATTGTGAATGCAGCTCCAGATGTGACCGCAGTATAAATTGCTATTGAAGAGCAGAATTGTGAATGCAGCTCCAGATGTGACCGCAGTATAAATTGTTATTGAAGAGCAGAAGTGTGAATGCAGCTCTGGATCTTACATGATGCAACACCAGAAGAGTCAGTGGCTGCACGTGCAGAATAAGATGCGATGTAATAATGGAATGTTTATTGCAGCTTCGGATGTGACTGGAGGATAAAACACCTATAGTAAATTATATGAAAGCAGCTTGGATGTAGCTGCAGATATGTTGAAGTGGGGTGGCTCACGGTCTGTGTGGCTCCTGACCCTTTTCCGGGTCTGCATCCTTCGTTCTGCTGTGTTATGATCCATGTTATTTGGGCTGTAGCGCCATATACAGGTCCTTCTCAAAAAATTAGCATATAGTGTTAAATTTCATTATTTACCATAATGTAATGATTACAATTAAACTTTCATATATTATAGATTCATTATCCACCAACTGAAATTTGTCAGGTCTTTTATTGTTTTAATACTGATGATTTTGGCCTACAACTCCTGATAACCCAAAAAACCTGTCTCAATAAATTAGCATATTTCACCCGTCCAATCAAATAAAAGTGTTTTTTAATACCAAACAAAAAAACCATCAAATAATAATGTTCAGTTATGCACTCAATACTTGGTCGGGAATCCTTTGGCAGAAATGACTGCTTCAATGCGGCGTGGCATGGAGGCAATCAGCCTGCGACACTGCTGAGATGTTATGGAGGCCCAGGATGCTTCAATAGCGGCCTTAAGCTCATCCAGAGTGTTGGGTCTTGCGTCTCTCAACTTTCTCTTCACAATATCCCACAGATTCTCTATGGGGTTCAGGTCAGGAGAGTTGGCAGGCCAATTGAGCACAGTAATACCATGGTCAGTAAACCATTTACCAGTGGTTTTGGCACTGTGAGCAGGTGCCAGGTCGTGCTGAAAAATGAAATCTTCATCTCCATAAAGCATTTCAGCCGATGGAAGCATGAAGTGCTCCAAAATCTCCTGATAGCTAGCTGCATTGACCCTGCCCTTGATGAAACACAGTGGACCAACACCAGCAGCTGACATGGCACCCCACACCATCACTGACTGTGGGTACTTGACACTGGACTTCAGGCATTTTGGCATTTCCTTCTCCCCAGTCTTCCTCCAGACTCTGGCACCTTCATCAGAAAAAAGTACTTGGGACCACTTAGCAACAGTCCAGTGCTGCTTCTCTGTAGCCCAGGTCAGGCGCTTCTGCCGCTGTTTACCTGGGGAATGCGGCACCTGTAGCCCATTTCCTGCACACGCCTGTGCACGGTGGCTCTGGATGTTTCCACACCAGACTCAGTCCACTGCTTCCTCAGGTTCCCCAAGGTCTGGAATCGGTCCTTCTCCACAATCTTCCTCAGGGTCCGGTCACCTCTTCTCGTTGTACAGCGTTTTCTGCCACATTGTTTCCTTCCAACAGACTTACCATTGAGGTGCCTTGATACAGCACTCTGGGAACAGCCTATTTGTTGAGAAATTTATTTCTGGGTCTTACCCTCTTGCTTGAGGGTGTCAATGATGGCCTTCTTGACATCTGTCAGGTCGCTAGTCTTACCCATGATGGGGGTTTTGAGTAATGAACCAGGCAGGGAGTTTTTAAAAGCCTCGGGTATCTTTTGCATGTGTTTAGAGTTAATTAGTTGATTCAGAAGATTAGGGTAATAGGTCATTTAGAGAACCTTTTCTTGATATGCTAATTTATTGAGACAGGTTTTTTGGGTTATCAGGAGTTGTAGGCCAAAATCATCAGTATTAAAACAATAAAAGACCTGACAAATTTCAGTTGGTGGATAATGAATCTATAATATATGAAAGTTTAATTGTAATCATTACATTATGGTAAATAATGAAATTTAACACTATATGCTAATTTTTTGAGAAGGACCTGTATTGTGCTCTCGCCCTATGCCGCACTGCTGGCAGCACGCACCATTAATTCCATATGGCGCCATTGTAGGGCCGCACGTCTGCATTATGTCGGGGGTCTGCTGCTCATAGTCTCCATTGGATCTGTACAGGTGACACAGCGCTATCGCCCCATGTTCTGGTTCCTGTGTTCCGCACTCAGGTCCTTTCCCACCTGTGTGTTTATTGGATATCTAATAAAGTAACATTGTAACGTGGAATAGTGGATGCCTCTCTCCTTGTCTTTTGATACATTGTATGATAATCCGTCTTCTAAGGGTATGTGTCCACGTTCAGGTTTGCTTCAGGCTTTGGTCAGGATTTTATGCAGGTAAAATCCTGACCAAAATTGCACCTGAGGTCACTGGCAGGTCAAATGCGGTGTTCCTGCGTGTTTTGCTCATTGTAGCAACATGCTGCGTTCTGAAAAAACGCACCGCATGTGCGTTTTTGCGGGAAAAAACGCATGCGTTTTTTAATGCACAGTGGAGACTTTCATAAAATCCCCTCCACTATGCTGTAACATCTGGACGCTGCGTTTTTGACGCTGCGGCTCAGCGCTGCGTCAAAAACGCAGCGTTTCCTGAACGTGGACACGTACCCTAAGGGTATGTGCACACGTAGAATGATCCTCTGCAGATTTTTCCACAGCGGATTTGATAAATCTGCAGGGCAAAAACTGCGTGTTTTTCCTGCGGATTTACTGCGGTTTTTGTGTGGATTCCACTGCGGTTTTACACCTGCAGTTTTCTATATGGAGCAGGTGTAAAACCGCTGCGCATTCCGCACAAAGAATTGACATGCTGCGGAATGTAAACTGCTGTGTTTCCGCACGGTTTGTTCTGCAGCATGAGCACTGCGGATTGCATTTCCCATAGGTTTACATTGTACTGTAAACGCATGGGAAACCGCTGCGGACCCGCAGCTGCGGAAATACTGCGAATCCGCAGCAAAATCCGCAGCGTGTGAACATAGCATAATAGTCCACTATTTGGCAGCTGCAGAGCATTTGTTATAATAATAATTATTATTATTATTCTTATATATCGCTAACATATTCCACAGCGCTTTACAGTTTGCACACATTATCATCACTGTCCCTGATGGGGCTCACAATCTAAATATGCTATCAGTATGTCTTTGGAATGTGGGAGGAAACCGGAGAACCCGGAGGAAACCCATGCAAACACGGGGAGAACATACAAACTCTTTGCAGATGTTGTCCAAGGTGGGATTTGAACCCAGGACCCCAGCGCTGCAAGGCTGCAGTGCTAACCACTGAGCCACCATACAGTGCTAACCACTCAGCCACCATACAGTGCTAACCACTCAGCCACCATACAGTGCTAACCACTGAGCCACCATACAGTGCTAACCACTCAGCCACCATACAGTGCTAACCACTGAGCCACCATACAGTGCTAACCACTCAGCCACCATACAGTGCTAACCACTCAGCCACCATACAGTGCTAACCACTCAGCCACCATACAGTGCTAACCACTCAGCCACCATACAGTGCTAACCACTGAGCCACCATACAGTGCTAACCACTCAGCCACCATACAGTGCTAACCACTCAGCCACCATACAGTGCTAACCACTCAGCCACCATACAGTGCTAACCACTCAGCCACCATACAGTGCTAACCACTCAGCCACCGTACAGTGCTAACCACTCAGCCACCGTACAGTGCTAACCACTGAGCCACCATACAGTGCTAACCACCGAGCCACCATACAGTGCTAACCACTCAGCCACCATACAGTGCTAACCACTCAGCCACCATACAGTGCTAACCACCGAGCCACCATACAGTGCTAACCACCGAGCCACCGTGCTGCCCCCATTTTCTGAGGTAAGTCCAGATATATGCTCTCTATATAATCATGCCTGTCTTTTCTGCTGTTACTAGATATGTTAGATCTTATGGCAACATTGGGATTAACGCCGAACCTTAACGTGATTATTAAAGTCAAAACCTAGAAACACAAAATCTAAGAAACCCGAAGGTGAAAAATCAGGTGGTTAAAACAATGTCACCTGCTTGATAAATCACTGCAGCCAATACTCCTAGAATACGGCACCCACCTATCTGCTAATAATGGGGACCCCGGATTAGTCGTCCAGATTCCGTCATTTTGAGAATTGTCTGGTCTATAGTAGCGAAGCAAAGTCCGGAGGTGAAGAACTTGTCAGTGACCGAGCGGCTGGTGGTCCGGACGGAGCTTTATCGAGGGGCTTGGTTCTGTCTGATCCTCCTCTATATAATGTGAGATTGTCGTCTTATAAGTTATTGCTCCTATAAAAGGGTCGTGTCCTGAGCAGCCGAAAACCGCGGGATGTGTGATCACTGCACCGAGGACGAACAGCAGCTGGGGAAATGATCAGAGGCATTAATATGAAGAAAAGTATGTGCCCCCATAGTCTGACCTCCCATCCTACACCCATAGACATAATGTAGAGAAAAGTATGTGCCCCCCATAGTCTGACCTCCCATCCTACACCCATAGACATAATATGGAGAAAAGTATGTGCCCCCCATAGTCTGACCTCCCATCCTACACCCATAGACATAATACAGAGAAAAGTATGTGCCCCCCATAGTCTGACCTCCCATCCTACACCCATAGACATAATATGGAGAAAAGTATGTGCCCCCATTATCTGACATCCATCCTACGCCCATAGACATAATACAGAGAAAAGTATGTGCCCCCATAGTCTGACCTCCATCCTACACCCATAGACATAATACAGAGAAAAGTATGTGCCCCCCATAGTCTGACCTCCCATCCTACACCCATAGACATAATATAGAGAAAAGTATGTGCCCCCATAGTCTGACCTCCCATCCTACACCCATAGACATAATATGGAGAAAAGTATGTGCCCCCCATAGTCTGACCTCCCATCCTAAACCCATAGACATAATGTAGAGAAAAGTATGTGCCCCCCATAGTCTGACCTCCATCCTACACCCATAGACATAATATAGAGAAAAGTATGTGCCCCCATAGTCTGACCTCCCATCCTACACCCATAGACATAATATGGAGAAAAGTATGTGCCCCCCATAGTCTGACCTCCATCCTACACCCATAGACATAACATGGAGAAAAGTATGTGCCCCCCATAGTCTGACCTCCTATCCTACACCCATAGACATAATATGGAGAAAAGTATGTGCCCCCCCATAGTCTGATCTCTATCCTACGCCCATAGACATAATATGGAGAAAAGTATGTGCCCCCCATAGTCTGACCTCCCATCCTACACCCATAGACATAATATAGAGAAAAGTATGTGCCCCCATAGTCTGACCTCCATCCTACACCCATAGACATAATATGGAGAAAAGTATGTGCCCCCCATAGTCTGACCTCCATCCTACACCCATAGACATAATGTAGAGAAAAGTATGTGCCCCCCATAGTCTGACCTCCCATCCTACACCCATAGACATAATATGGAGAAAAGTATGTGCCCCCCATAGTCTGACCTCCATCCTACACCCATAGACATAATATAGAGAAAAGTATGTGCCCCCCATAGTCTGAACTCCATCCTACACCCATAGACATAATATAGAGAAAAGTATGTGCCCCCCATAGTCTGACCTCCCATCCTACACCCATAGACATAATATGGAGAAAAGTATGTGCCCCCCATAGTCTGACCTCCATCCTACACCCATAGACATAATATGGAGAAAAGTATGTGCCCCCCATAGTCTGACATCCATCCTACACCCATAGACATAATATGGAGAAAAGTATGTGCCCCCCATAGTCTGACCTCCATCCTACACCCATAGACATAATATGGAGAAAAGTATGTGCCCCCATAGTCTGACCTCCATCCTACACCCATAGACATAATATAGAGAAAAGTATGTGCCCCCCATAGTCTGAACTCCATCCTACACCCATAGACATAATACAGAGAAAAGTATGTGCCCCCCACAGTCTGACCTCCCATCCTACACCCATAGACATAATATGGAGAAAAGTATGTGCCCCCCATAGTCTGACCTCCCATCCTACACCCATAGACATAATATAGAGAAAAGTATGTGCCCCCTATAGTCTGACCTCCATCCTACACCCATAGACATAATATGGAGAAAAGTATGTGCCCCCCATAGTCTGACCTCCATCCTACACCCATAGACATAATATGGAGAAAAGTATGTGCCCCCATAGTCTGACCTCCCATCCTACACCCATAGACATAATATCGAGAAAAGTATGTGCCCCCCATAGTCTGACCTCCCATCCTACACCCATAGACATAATATGGAGAAAAGTATGTGCCCCCATTATCTGACCTCCATCCTACACCCATAGACATAATGTAGAGAAAAGTATGTGCCCCCTATAGTCTGACCTCCCATCCTACACCCATAGACATAATATGGAGAAAAGTATGTGCCCCCCCCCATAGTCTGACCTCCATCCTACACCCATAGACATAATATGGAGAAAAGTATGTGCCCCCCATAGTCTGATCTCTATCCTACACCCATAGACATAATATGGAGAAAAGTATGTGCCCCCCATAGTCTGACCTCCCATCCTACACCCATAGACATAATATGGAGAAAAGTATGTGCCCCCCATAGTCTGAACTCCCATCCTACACCCATAGACATAATATGGAGAAAAGTATGTGCCCCCATAGTCTGAACTCCCATCCTACACCCATAGACATAATATAGAGAAAAGTATGTGCCCCCATAGTCTAACCTCTGTATTTTCATGACTATGAAAATTGTACATTCACACTGAAGGCATCAAAACTATGAATTAACACATGTGGAATTATATACTTAACAAAAAAGTGTGAAACAACTGAAATTAAGTCTTATATTCTAGGATCTTCAAAGTAGCCACCTTTTGCTTTGATGACTGCTTTGCACACTCTTGGCATTCTCTTGATGAGCTCCAAGAGGTAGTCACCGGGAATGGTCTTCACTTCACAGGTGTGCCCTGTCAGGTATAATAAGTGGGATTTCTTGCCTTATAAATGGGGTTGGGACCATCAGTTGTGTTGAGCAGAAGTCTGGTGGATACACAGCTGATAGTCCTACTGAATAGAATGTTAGAATTTGTATTATGGCAAGAAAAAAGCAGCTAAGTAAAGAAAAACGAGTGGCCATCATTACTTTAAGAAATGAAGATCAGTCAGTGAGAAAAATTGGGAAAACTTTGGAAGTGTCCACAAGTGCAGTGGTAAAAACCATCAAGCGCTACAAAGA
Source organism: Ranitomeya variabilis (assembly GCF_051348905.1). Lineage (NCBI taxonomy): Eukaryota > Metazoa > Chordata > Amphibia > Anura > Dendrobatidae > Ranitomeya > Ranitomeya variabilis. The sequence continues at coordinate 14,266,313 of NC_135237.1, forward strand.
AACTGGCTCACATGAGGACCGCCCCAGGAAAGGAAGACCAAGAGTCACCTCTGCTTCTGAGGATAAGTTTATCCGAGTCACCAGCCTCAGAAATCGCAGGTTAACAGCAGCTCAGATTAGAGACCAGGTCAATGCCACACAGAGTTCTAGCAACAGACACATCTCTACAACAACTGTTAGGAGGAGACTTTGTGCAGCAGGCCTTCATGGTAAAATAGCTGCTAGGAAACCACTGCTAAGGACAGGCAACAAGCAGAAGAGACTTGTTTGGGCTAAAGAACACAAGGAATGGACATTAGACCAGTGGAAATCTGTGCTTTGGTCTGATGAGTCCAAATTTGAGATCTTTGGTTCCAACCACCGTGTCTTTGTGCGACGCAGAAAAGGTGAACGGATGGACTCTACATCCTGGCAGAGGTGTATCTAGCCTTTCCAGCACCCGGGGCAAAGGATCAGTTTGGCACCCAAGAAAACCCTCCCCCATTTGAACCTTAAAGGGAACCTGTCACCTGAATTTGGCGGGACCAGTTTTGGGTCATATTGGCGGAGTTTTCGGGTGTTTGATTCACCCTTTCCTTACCCGCTGGCTGCATGCTGGCCGCAATATTGAAGTTCATTCTCTGTCCTCCGGAGTACACAGTGTGCAAGCGTGTACTCTGGAGGACAGAGAATGAACTTCAATCCAATATTGCAGCCAGCGGGTAAGGAAAGGGTGAATCAAACACCCAAAAACTCCGCCCATATGACCCAAAACTGGTCCCGCCAAATTCAGGTGACAGGTTCCCTTTAACTCTTTTGAAACTGTATGACCAAGCCAAGATACATTCCTGAATCTCCATAATGTTAAAATAGATACCAATAAAAGTAAAATTAATTGAGACATCAGTAGGTTAAGTGTTTTTGAATATCCATATTGAATCAGTAGCCCCATATAATGCTGCCATAAGATGCTCCATACAGATACTTGCCCCGTTATAGTGCTGCACAAAGGTTATGGCCCCCATATAGTGCTGCACAAACATTATGGCCCAATATAGTGCTGCACAAAGGTTATGGCCCCCATATAGTGCTGCACAAACATTATGGCCCCCATATAGTGCTGCACAAACATTATGGCCCCCATGTAGTGCTGCACAAATGTTATGGCCCCATAAGATGCCCCATACAGATATTTGCCCCATTTGCTGTTACTGCAATAAAAAAAAAAAAAAAAAAAAAAAAATCACATACTCACCTCTCCGTGGCTCAGGCCCCCGGCACTTTCAATATTCACCTGACTTCGATCCAGCCACCGCTCCATCTTCCACCTCCTCTGCACTGACGGTTAGGCAGAGGGCGAGCATTAACCACGTCATCGCGCCCTCTGACCTCACCATCACCGCAGAAGACGGACCGGCGGCTGGAACGAGGAGCAGGTGAATATCGCACAGCGCAGCGCTCCCCTCCCCGTATACTCACCTGCTCCTGGCGCAGTGCAGTCCCTGCTTCCCCGGCACTGCTGCTTCTTCCTGTACTGAGCTGTCACCGTTACCGCTCATTACAGTAATGAATATGCGGCTCCACCCCTATGGGAGGTGGAGCCGCATATTCATTACTGTAATGAGCGGTACCATGTGACCGCTCAGTACAGGAAGAAGCTGCCGCTGCCGGGTGAAGACAGGGACCTGCAGGGACCGCGCCAGGAGTAGGTGAGTATAATTAGACAGCCCCCACTCCCTGGCCCTGCCAACCCCCTCCTTGGACCGCCGCATCATCAGGTGGCCCGCTGGCACCCCCTTGTCAGCTGCGCCTGGGGCACATGCCCCGGCTGCCCCCCCCCCTGGATACGCCACTGCATCCTGGTTCCCACCGTGAAGCATGGAGGAGGAGGTGTGATGGTGTGGGGGGGCTTTGCTGGTGACACTGTTGACACTGAACCAGCATGGCTACCACAGCACCTTGCAGCGGCATGCTATTCCATCCGGTTTGCGTTTAGTTGGACCATCATTTATTTTTCAACAGGACAATGACCCCAAACACATCTCCAGGCTGTGTAAGGGCTATTTGACCAAGAAGGAGAGTGATGGGGTGCTACGCTAGATGACCTGGCCTCCACAGTCACCAGACCTGAACCCAATCGAGATGGTTTGGGGTGAGCTGGACCGCAGAGTGAAGGCAAAAGGGCCAACAAGTGCTAAGCATCTCTGGGAACTCCTTCAAGATTGCTGAAGACCATTCCTGGTGTCTACCTCTTGAAGCTCATCAAGAGAATGTCAAGAGTGTGCAAAGCAGCCATCAAAGCAAAAGGTGGCTACTTTGAAGAACCTAGAATATAAGACATAATTTCAGTTGTTTCACACTTTTTTGTTAAGTATATAATTCCACATGTGTTAATTCATAGTTTTGATGCCTTCAGTGTGAATGTACAATTTTCATAGTCATGAAAATACAGAAAAATCTTTAAATGAGAAGATGTGTTCAAACTTTTGGTCTGTACTGTATAAAGGCACTAGAATCTGGTAATATATATTTAATAATTACACATTGTATCATCACACATAAAATTTGTATTATGTCAATTGTAAATTCAATGTTATTGTCGCTGTAATAAATCCCAAGGTGATGAGTGACCAATAAAAGCCTGGTAACATAATCACAGTCACGTGATTGTACGAGGCGCCGATCGCCCGCACTGTCCAAATGTTCAGTGATTTCTGGGTCTGATCCACAATCCAGACCATAAGAGCAGCAGAGATGATGCAGATGTTAAATATATGGTGCATGTATTTCTTTTTAGACTGTGCGCCTTAGGCCTAGTGATGGATCACCCATACGTTGTGAGATGAGGCGTATCCGGACCCGACCATTCTCCGTGAGCTGAACGGCCCGGACACCAGTCTGATACATTGTAGCAGAGGGACGGTCTCTAGTGATTAGGACCCTGGCATTGACTACATAGGGTAACTTGGTAAAAAGTCCTTGGAAATGGTGAAGAAATGGTGAAGAATTGAAAGGAGAGGAGAGGAACCATCCTGCTGGTTATCGAGGAGAGGCACCATCCAACTGGCTATCAGATCAGAGTTATTGCATTTCTGATGTATGGAGAGAAAAGGTGCCTATAACAGTGGCAGCATACACATGAAAGGCACTGTCAATGCTGAGCATTATATATAGGTGGTAGAAGAACATTCTTCTCCCAAAACTCCAGAAATTGCCTCCCCACTTGCCAGACATTTAAAGACTGTTATAAGAATGAGAGAGGGCACTGGACAGTGGTGCACATGGCCCAGGTACAATGGTGGACATGATCCGGATAGAACTGTTCTGAGATTTGTCACTGCAAACAATTTCTATATGAGTCAATTTTTTTCAAATGAAATGTAAAAATGGCCAGTGTTCAACTTCTGATTTGTTCTATGCTCTGTGTGATAAAAAACTGCAATAAGAGATTTCAAGATCATTGCTTTCTGGTTTTCTTTACATTTTACAGCTGCACAACTTTTTTGGAATTAGGTTACAGATGAAAATGGAAAACTTATTTAAGTTATCATCTAAAATGAAAGGAATGACTTGAACAGTTATCATCAATTTCCTATACTTTTTAATTTTTATTTCATCACCTTCCAAAGAACTCAGAGTCTAGTACATGTTGTATTGTGTCTCTAATAAAGAAAGTCTTAAGTCATTGATGTTTAAATATATATTAACATGATACAATGAATCAATGAAACATCTCTGAATTAGAAAGACATCAAGGTAACATTAATTTCAGGATGTCAGAAGAATAATTACTTATCTACAAGGAAAATCACATGGCAATGTGCATTCAGTGGGTCATATCATGTGCCCATGGCGGTGCCCTGAATTTTTACATTGAGGATCTAATTAATGCTGACTAGTTTGTAATTCTCCTAAGCACCATTGGTACCTCTTTCTCTTACAGAGTGATAAATTATGAAAACCAGAAGAAAACATCTAATATTAACAAAAAAGTATAGTCAGTATAAAGCCATCATGAGGAAAAGCAGAGTGGTTATGCCGGATAGGAGTGGAGATCCACCTTTCCACAAACTAAAAATCACTGAACAGAATCTTGGACAAAACAAGAAATGTGTGGATTTGTAAGGGGAAAATGTGATCCCAAGCTGTAATATAAAAGGATGATAGTGATGCAGACGCTTCTGCTAATTTGCTGCCTCCATGGTCTGTTGCTCTCCTAGTTCCATGTAATACCTAGAAACTTGGTGACATCTGTATTTGTACAGGAGGCGCTGCCACCCTGATGCACTCATCCACCATCCCTGATACCTGTGCTATCAGTCATGAGCTATGTATGTCCTCATTCCTCGCATTGTCAGTGTCACTTCTGTCATTTCCGCCCCACGTTGTTTGCTTAGAGTCTGGGTGTGATGCTCCGACCTCACCTGTTGTTTTTCAGCTCGGTAATCCGCCTCTCAAGATGCGTCTCAGATCCCTCGTCTTTCCTTGTGCAGGGAACAAAACATGGGAGCTTCTCCTCCTGGCTTCAGACATAGTGACGGCGAGCCCAAAGAGACTGAATGGCTTCAGAGTGCCCAGACAGCCTTGTAATTAAGATGACGCAGATGTTATATTATAGGTGTATTAAAGGCTTGGAGAGGACAATACAGGGCATAAAAGATTCAAATCCCATACAAATGACAAGGCCAACACAGATAACCACCTATGGGCTGGGACAGGCCTGAGAGAGCAAATCTATACTCTACAGACCGTAAAGTTCCCAAGAAGTCAGGATTGACCCTTGGAGACCCACGACTTCTAGCACAATGCTCTGCGAGCTAAACAACCTCAACACCAGGCTGAAACATTGTAACAAGCGAGCAGATGGTGTGTGCAGGTCTTTATGGACTGGATACATTTGTATCTACTTCACAGCTCAGAGGACTAGATACCACCGCTGCTGATTCTGTACAGGAAGCACATTGATCATTTACCAACAACAAGCAGAGATCTTGAAAATGAAGGAATTAACACAGAAAGAAGAAGATTTGCAAAGTCTTTGTGTCTGTGTGCACATGATTTGCCTTAGATTTTGAAACTGATTCGTTACAATAGCCGGTCTCATTAATTCTGCCCTAAACGTCCATGGCTGCATGTTATCCATTAGTGCAGCCATATTCCCTCCTTTGATGACGGTGTCGGGGCGCACATCACTGCCTTCCTCTGTCGCACTGGCCGCAGTACAGATGAGACTTTTTTCTTATTTGCATTTTTTAAAAAGCCGCATTTCACGTGTCCGTAGCATCTAAGCAGCAGCCGAGCATCCTCCGCACCCCAGGATTACAGCGGTGTCTACGGCACAGAGGGTGAAACAGACGATTAGAGGGCAAAGTGTAAAAACAAAACCATTAATGAATGTGGGAGAAAGTTTATTAGAAAAGTGCAAAGCTTTCATCTGATGGATGCGCCCTGTGCAGACTAATATCCAGGCTAATTAGGAGTACTGTTCGCAGGAGCTCAGCTCCCCCAGACATGTGTTACCAGAAAGCTCCGTGGGCTTGGAGCATCGTGTCCTCATAATTACACAAACAGAGAGAAGGGTGGAGAGGAGCTGACATCAGCAACCCACAAAATGCCCCGAACCTGCGAGAACACAGGAACGCTTCATTAGAAGAAACCATTAGTGCAATAATAATAATATCTGGAGCAGAGGGTGGAGCGCATCTCATCCACTGCCCGAGGGCTCCCCAAGACCTGCTCCATCATTACTGTCTGCTGCCATTATGTATAATTATAGCGATTAATTACTTCTAGGATACAAGATAAAGATGTATTCTGTGACATGGGAGAGAAAGGAAGGAAGGAAAGATAAAAGATAGAAGATGGATATCTAAGACATAGATAGATAATAAATAGATAGATAAATAGAAGATAGATAGAAGATAGATATATAAGAGATAGCTAGATAATAGATAAATAAATAGAAGATAGATAGAAAATAGATAGATAATAAATAGATAGATAGAAGATAGATAGATAGATGATAGATAAGGCTAGGTCCACATTACGTTAGAGAAATCTGTTTAATGGATTCATTTCTAAGCGGCACTAACGCGATGTAATGGATCTGTTAACGCACCCATAGACTTCAATAAGCGTAACGCATCCTAACATGTCAAAATCTGCATGCGTTAGCGATGGTCCGTTACCTTGTGACACACATTCGAACGCAGACTACCACGTTTTCCGGTGCGTTACGGCGAACACACAGCGAACTGAAGCGTTCGCGGTGCATAGACCTCTACTGCTAAGGCCTCTTTCACACTTCAGTTGTTTGGCGTCAGTCTAAATCCGCCATTTTCCTCAAAAAACGGATCCGTTTTTTTTCGACGGATCCGTTTTTTTCCCCATAGACTTGCATTAGCGACGGATTGTGAAGGATGGTCGTCCGTTCCATCCGTCATGCGACGGATCCGTCAAAATTTGGCGGACGTCATCTAGACATTGACGGTCATTGCAACGTTTTTTGTCTGCGTTGAAATGGCGGATCGCGACGGATCCGTCGCGTCCATCATTTCATAGAATGGCCACCTATGGGCGACGGATCCGTCGTGACCGTCATTTCGGCGGATCCGTCACCCCAATCCGTTTTTTCAATTTTTTTCAATTGCGCATGCTCCAAAAAGTATATACAACCCCCGAGTAACGGAGCCGTCAAAAAAACGGATCCGTTACATCCGTTTTTTCAACTATTGTGACGGATCCGTCGATCCGTCATTATGTCGGAAGTGACTGACGCCAAAAAACTGAAGTGTGAAAGAAGCCTTACACATGCCGACGCAATGCAACCATGCGTTAATGCATGCGATAGCAAAAATAAAGACAATTTAGGACAGATCGTTAGCGCATCCGTTTAACGGATCCGTTAAACGGAATGCCCCAACCCGATCTGAACCTAGCCTAATAGATTATAGGAGAATTTTCCCGAAAAACAGACAAACTTCAAAATCTCATTGTCCAGATCACAGAAGCAAAGTTTTTGTGGAACAACAACTATTTCTATTTGTTTTAGGCATAACGGGTTAGGAAACGCACTTTGGACCCAGGAACAAAAAATAAATAAAAATTTGTTATAGTGTAATTTCCTTTTTTTGACACAATACATTTTTCTGCCCTGTGGTCATAAAATCAAAGTTTGTGCTGAATGAAGTTGTTTTTCCATAGTCTTTAAACATAAGCAGTTGAAATATTACACTTGGAAGCCAGGAACAAAAACTGTGTTACATAGTGTTATAGATAATAGATGACAGATAGTAGATAGAAACATACATTCATATATACATATATACATATACATATACACAGATGATAGACAGATAGATAGATAATCAGGGCTGCCATACTGGCAAAAATTTCGGGGCCCCCTTGAGACTCCGCCCAGGCTCCACCCCAGCCCCCCTCCACGCTCCACCAACTGGCCACAGTCCCACCGCTCTCTCTTGGAAAATCTCCACTTCTCACCTATCACACATTAACAGTTCCCATCACCAGATCACACATATAGCCGACAGCTTTTGTTTTGGCCAAAAGATTTTTTTAAGCCACCAAAATGACAAGGTAGACACTTTTGGCCAGGCCCTACTCTACTGTAACCTAATAAATATTTGTTAAAATATGCAGTACAATTTAGGTGTATTTTTATTTATTTTTCCATTTTTAAAATGACCTATAATAACACATACAAGGAACAAATACCACAGCACCATGACCAGACCACATATCGCCACAGTGATCGAATAATATCAAACACAAGGAACAAATACCACTGCACCATGACCAGATCACATATTACCGCCACATAGTGACCAAATAGCACATACAAGGGACAAATACTGCAGCACCATGACCAGACACCATATTACTACCACAGTGATCGAATAATAGCACATACAAGGAACAAATACCACAACATCATGACCAGACCACATATTACAACCACATAGTGACTGAATACTACAATATTGATCAGTAATAAAAAAACCCACAATACTATCACCATAAGTGCCATTATACACAGGAGATCTGTACTTAGTATGCAGTGTCTGTGTACAGGTAATACAGTGATCACTGGTGACATTATACACAGGAGCTCTGTATATAGTATACAGTGTATAGTGTCAGTGTATAGGTGACACTGACTCACCAGTGACGTCTCTAGGTGAAGTCTTTCATCCAGCACAGACCGCCGTCATTTCTTCCAGCCAGGGCTCATCTCTGCAGGAAATAACACAGTTATCTCGAGCTCCACTTGCAGAACACATTACTTAATTTTCCCAACTTCTACATTACACCACATGAAGAAAAAAAGGAGACATAGTGTCACTCTGCACAGTAACAGGACCGCCCCCCCCATTTAAAACAGTATCCTCAAAAATAAAATACATACATCACTGCAGTAATAATATCCCTTAATTAGCCCCTATGGTAATAATATTCCCCACCCTGGCCCCGTGTGTCTCATTCCTGGCTCCAGCCATATGTTCTCCCATCCTGCCCTCATGAGTATCCATCCTGCCCAATATGATCTCCCCATCCTGCCCCATCAGTCTCCATCGTATCCATCCTGCCCCATCTGTCTCCAATCCTGCCCCCTGTGTTTCCAATCATGCCCCGTATCTCCGTTCTGCCCCTGTGTCCAGCATTCTGCCCCTGTGTCCAGCATTATGCCCCTGTGTCCAGCGTTCTGCCCCTGTGTCCAGCGTTCTGCCCCTGTGTCCAGCGTTCTGCCCCTGTGTCCAGCGTTCTGCCCTGGGCCCCCCGGATCGCCGCTCTCAATAAAAAAAAACAAAAAACAACAAGTTCTGCTTACCTGCCGCGCTCCTGCTCTCTCCACGCAGCTGAAGCGTGCACTCGTCGGCGACTGACAATGACGTCAGACACCGGCAACATGCACGCTGCGGCTGACGTCAGCTGCCAGCCTCAGATTGGCTGGCGGCTGTTAACTATTGACGTGCGGGCGCGGACCCGCACGTTAATAGAGTTAAAAAGCTGCAGCACCGCTAAGGGCCCGGTTTAGCCTGCGGCTGCCGGTAGGGGCCCGGTGAGCAGGTGAGACGGGGCCCGATGCGGGCCCCCTCTGCCCCCCGGGCCCCATACGCCAGTCAGGGCTGTAATGCCCTGATGGCGGCCCTGTAGATAGATAGATAGATAGAGATAGATAGCAGATTCTCCAGGAATGATACAATCAGGATTCTCTCAGTAATTAGTTACAATCCGGATCTAGTAAACGTTCTGATGATTGAGGACAATGAGATCCCGGAGAGTCACTGACAATACAATGTACAAACAGCTTACAGACTGGTGTATACCGGCCGCAGCGAGCCACATCGCATCTGAACTATTAGATACACTTGTCAGCACAATGTACCACATGTGGTAGGATTGGATACAGACGCTCAGCTGACAGTATCGCACATAATATGTTTAGATACACAGCCCTACAGCAGGGGCATACACTGAAATCATGGGGTCCCCTAGCATGGGGCCCCCACAGAAAAAAAAATATTCGGTGGGGTCACAAAAGCATATTTCACAACTTTGCAGCTTTTACAAAGTAATTTTTCCTCTGTTGAAGCCCCTCTTTGTTCCTACACATTATGATTACCTTTTATTGCCAACATTAAGAATGATGGCAGCAAATCTGCCAAAAAACATAGTATGATACCCCCACAGTGAATTCATCCACAGTACCCACCCCCATACACACACAGTATGATGAACCTACAGTACCCCTCCCCCCAAAAATATGATACCCCCAAAGTTACCACAAACAATATAATGGGTCCCCACATATAGCCCTCCATACAGTATAATGGGCTCCCACATATAGCCCTCCATACAGTATAATGGGCCCCCACATATAGCCCTCCATACAGTATAATGGGTCCCACATATAGCCCTCCATACAGTATAATGGGTCCCCACACAGACCACCATATATTATAATGGGCCCCAACATATAGCCTTCCATACAGTATAATGGGCCCCAACATATAGCCCTCCATACAGTATAATTGACCCCCACATATAGCCCTCCATACAGTATAATGGGCCCCACATATAGCCCTCCATACAGTATAATGGGCCCCACATATAGCCCTCCATACAGTATAATGGGCCCCACATATAGCCCTCCATACAGTATAATGGGCCCCCACATATAGCCCTCCATACAGTATAATGGGCCCCCACATATAGCCCTCCATACAGTATAATGGGCCCCCACATATAGCCCTATACAGTATAATGGGCCCCACATATAGCCCTCCATACAGTATAATGGGTCCCACATATAGCCCTCCATACAGTATAAAGGGCCCCAACATATAGCCCTCCATACAGTATAATGGGTAACACATATAGCCCTCCATACAGTATAATGGGTCCCACATATAGCCCTCCATACAGTATAATGGGTCCCATATATAGCCCTCCATACAGTATAATGGGTCCCACATTTAGCCCTCCACACAGTATAGCCCTCCATACAGTATAATGGGCCCCACATATAGCCCTCCATACAGTATAATGGGCCCCCACATATAGCCCTCCATACAGTATAATGGGGCCCCACATATAGCCCTCCATACAGTATAATGGGTCCCACATTTAGCCCTCCACACAGTATAGCCCTCCATACAGTATAATGGGCCCCACATATAGCCCTCCATACAGTATAATGTGCCCCCACATATAGCCCTCCATACAGTATAATGGGCCCCACATATAGCCCTCCATACAGTATAATGGGCCCCACATATAGCCCTCCATACAGTATAATGGGCCCCAACATATAGCCCTCCATACAGTATAATGGGCCCCACATATAGCCCTCCATACAGTATAATGGGTCCCACATATAGCCCTCCATACAGTATAATGGGTACCACATATAGCCCTCCACACAGTATAATGGGCCCCACATATATCCCTCCATACAGTATAATGGGCCCCCACACAGACCACCATACATTGTAATGGGCCCCAACTTATAGCCTTCCATACAGTATAATGGGTCCCAACATATAGCCCTCCATACAGTATAATTGACCCCCACATATAGCCCTCCATACAGTATATTTGACCCCCACATATAGCCCTCCATACAGCATAATGGGTCCCACATAGCTCTCCAGATAATACACTGCTCAAAAAAATAAAGGGGACACTGAAATCCCACATCCTAGATATCACTGAATTAAATATTCCAATTGTAAATCTTTATTCATTACATAGTGGAATGTGTTGAGAACAATAAAGTCTCAAAATGATCAACGAAAATCACAACTAATATCCCACGGAGGTCTGAAGTTGGAATGATGCTCAAAATCAAAGTGGAAAATGAAGTTACAGGCTGATCCAACTTCAGTGGAAATGCCTCAATACAAGGAAATGATGCTCAGTATTGTGTGTGGCCTCCACGTGACTGTATGATCTACCTACAATGCCTGGGCATGCTCCTGATGAGGCGGCGGATGGTCTCCTGAGGGATCTCCTCCCAGACCTGGATTAAAGCATCCGCCAACTCATGGACAGTCTGTGGTGCAGCGTGACGTTGGTGGATGGTGCGAGACATGATGTCCCAGATGTGTTCAATCGGATTCAGGTCTGGGGAACGGGTGGACCAGTCCATAGCTTCAATGCCTTCATCTTGCAGGAACTGCTGACACACTCCAGCCACATGATATCTGGCATTGTCCTGCATTAGGAGGAGCCCAGGGCCAACCGCTCCAGCATATGGTCTCACAAGGGGTCTGAGGATCTCATCTCGGTACCTAATGGCAGTCAGGCTACCTCTGGAGAGCACATGGAGGACTGTGCGGCCCAAAAAAGAAATGCCACCCCACACCATTACTGACCCACTGCCAAACCGGTCATGCTGAAGGATGTTGCAGGCAGCAGATCGCTCTCCATGGCGTCTCCAGACTCTGTCACGTCTGACACATGTGCTCAGTGTGAACCTGCTTTCATCTGTGAAGAGCACAGGGTGCCAGTGGCGAATTTGCCAATCCTGGTGTTCAGTGGCAAACGCCAAGCGTCCCGCACGGTGTTGGGTGGTGAGCACAGCCCCTATCTGCGGACGTCGGGCACTCAGACCATCCTTATGGAGTCGGTTTCTAACCATTTGTGCAGATACATGCACATTTGTGGCCTGCTGGAGGTCATTTTGCAGGGCTCTGGCAGTGCTCCTCTTGTTCCTCCTTGCACAAAGGCTGAGGTATCAGTCCTGCTGCTGGGTTGCCCTCCTATGGGCCCCTCCATATCTCCTGGTGTACTGGCCTGTCTCCTGGTTGCACCTCCAGCTTCTGGACACTACGCTGATAGACACAGGAAACCTTGCCACAGCTCGCATTGATGTGCCATCCTGGATGAGCTGCACTATCTGAGCCACTTGTGTGGGTTGTAGAGTCCGTCTCATGCTACCACGAGTGTGAAAGCACAACCAACATTCAAAAGTGACCAAAACATCAGCCAGAAAGCATTGGTACTGAGATGTGGTCTGTGGTCCCCATCTGCAGAACCACTCCTTTATTGAGCGTGTCTTGATAATTTCCATCTGTTGTCTATTCCATTTGCACAACAGCATGTGAAATTGATTGTCAGTGTTGCTTCCTAAGTGGACAGTTTGATTTCACAGAAGTTTGATTTACTTGGAGTTATATTCTGTTGTTTAAGGCTTGCTTAAGGTTTACCGCGGAACCGCAGCGATTTTGATGCTGCGGGTCCGCAGCAGTTTCCATTGCGTTTACAGTTACATGTAAACCTATGGAAACCGCAATCCGCTGTGCACATGCTGCGGGAAAAACCGCGCAGAAACGCAGTGGTTTACATTCTGCAGCATGTCACTTTGTGCAGAATCGTGGCGATTCTGCACACATAGGAAAGCATTGATCCGCTTACTTCCCGCATGGGGCTATGCCCACAATGCGGGAAGTAAGCGGATCATGTGTGGATGGTACCCGGGGTGGAGGAGAGGAGACTCTCCTCCAGGCCCTGGGAACCATATCTGTGTTAAAAAAAAAAAAAAAAAAGAATAAAAATAACAAAATAATGATATACTCACCTCTCAGCGCTGCATGCGGCTGTCCGGTCTCAGGTTTGCTGTGCGAGCAGGGCCTGCGGTGACGTCGCGAAGGTCCTTCTCGCACAGCATCTTTGGAACCGGACCACCGCGTGCAGCGCCGAGGAGATCGGGATGTCATAGGGTGAATATAACAATTTTTTTATTATTTTTAACATTACTATTGTTTATTGCTGCATATGCAGCATCAATAGTATAGTGCAGGAGTAAACCCGCAGCGGAAACCGCAAGACAAACCGCGATAAATCTGCAGGGAGAACCGCAGCGGTTTTGCCCTGCAGATTTATCAAATCCGCTGCGGGAGAACCAGCAGAGGACCCTCCCTACGTGTGCACATAGCCTAAGTGTTCCCTTTATTTTTTTGAGCAGTGTATTCCGGCCCAATAATGTATCCATTGTTTAAAAAAAATATATATATGTAACATGCTACTCCTGTCTCTGCAGTGTGTGGTCAGCTGCTCTGCACAGGGGATGTGATGAAGTGTCAGTTCTCACGGCTCAGCAGACAGTATCACACAGGAGAGGATTAGATACACAGCTCAGCAGACAGTATCACACAGGAGAGGATTAGATACACGGCTCAGCAGACAGTATCACATAGGATTAGATACACAGCTCAGCAGTCAGTATCACACAGGATAGGATTAGATACACGGCTCAGCAGACAGTATCACACAGGATAGGATTAGATACACTGCTCAGCAGAGAGTATCACACAGGAGAGGATTAGATACAGTGTCCCTGGAGTATATACTGCGGTGACACCCTACGATCTGGTCACATGTGTGCGGTTGGTCGGATACATTGTTGCACACTTGCCCGGACACGTGTCATGTGACTTGCGGATGGGACAATGTTGTAGCTGCTTTTTATTGGTCTTGTTAATTACTTCTGTGAAGGAGTCGGAGACTTTTATGCAGATCAGGACACGTCTCGGTGCATTGCTGAGTGATGAGTCGGGCGCTGGCGTCACATATATAAAGCCGTGACATCCGCCTCGTACACACCTGAGCGCCACCGCTGACAGCACACTATGGAGGTCTCTATGAAATACCGGACACAGGGGTCTCTGCCCATCAGCTCCCAGCATAAAGCCCAGTATATCCCCCAGTATATCCCCCGAATCCCAGAAGAGCCGGCGCCGAGCAGCCGAGGCAAAGCCAAGGTGAGGGCCAGAGGCATGACAGCAACGTGACAGTGACACTGCTGAGGGCTTGTTACAATGTATCAGTGTGCTCTGCAGTGCTGAGGGCTTGTTACAATGTATCAGTGTGCTCTGCAGTGCTGAGGGCTTGTTACAATGTATCAGTGTGCTCTGCAGTGCTGAGGGCTTGTTACAATGTATCAGTGTGCTCTGCAGTGCTGAGGGCTTGTTACAATGGATCAGTGTGCTCTGCAGTAATGAGGGCTTGTTACAATGTTTCTGTTTGCTCTGCAGTGTGCTGAGGGCTTGTTACAATGTATCAGTGTGCTCTGAAGTAATGAGGGCTTGTTACAGTGTATCAGTGTGCTCTGCAGTAATGAGGGCTTGTTACAATGTATCAGTGTGCTCTGAAGTAATGAGGGCTTGTTACAGTGTATCAGTGTGCTCTGCAGTAATGAGGGTTTGTTACAATGTATCAGTGTGCTCTGCAGTAATGAGGGCTTTTTAGGCTGTGTGCACATGATGCGGATTTAGTGCGGATTCGCAGCGTTTTGTTCTGCACAAGAAACGCTGCAGATCTGCACTGTGATTTACAGTACAATGTAAATCAATGTAAAAAAAAAAAAAAAAGCTGTGCGGAAAAATCAGTGCGGAAACGCTACGGATTTAAAAGAAGTGCATGTCACTTCTTTTGTGCGGATCTGCAGCGTTTCTGCACCCCTCCATGATAGAAAGCCGCATTGAAAAATCTGCACAAAAACCGCACTGAATCCGCATAAAAACCGCGGCAAATCCACAGCTGCGGATTCTGCCAGGAGATGCGGATTTTGTGCAGAAAATTCTGCACCTCTTTTCTTACGTGTGCACATAGCTACAATGTATCAGTGCACTCTGCAGTGCTGGGGGCTTGTTACAAAGTATCAGAGTGCTCTGCAGTAATGAGGGCTTGTTACAATGTATCAGTGTGCTCTGCGTTGCTGAGGGCTTGTTACAATGTATCAGTGCGCTCATTACAAATGTATCAGTGTGCTCTGCAGTGCAGAGTGCTTGTTACAATGTATCAGTGTGCTCTGCAGTAATGAGGGCTTGTTACAATGTATCAGTGTGCTCTGCGGTGCTGAGGGCTTGTTACAATGTGTCAGTGTGCTTGTTACAATGTGTCAGTGTGCTTGTTACAATGTATCAGTGTGCTCTGCAGTAATGATGGCTTTTTACAATGTATCAGTGTGCTCTGCAGTGCTGACTGAGGGCTTGTTATAATGTATCCATGTGCTCTGCAGTCATGTAGACTTGTTACAATGTATCCGTGTGCTCTGCAGTAATGATGGCTTGTTACAATGTGTCAGAGTGCTCTGTAGTGATGATGGCTTGTTACAATAGATCGGTGTGCTCTGCAGTGCTGAGGGCTTGTTACAATGTATCAGTGTGCTCTGCCGTAATGAGGGCTTGTTACAATGTATCAGTGTGCTCTGCAGTGCTGAGGGCTTGTTACAATGTATTCGTGTGCTCTGCAGTGATGATGGCTTGTTACAATGTATCAGTGTGCTCTGCAGTGATGATGGCTTGTTACAATGTATTAGTGTGCTCTGCAGTAATGATGGCTTTTTACAATGTATCAGTGTGCTCTGCAGTGCTGAGGGCTTGTTACAATGTATCCATGTGCTCTGCAGTCATGTAGACTTGTTACAATGTGTCAGAGTGCTCTGTAGTGATGATGGCTTGTTACAATGGATCGGTGTGCTCTGCAGTGCTGAGGGCTTGTTACAATGTATCAGTGTGCTCTGCAGTAATGAGGGCTTGTTACAATGTATCCATGTGCTCTGCAGTCATGTAGACTTGTTACAATGTGTCAGAGTGCTCTGTAGTGATGATGGCTTGTTACAATGGATCGGTGTGCTCTGCAGTGCTGAGGGCTTGTTACAATGTATCAGTGTGCTCTGCAGTAATGAGGGCTTGTTACAATGTATCCGTGTGCTCTGCAGTGATGATGGCTTGTTACAATATATCAGTGTGCTCTGCAGTTATAAGGTCCTTGTCACAACATGCAGTCCTGCTCACCGTTATTGTCACTCCTTCATGTTTTCCATAGACTGTACAATATCTTCAGAAATAAATGGAAATGTACCATAGTTTTGTCCTCAGGATTTGTTAATTAGTGGTGTAAAGTAATACAATCATAAGACATTGTTTTTTTTAACGTAGATATTGCAATTTCAGAGAAGAGAGAATAATCAGCATGTGCAGCAATAAAGGCCCCTAATTAATACCTGACTGCACATCCTTTGGCATTGATGACAACCTGCAGACGTTTCTTGCAGCCATCTAGAAGCTTCTTGCACTTCTCGCTGGTATTTTCTCCCACTCTTCCTTTGCAGCTTGTTCAGGCTCTTGAATGTTTGCAGGTTTCTTTTCTTCAATGGCAGATTTCAGTTCACCCCGAAGATTTTCAATGGGATTGAGGTCAGGACTCATTGCTGGCCATTTTCAAACAGTCTATTTTTCTTTTCAACCATTCCGGTGTACTTTTGGATGTGTGCTTTGGATCACTTTCTTGCTGGAGGACCCATGATCTTCGAGGTTTTCTTACACTGGGTAGGACATTTGAATCTAAAATCTCTCGATAATTCTCTGATTTCATGATTCCTATGATACGGTCAAGGCCTCCAGTACCAGATGCAGCAAAGCAACCCCACAGCATTTTGGATCTTTCACCGTGCTTAACTGTTGGTAGGGTGTTTTTCCCGCATAAGCTTCATTGCACCGTCTGTAAACAAACTATTGCTTTACATTGCTCTATTTTTGTTTCATCTGGCCATAGAACATTTTCCCAGAAGGGTTGTGGTTTATCAAGATACTCTTTGGCAGAGATCAGTCATTGCTTTTTTATGTCTTTTTCTTCTGCAATGGTTTCTTCCTTGGCCTTCGCATGTAAAACTCTGCTTAGTTTAGTGTGCCTCGTATGGTATTGTTGAAAACATATCCCCAGACTGTTCCAGGTTGGCCTTCAGGTCTTTGGATGTTTTCCTACCAATCTTCAAAGACACCTCTGGTCAATTTTCCGCTTTCCCCCACATCCTGGGAGGTTCTGGACGATTCCATGCTTGGCAAACAATAACATTGCACAGTGTTGACACTTGGATACTAAGGTCTTTGGAGATGGCCTTATTCCCCTTAGGGTATGTTTCCATGGTACGGCTTGCCGGCGGGATCGCCGCAGCGGCGAAGCCGCTCGGCGCTAAGCCCCGCCCCCTTCCTGGGACGCAATGGTGCCGGATGTGTACAGTACACATCCGGGATCATCGCACCCCTCGCCATAGGGCCCTGTGATATGCCTTGCGGGGACGCTGCGTCCCCGCAAGGTGTACGGACATGCTGCGTTCTGAAAAGACGCGCAGCATGTCCGGAGTCGCAGGGCCGCCGCGTGCAGGTTTCCACGCATAGTGGAGACGGGATTTCATAAAATCCCCTCCACTATGCAGGAACATCTGGACGCTGCTTGTTTGACGCTGCAGCGTCAAACAAGCAGCGTTTACGTACCGTGGAAACATACCCTTAGGAAGTCTTGTGTTTGATAATAATAGAAGTTCTGATGTCTTCTGCTACAATGTATCAGTGTGCTCTTCAGACAGCTTCTTTGTCTTCACCATTGTGACAAACTAACAGGGCCGACCATGTAGCTTTATAGAACTCTGTAGTCATCAGTCGTTGGCTAATTCATGTCACATGAGCACCACAATTAATCACAGGTAATTCTTGTTTGTGATTTATCACAAGCGAGTCACAATGTGACAATGTGTTTCCATACTAATGTAATGGAGCCAATACCAGCGGCACAGCAGCTTCAGGTTTTTCTATTCTTCCCTCTCATTGGTTTTTGTTTTAAATTATTGTTTATCATTTGCTCTTTTGTATTTAACACAAGTGATCAATATAAAAAAACTATTTCACTTGATTCATTTTTCAGGAGATATTCCACATTATGTACTTAAACTACATGGGTGCCAAGCACAATAAGCAGGACTGTATGTATCCGTGTGCTCTGCAGTGCTGAGGGCTTGTTACAATGTATCAGTGTGTTCTGCAGTGCTGAGGTCTTGTTACAATGTGTCAGTGTGCTCTGCAGTGCTGAGGGCTTGTTACAATGTATCAGTGTGTTCTGCAGTGCTGAGGTCTTGTTACAATGTGTCAGTGTGTTCTGCAGTGCTGAGGTCTTGTTACAATGTGTCAGTGTGCTCTGCAGTGCTGAGGAGCTTGTTACAGTGTATGTGTGTTACTGATCTGGCCTGGCCCAGGCCCTGCCTGGGGAAAAACTTTGGGGCCTGATCCTAGCTTGGATAATTCCTGAACTTTGTGGCCAGAGCTGGATCAGGGGTGGCGGGATAGTTAGTGCAGGTGTATGTATGTATACACCTGCATACACACATATATAATGTTAATGTTGTACACTGTATTGGATTTAGGTTTGTTGTAGGGTGAATGTGGTGTAAGGGGGTGGCTGTAAGGTAAGGCAGTGGGACAGTAGGGTTTTGTTGTGTTTGCGGTTCTGTATAATGTGTTTATAGTGTATATATTGTATATAATATTGTATATAGGACGGTGTGAATGTAGTTGGGGTTGTATATAGTAGTATGAATGAAGCTGGGCCAGGGGTCTTACATGATTTTATACTATTTATAATTTTACGGGGGTATTCATGTAAGTTATGAATATTTTGTTTGTTGTCTTTTAGTTTTGTTTTATTTTATTGGATTTTTTCTTTCTTGTCCCTGATTTGTAGGTCATGAACTTTCTCCATTTTGGTTCCAGTTCTGGTTTCTTGGAGCTTTGTTCTTATGTTTTGTTCTGTTGTGTTTTATTTGTAATGTATCATAGTTAGTGTCACGTGAAGTATTTTTTATTTAATAAAACACTTACAATATGTCAGTGTGCTCTGCAGTGCTGAGGGCTTGTTACAATGGATCAGTGTGCTCTGCAGTGCTGAGGGCTTGTTACAATGTATCAGTGTGCTCTGCAGTGCTGAGGGCTTGTTACAATGTATCAGTGTGCTCTGCAGTGCTGAGGGCTTGTTACAATGCATCAGTGTGCTCTGCAGTGCTGAGGGCTTCTTACAATGTATCAGTGTGCTCTGCAGTGCTGAGGGCTTGTTACAATGTATCAGTGTGCTCTGCAGTGCTGAGGGCTTGTTACAATGTATCAGTGTGCTCTGCAGTGCTGAGGGCTTGTTACAATGTGTCAGTGTGCTCTGCAGTGCTGAGGGCTTGTTACAATGTATCAGTGTGCTCTGCAGTGCTGAGGGCTTGTTACAATGTATCAGTGTGCTCTGCAGTGCTGAGGGCTTGTTACAATGTGTCAGTGTGCTCTGCAGTGCTGAGGGCTTGTTACAATGTATCAGTGTGCTCTGCAGTGCTGAGGGCTTGTTACAATGTATCAGTGTGCTCTGCAGTGCTGAGGGCTTGTTACAGTGTATCAGTGTGCTCTGCAGTGCGGAGGGCTTGTTACAATGTATCAGTGTATACTAATACATGGATAGCAGCACAAGATCTCATTCTTAATCACTTACTCATCATTTACTGCACCATGGACCCTATAAGTCTAACACTAATAACTGATATATAATGATCGCTAACACATAACACTATGATCCTCATCTCACCAAGCTTCTACACTGAAAGGAAATGCAGCAGCAATGATTAATGTGTCATTTCTGTGTCAAATAGAACTCTACATGCTACATTATCTGCACACAGAGAGCTGTCAATGTGTTATCCGTGGTGTTACATAGGACTGCAGGTAACATCTCCTACATTATCTGTACTCAGAGAGATATCACTGTGTTATCTGTGGTGTTACCTGGGACTGCAGGTGACATCTACTACATTATCTGTACTCAGAGTTATCACTGTGTTATCTGTAGTGTTACATAGGACTGCAGGTGACATCTACTACATTATCTGTACTCAGAGAGTTATCACTGTGTTATCTGTGGTGTTACATAGGACTGCAGGTGACCTCTACTACATTATCTGTACTCAGAGAGTTATCACTGTGTTATCTGTGGTGTTACATAGGACTGCAGGTGATATTACTACATTTATCACTGTGTTATCTGTAACTAGAGCGGAAAGGTGACACAATAGATTCTCCACAAAGAAATTAGTCTTAATGTTTCTGTTTTTTCTTTTTTCTCATTAATTATTGCTTTAAAGGGACAGTAATCCATATTTTTGGTGACAACAGAAAGCAATTGATTATATTCCTCATATTACAATAAAGTCGGCCTCTCTGAGTAATGGCTGATAACAGGGAGCAATAGATGATATTCTCTTGTTTGGAGTCAGTTTTTAAGCAGCCTAAATTAACTGACAACTGAAAGAATTTTCAAAGCACAGTTTGGACTGCGAGGGAAGGTGCGATGCTCTGCGGGCAGTGAGGGAGGGAAGGTGCGATGCTCTGCGGGCAGTGAGGGAGGGAAGGTGCGATGCTCTGCGGGCAGTGAGGGAGGGAAGGTGCGATGCTCTGCGGGCAGTGAGGGAGGTAAGGTGCGATGCTCTGCGGGCAGTGAGGGAGGGAGGGTGCAATACTCTGCAGACTGGGAGGGAAGGTGCGATGCTCTGCGGGCAGTGAGGGAGGGAAGGTGCGATGCTCTGCGGGCAGTGAGGGAGGGAAGGTGTGATGCTCTGCGGGCAGAGAGGGAAGGTGCGATGCTCTGCGTGCAGTGAGGGAGGGAAGGTGCAATACTCTGCGGACTGGGAGGGAAGGTGCGATGCTCTGCGGGATGAGGGAAGGTGCGATGTTCTGCGGGCTGTGGCGTGGTTTTCCAGCTGCAGATAATTGTAGGATCTGTTCTTTGCTGACGAGGACATGTCGGAGGTTACAGGCAGGTGGGATATGCGGGGGTGACCTCTGCTGCACCGCTCTCCTATCTGCTCCTGGGAGAGCTGGGTGATGACGGACTATGGCACCTTGAGCTCACTCAGCTTTTTCGCATTATTGTGAGATTTTTGGCCGCTGGAATACTTGTTGATCAGTTTTTGTTTCTTGGGATCTGATTGAATCTAGATGGAAGATCCTAATAATAAGTAAGAAAGAACGATGAGATGGTGGATGGATGATGGGGGTGATCGCTCAGCGCCGGCCCCGGGGTCTGGGTGTGATGTGACTGACGCTCCTCGCCTGTAGGACATAGTTTGTTGATGTGTCACTATATCTGCTGTCAGAGTAACAGCACCTCTGCTGTGTGCAGAGCGGAGGGAATCACCAGCACATCTGCCTGAGGAGCTGACGATCTAGAGGCAGCAAATGTGTCACCGCTGACGCAAAACTCCTTTCTTTTCTGCATCATCTGGTATCAGGTCGTCATTCAATTATTGTGCAACCGAAAACAATTGCTCCGTTATCAGCCATTACTGGGGGCGGTGTCTACAATCTATTACTCCCTGTTGATTCCAACACATAGAGTGTGCGTGTGTGTGTGTGTGTGTGTATATGTATGTGTGTATATATATACACTCACACTCACACTCACACGCGCGCGCATTGGCATGGTCACTACCAGCTCCGCAGAAACAGAATTCAGACAGAAACGGAAGACCCACTACTCGCTGCCACCGCTAATCATTTATGCAGGCCATTTGAACACTGGTTACAGGTAGCCTATGGCTTCAGGGTGCGGTTTATAGAACAAGAGGAACAGAGCTATTAAATGTAATATATTTAATCCAGAAAGATAGGCAGTGTTTATAAAAATATACAAGATGATACAAAATGGGAACAACACAATATGGTATTTACAAATACATAAAATAAAAAGGATAATGAAATAAACTTACTAAACACTGGTCTCAGAAATGACTCAGAGGTTAGGGAAGGTAAGGTGATTTTGAATGAGAAAGTGGACAGAACCTCCACAGCGACCTATGTCTTCCAAGGGACCAAGACCAAAACCCAGTTTCTGCTTTTTATCAGCTCCTAAGTTACGCCCACACACCTCCGCTTGATGACCTCATGTGGAGCGGATTGTAGGATGTTCTTGGCCCTTCAGGCTTTTGAGATCCCCAGATTACAAGATATCTTTACTTCTGAAGGTCCCAGGCGTTAGATACTGACGTCATATTTTATAGTGTGATGTTACCTTTACGTATAGAGTAAATAGGACCAGATTCACATCATCTATAGGTCCAAAATGAAGTTGGAGGAGTTTATCGCCCCACATCGATGTGACTGAATGCGTTGCATTCGTCCCTTCGCTAAAATGCTGAAAAACTATATTGCATAAATGGCTGGTCTGTATCTGCGTTCTATGAAGGGAAGCTCTATGCCTCAAAGAGGGGCTGCTGCTTCAAAGGGGGTCACTGCTTTAAAAGGAGCTCGGGTTTCCTACGTTTTCCTCACTTCCCCATATGTTCAATGTGAGCTCTGACTTCCAGCTGGAGTCTGAATTGTCAGCTCTTCTCCTTTCTCTGGAGATGTCTTATGGATTCATTTTTCTATCACCGCTGATGACCTATTTCACTTGTTTATTTCTGTTAATGTTGATGATTATGGCTTACAGCCAATGAAAACCCAAAAGTCATTATCTCAGTAAATTAGAATAATTAACAAGAAACACCTGTAAAGGCTCCTAAGTGTTTATAAAGGTCCTTAGTCTGTTCCAGTAGCTCCACAATCATGGGGAAGACTGCTGACCTGACCGATGTCCAGAAGGAGTCACTGACGCACTCCACAAGGACGGGAAGAACTGACATAACTTTTTGATATTGTAATTTTGGGAGAAGCACCTGTATATTGTAGTCTCCTGTCCTCCTCCGTGTCGGCTGATAACAGAGAGCAGTAGAGTCGGCTGAGCACCGTCTTCACATTGTGCAGTTTCTCACTTCTCTTCCGTTCCTCTTCACAGCTGGAAGTTCCTGTTCTCCAGGATCGATCTGATGAAGACCACGAAAAACAACAACTGGCTCCTGAATTCCCGACGCACCCCACCACAAAACTGGAGCCCCTGCGTTTCCGACGGCCGGCCCATGACCCGTGTAAGGCCATCATAGAAACCTCCCCTTATTACATCTACTTCAAGATCATCACCACAGAGGACGCGAGAAAGACGCAGGACAAGGATCTGAAGAGCGTCCTCAGCGAGCTGGTGGTCATTGACGAGGACCTGCCCCGGACCGCCAAGTACCGCCACTTCCGATCCTACGAACAGTGAGAGCAAGGCCTCATGGGAAACTGCGCCGGACGGTGCAATCACTGCGGACTATCTACGGACTATGGACTGTCCCCAGAGCCCAAGAGCCTCCCCTCTAAGACGGACATGACAGGCGCAACCTCGGTAGTCCCAAGCCCCATCCATCATCAGTATTACTCCGCGTCACTGAATATTCCCTCTCATTCCCTTCTTTCTCTGGTTTCCGTCTCATTTGCTGTACAGTAGGCTGCTCCTCCATGCTGCACAGACTTGTTGCCTGCTGTACAATGGACATTCTCTCTGTGCTGCACAGACTTGTATAATCTTCTTGTGTACAGTAAGCTTTCTCTCTTATGAACTTGAATTATCTGCTGTACAGTAGACTGTCTTTTTATGTTACAAAGACTTGTATTATTTTCTGTACAATAAACTTTAAATACTGCGCAGGCTTCTAATATCTGCTGTACAGTGGACTGTCTGTCCATGCTACAGACTTGTATTATCTGATGTACACCAGATTGTCTCTCTATGCTACATAGAATTGTATCATATGCTGCACAGTAGACTGCTTTTCCATGTTACATAGACTTGTGTTATCTTATGGACACTAGAATGATTCTCTGCTGCACAGATTTGTATTATCTGCTGTATAATACTTTCTCTCTTTGCTGCACAGTCTTATACAATCTGTTGTAGAGTGGACTGCCTTGCTAAGCTACCTAGACTTCTAATGTCTGCAGACAACACACATTTCCTCTCGATAACGTAGAGACTGTAATATCTGCTTAACAGTAGCTAGTACAAGTCTGTGCAGCATGGGGTGACAATCTGCTATAGAATAAACTGCTTCTCCATGTTGCACAGATGTGTATTATCTGCTGTACAGCACACTACTTCTCCATACTGCATAGATTTACATTATATGGTATACAATAGATTGTCTCTCCAAGCTGCACATTATTGTATTATATGCTGTACTTCACAGCCTTACTATGCTGTACAGAATGATATTACCTCTTGTACAGTAGGCTGCATCTCCACACTGCACTGACTTGCGTTATATGCATTACCATAGACTACCTCTCCATACTACACATAGTTATATTATCTGCTATACACTAGCTTGCCTTTGCATACCGCACAGACTTGTATTAGCTGCAGTACAGTAGACTGCCTAACGATACTGCATGAGCTTGTATTATCTGCTGTTCAGTAGATTGCATCTCCTTACTGCACAGAATTCTATTATGCAATAGATTGTTTCTCCATGCTGCACATTCTTCTTGTATTTGCTGTACAGTAGACTGCCTCTCCATGCTGTACAGAATTCTATTATCTGCCGTACAGTAGACTGCCTCTCCATACTGCAGAGAATTCTATTAACTGCTGTATAGTAGACTGCCTCTCCATATTGCACAGACTTGTATTACCTACAGTACATTAGAATGCCTCTCCATGCTGTACAGAATTATATTATCTGCTGCACAATAGAATGCCTCTCCATGCTGTACAGGGAACTATAGGCCGGTGAGTCTGATTTCTATACCAGGAAAGAACTTTAAACAATTATTAAAATGTATGTAAGTACCTGGATAACAATGAAGTGATTAACCAGAGTCAGCATGGGTTTGTAACTAATAAGTCATGTCAGACTAACTTAATTTCCTTCTGTGACAGAATCACTGACTGGGTGGATCAGGGAAATGCTGTATAGTATATCTTAACTTCAGCAAGGCTTGTAACAAAGTATCTCACACCATTCTTATTGAAAAAAATGACTAAGTATGGAATTGACAAGGCAACTGTTAGGTGGATTCATAACTGGCTTAGTGATCGGACACAAAGAGTGGTCGGAAATGGCTGCACATCCAGTGGGAAGAATGTATCAAGTGGGGTACCACAGGGCTCTGTCCTGGGCCTTGTATTGTTCAACAACTTTATCAATGATTTAGATGAAGGAATTGAGGGTAAACTGATTAAATTTGCTGATGACACAAAGCTAGAAGGGATAGCTAATACTAGAGAAGAGAGAGCGAGAGGATTCAAAAAGATATAAATAAACTGGAGCAGTTGGCAGCAACTAACAGAATGGTTTTTAATAGTGAAAAATGCAAAGTACTACATCTGGGCAATAAAAATGAAAAAAAGCACAGAAACAGAATGGGAGGAATAGCGCTAAGTAACAGCACTTGTGAAAAAGACTTGGTTATACTAATAGATCACAGACTGAACTTGAGTCAACAGTGTGATGCAGCAGCAAAAAGGGAAAATGCAATTCTGGGATGTATTAATGGAAGTATACAGTCTAGATCACATGAAGTCATTATTACCCTCTACTCCTCTTTGGTCAGACCTCATCTGGAATACTGGGTCCAGTTTTGGGCACATTTTAAAAACGACATCAACAAAGTGGAGCAAGTTCAGAGAAGAGCGACCAGAATGGTGACCGGTCTGCAAACCATGTCCTATGAGGAACAGTTACAGGATTTGGGAATGTTTAGCTGCAAAAAAGAAGACTGAGAGGAGACTTAATAGCTGTCTACAAATATCTCAGGGGCTGTCACATTGTAGAAAGATCATCTTTATTTTCACTTGCACAAGGAAAGACTAGAAGCAATGGGATGAAACTGAATGGGAGGAGACAGATTAGATATTAGAAAAAACTAATTGACAGTTAGGATGATCAATGAGTGGAACAGGCGGCCTCGAGAGGTGGTGAGTTCTCCTTCAATGGAAGTCTTCAAACAGAGGCTGGACAGACATATGTCAGGGATGAATTAGTGACTCCTGCTTTGAGCAGGGGGATAGACCAGATGGCCCAGGAGGTCCTTTCCATCTCTACCATTCTAGGATTCTATGAATTCTATTATCTGCTGTACAGTAGAATGCCTCTCCGTGCTGTACAGAATTCTATTATCTGCTGTACAGTAGAATGCTTCTCCATGTGTTTTGTAATGGATTCAAGAGATTGTAATGAATAAGAAATGCTCACACGAGAATTGAGTAAACTAAACTAAATTTACTTAATAAATGATAAGATTAGACAATAAAGTAAAATAAATACATGTGCATCAAAACAGGCATTATTCATACATTACATTATGGTAGAAGTCCATGCGCCTCTGTGTCCGTGTCTCTCTTTCCTGGATCTGTCCTCTGGCTCCGTTTTTAGCAGGTTTGAGTGAAATGAGTTAAAGATTTGCTCATTGCATATCCTGCACCTGATACTTTGGAAACTGCTATGCAGTTAGCTATCCATGTGGACAGAAGATTCAGAGGCAGACAGAATGAAGAGATGGCTCTTATAATGCTGAACCCTGTCTCTCAGATAGCCCTATCGACAGCGGGGAACCAATGCAACTTGGGGCGATGTCCTCTCATTCCCAGGAGAGGGAGAAGAGGTTCGCTGAAGGTCTATGCTTGTATTGTGCTAAGGCTGACCATTTTATTAAGCAATGCGAGGTTTGCATACAGTGGGGCAAAAAAGTATTTAGTCATTCAGCAATAGTGCAAGTTCCACCACTTAAAAAGATGAGAGGCGTCTGTAATTTACATCATAGGTAGACCTCAACTATGGGAGACAAACTGAGAAAAAAAAATCCAGAAAATCACATTGTCTGTTTTTTTATCATTTTATTTGCATATTATGGTGGAAAATAAGTATTTGGTCAGAAACAAAATTTCATCTCAATACTTTGTAATATATCCTTTGTTGGCAATGACAGAGGTTAAACGTTTTCTGTAAGTCTTCACAAGGTTGCCACACACTGTTGTTGGTATTTTGGCCCATTCCTCCGTGCAGATCTCCTCTAGAGCAGTGATGTTTTTGGCTTTTCGCTTGGCAACACGGACTTTCAACTCCCTCCAAAGGTTTTCTATAGGGTTGAGATCTGGAGACTGGCTAGGCCACTCCAGGACCTTGAAATGCTTCTTACGAAGCCACTCCTTCGTTGCCCTGATGGTGTGCTTTGGATCATTGTCATGTTGAAAGACCCAGCCACGTTTCATCTTCAATGCCCTTGCTGATGGAAGGAGGTTTGCACTCAAAATCTCACGATACATGGCCCCATTCATTCTTTCATGTACCCGGATCAGTCGTCCTGGCCCCTTTGCAGAGAAACAGCCCCAAAGCATGATGTTTCCACCACCATGCTTTACAGTAGGTATGGTGTTTGATGGATGCAACTCAGTATTCTTTTTCCTCCAAACACGACAAGTTGTGTTTCTACCAAACAGTTCCAGTTTGGTTTCATCAGACCATAGCACATTCTCCAAAAACTCCTCTGGATCATCCAAATGCTCTCTAGCAAACTTCAGACGGGCCCGGACATGTACTGGCTTAAGCAGTGGGACACGTCTGGCACTGCAGGATCTGAGTCCATGGTGGCGTAGTGTGTTACTTATGGTAGGCCTTGTTACATTGGTCCCAGCTCTCTGCAGTTCATTCACTAGGTCCCCCCGCGTGGTTCTGGGATTTTTGCTCACCGTTCTTGTGATCATTCTGACCCCACGGGGTGGGATTTTGCGTGGAGCCCCAGATCGAGGGAGATTATCAGTGGTCTTGAATGTCTTCCATTTTCTAATTATTGCTCCCACTGTTGATTTCTTCACTCCAAGCTGGTTGGCTATTGCAGATTCAGTCTTCCCAGCCTGGTGCAGGGCTACAATTTTGTTTCTGGTGTCCTTTGACAGCTCTTTGGTCTTCACCATAGTGGAGTTTGGAGTCAGACTGTTTGAGGGTGTGCACAGGTGTCTTTTTATACTGATAACAAGTTTACACAGGTGCCATTACTACAGGTAATGAGGGGAGGAAAGAGGAGACTCTTAAAGAAGAAGTTACAGGTCTGTGAGAGACAGAAATCTGGATTGTTTGTTTCTGACCAAATACTTATTTTCCACCATAATATGCAAATGAAATGATAAAAAAACAGACAATGTGATTTTCTGGAATTTTTTTACTCAGTTTGTCTCCCATAGTTGAGGTCTACCTATGATGTAAATTACAGACGCCTCTCATCTTTTTAAGTGGTGGAACTTGCACTATTGCTGACTGACTAAATACTTTTTTGCCCCACTGTAAGAAAAAAAAAAAAAGGTCAATCAGAGTATTCCTCCCTTTCGCATTGCATTTTTACGGTCGGCAGGAGTTTCTTTTTCTGGTAGTACTACCTGTTGTGGTCATTCGATTGATTTTCAAGTGATGGTGGATTGTGGTTCTGCACTTAATTTGGTGGATCAACAATTTCTAGACAAGTATAAGATTGATTCTGTACCTTTATCATGCCCTTTTCCTGTAGTGGCGATTGATAACACTCCTCTAGAGCATGGGTGCGTTTCTTGAAAGGTCACCGGGTTTCCACTCACTGTGAATATGGAATACCAGGAATCTTTAGATTTGTTTGTACTTGATAAATTGCCTATTCCAGTCCTGGGGTTATCCTGGTTAAAAATGCACAGTCCTGTACTGGACTGGTCATCAAGTACTCAAGCACGATAAGATCCTGGGGTCAGGAGTGTTAAGGGAAATGTTGTGATGTACACATTGCTGCTGTTGTGAAAAGTGAGCTACCTGAAGCCTTTCAGGATTTCTGGAAAGTATTTTCAGGGGTGGAGTCACAAGCTCTCCCACCTCATAGAGATTACGATTGCGCTATCGAGTTCGTCCCAGGTGCTACTCTACCTAAGAGTCATTTATTTAATCTGACGATTCCCGAGAGGGAGGCCTTAAAGGAATACCTACAGACTAGTTTTGCTGCAGGTCATATAAGACCCTCTAAGTCCCCTGTGGCAGTGGGGTTCTTTTTTGTAAAAAAAAAAAGATGGGGGTCTTAGGCCGTGTCTGGATTTCAGGGAGATTAATAAGATCACTGTGCGCAATCCTTACCCCTTGCCGCTAATTCCGGATTTGTTTAACCAATTAGTTGGAGCTAGATGGTTTTCTAAGATCGATCTCGGTGGGGCATATAATTTGCTGCAGATTAAAGAAGGCGATGAATGGAAGACAGCCTTTAATACCCCAGAAGGTCATTTTGAGTGTCTAGTTATGCCTTTCGGCCTTACAAATGCTCTGGCGTTCTTTCAAAATTTCATTAATGACATCCTGAGGCCGTTGATCGGTAGGAGTGTGATTGTTTATTTGGATGATATTCTGATCTATTCGCCCGATCTGGAGTCACATTGGCAGAGAGTCTGCGAGGTTCTGTAGATTCTGAGAGAAAGCACACTCTGCTAAACTGGAGAAATGCAAGTTGCGGTACAGAAAATTCCTTTTTTTGGGTACTTTGTTTCCAGTGATGGTTTTGAGATGGACCCGGTGAAGGTTCAGGCGGTATTGGAGTGGCCTAGACATGAATGCTTGAAGTCGACTCAGAGATTTTTGGGGTTTGCTAATTATTATAGAAAATTCATAAAGAATTTTCCTGTTATTGCAAAACCCCTTACTGATCTTACTAAGAAGGGTTCCAATACTTTCCAATGGTCCCCGGAGGTTGTTAAGGCTTTTGAGCATCTCAAGGAGAGGTTTAGCTCTGCTCCTGTTTTGATCCAGACAGATGAGACTAAGCCCTTTTTGGTAGAGGTGGACGCCTCATCAGTAGGAGTGGGGGCTGTTCTGTCACAGGAGGGAGAGGATGGGGTGCATCCCTGTGCGTTCTTTTCTAAGAAATTTTCAGAGGCGGAGCTCAATTACGATGTTTGGAACCGAGAATTGCTGGCTATTAAGCTTGCGTTTGAGCATTGGCGACATTTTTTGGAGGGGGTTAGACATCCTATGCAAGTCTTTACTGATCATAAGAACCTGATCTACCTGGATGCTGCTAAACGTTTGAATGCCCGTCAAGCTAGGTGGACATTGTTTTTTGCCCGGTTCCATTTCCCTGTGACATATATCCCTGGGACAAAGAATGTTAAAGCTGATGCTTTGTCTTGAAGTTTCTCCCCAGCGGTTAATACGGAAAAGGAGGAATGTATTCTGCAGAGAGGGGTGGTGGTGGCAGCATTAGGTTCTGAGTTGGAAAATAGCATCCTAGAGGCCCAGAATGCTGCACCGACTAACACTCCGTATGGGAATTTGTGCCTAAAGCCCTGAGGAGAGCTTTGTTTACAGAATGTTATGAGTCTCGTTTGGCAGGTCATCCAGGGATTGCCGAAACAAGAAAGTCGATTGGTCGGAGTTTCTGGTGGCCGGGGTGGCTAAGAGAAATCATCAACTGGGTGCGTCAGTGTACTGTGTGCGCTAGGTCTAAGGCTTCTCATGCTCCGGCGGCAGGGTTGCTTTGCCCATTAGAGGTTCCTAGTTCTCCATGGACGCATCTTGCAATGGATTTTATCACCGATCTTCTGGTCTCTGAGGGTTTTTCTGTCATCTGGGTTGTTGTGGACCGGTTTAGTAAGATGTGTCATCTGGTCCCGTTCAATAAATTACCCTGCACTAAGACACTTGCCACGGCATTTGTGAAAGAGATTGTCAGACTCCATGGTGTTCCCATGGACATTGTCTCCGATAGGGGACCACAGTTTGTGGCTTGCTTTTGGCGTGCCTTTTGTGACAGACTTAAGGTTAATTTGTCATTTTCGTCGGGTTATCATCCGGAGTCCAATGGACAGACCGAGAGGAAAAACCAGGACGTTGAGCAGTTTTTGAGATGTTTTGTAGCGGACAATCAGGAGATGTGGTCAGAATATCTCTCATTAGCTGAGTTTGCTCTCAATAATCATACGTCTTCTTCGGCTGGGTGTTCTCCTTTCTTTTGTTGTACTGGGAAGAATCCATCTTTCGGTCCTTTTTCTAGGATTGGGGGGGCGGTGCCTGAGGATGAGAGTTTTTCTGCAAATTTGGAAAGGTTTGGACCAGTGTGCGCCATAATCTGAAACAAGCTAATAGGAGGTCTAAGAAATATTTTGACGAGAGAAGAAGGGAGGCGAGGTTTGTTGTTGGGGACATAGTTTGGTTGTCCTCTAGGAATCTGCGTTTGAAGATTCCTTAGAAAAAGTTGGGGCCTAAGTTTGTAGGACCCTTCAAAGTGGTTCAGATTGTCAACTTGGCAGCGGTGAGATTAGACATTCCTTCGTCCTGGAAAATTAATTCAGCTTTTCATGTATCTTTGCTGAAGAAAGTTGACATGCCAGAAGAGTTGGCTATGTCGTCTGCTCCTCCAATTGATGAGGACTGCGAGTTTGAGATTTCACGCATTCTTGATTCCAGGTGGCATAGAGGAGGGTTGCAGTATCTTGTGTCCTAGAAGGGTTTCGGCCCCGAGGACAACTCCTGGGTGAAAGCTGTGGACGTCTCAGCCTCAAGGTTAATTAAGGCTTTTCACAGATTTCCGAATAAGGCCCGGCCTAGAGGATCCGGGGGATCCTCGTTAAAGGGGAGGAACTGTTAGAATCTGTATAGTTTGTGACTATCAGCCATTTTCTTGTGGTTTTCTGGCTGCTGTTTTTTTCCCTCTGGTGCTGGGTTTGTCTTGGGTCAGCTGATTGTATCACTCTTTATTACCCAGCACCTGCCTCCCATTCCTTGCTGGACAACAGTGTTAATCCGTTAGAGTTCTGGCTAGGTGCTTTGATAGTTTTCTGTGTTTGATATTGTGCAGTTCTGGGACCTCTGGTTCTGCTATATTTAGTTTCTGTTTTCACTTTATTTCTGCAGCCTTCTCTGTATTTTCTACTGGGAGGTGACCTGTTTTATACCCAGTCCTTAGATCTTTTAGGTATCTCCTTCCCCCTATCTAAAGGGTGTGAAGGAACAAATTATGAAAGGTTCTCCATTTTGTGCTTTTCGACTCCATTTTCTTGTTGCTTAAAGATAAATTCTGTTATTTAATTAGGTAAAAGGTTACAGCTGCCATGAAGTAACTTTATCTTGTTGTTCACAAGCCTGGTATGCAACTAGGCTATGGTTCATAATTGTAAGAACAGGTACCACTGATACATAGCTTAAAGACAAGTACCGGGAAAATACAGTTAGGTCCATATATATTTGGACAGAGACGACATTTTTCTAATTTTGGTTATAGACATTACCACAATGAATTTTAAACAAAACAATTCAGATGCAGTTGAAGTTCAGACTTTCAGCTTTCATTTGAGGGGATCCACATTAAAATTGGATGAAGGGTTTAGGAGTTTCAGCTCCTTAACATGTGCCACCCTGTTTTTCAAGGGACCAAAAGTAATTGGACAATTGACTCCAAGGCTATTTCATGGGCAGGTGTGGGCAATCCCTTTGTTATGTCATTCTCAATTAAGCAGATAAAAGGCCTGGAGTTGATTTGAGGTGTGGTACTTGCATTTGGAGGGTTTTGCTGTGAAATAAACATGCGGTAAAAGGAGCTCTCCATGCAGGTGAAACAAGCCATCCTCAAGCTCTGAAAACAGAAAAAACCCATCCGAGAAATTGCTACAATATTAGGAGTGGCAAAATCTACAGTTTGGTACATCCTGATAAAGAAAGAAAGCACTGGTGAACTCATCAATGCAAAAAGACCTGGGCGCCCATGGAAGACAACAGTGGTGGATGATCGCAGAATAATCTCCATGGTGAAGAGAAACCCCTTCACAACAGCCAACCAAGTGACCAACACTCTCCAGGAGGTCGGCGTATCAATATCCAAATCTACCATAAAGAGAAGACTGCATGAAAGTAAATACAGAGGGTTCACTGCACGGTGCAAGCCACTCATAAGCATCAAGAATAAAAAGGCTAGACTGGACTTTGATAAAAAACATCTAAAAAAGCCGGCACAGTTCTGGAAGAACATTCTTTGGACAGATGAAACCAAGATCAACCTCTACCAGAATGATGTAAAGAGAAAAGTATGGTGAAGGCGTGGTACAGCTCATGATCCAAAGCATACCACATCATCTGTAAAACACGGTGGAGGCAGTGTGATGGCTTGGGCATGCATGGCTGCCAGTGGCACTGGGTCACTAGTGTTTATTGATGATGTGACACAGGAATGAATTCTGAGGTCTTCAGAGCCGCCATACTGTGTGCTCAGATCCAGCCAAATGCAACCAAACTGATTGGTCGTCGTTTCATACTACAGATGGACAATGACCCAAAACATAAAGCCAAAGCAACCAGGAGTCTATTAAAGCAAAGAAGTGGAATATTCTTGAATGGCCAAGTCAGTCACCTGATCTCAACCCAATTGAGCAGCATTTCACTTGTTAAAGACTAAACTTCAGACAGAAAGGCCACAAACAGGGGCGTAACGACCGCGGTCGCAGCGGTCGCCATTGCGACCGGGCCCCGCAGGTCAGGGGCCCCGGGCCGGCAGGTCAGGGCAGGGCCGGGCTGGACATCGGGCACTTCTGGCAAATGCCAGAAGAGCCGATGCCAGTAGTGGGCCGCTGCACTGTTCCTCCCCCCCCCCGCCGCCGCCGCCGCCGCATTTAACTATACCGGCGTCTATGACACCGGTATAGTTCAATGCAATGATGGAGGAGAGCGTCACCTGACGCTCCCTCTCCCATCATTCCCCGCTCTGCCTCTGACAGTACACTGCGGGTGCGCGATGATGTCATATCATCGCGCACCTGCAGTGTCCTGGGCAGACTGCAGCCACCAGGAGCAGCGCGGGCAAAAGGAAAGGTGAGGAGAGTTTTTTTTTTTCATTTTCACCGGACTGTGGGGCCATTATCGGGGGGGGGGGGGGGGATGAGATGCGGGCTGTGCTCTATATACCCCTGTGCTGGCTGTGCTCTATATACCCCTGTGCTGGCTGTGCTCTATATACCCCTGTGCTGGCTGTGCTCTATATACCCCTGTGCTGGCTGTGCTGCATATACCCCTGTGCGGGCTGTGCTGTATATACCCCTGTGCGGGCTCTGCTGTATATACCCCTGTGTGGGCTCTGCTGTATATACCCCTGTGCGGGCTGTGCTCTATATACCCCTGTGCGGGCTGTGCTCTATATACCCCTGTGCGGGCTGTGCTGTATATATCCCTGTGCGGGCTCTGCTGTATATACCCCTGTGCGGGCTGTGCTGTATATACCCCTGTGCGGGCTGTGCTGTATATATCCCTGTGCGGGCTCTGCTGTATATACCCCTGTGCGGGCTGTGCTGTATATGCAGCGCCCCAGAGTCCTGGTCGTTGCGAGCTAAGGGTGCTATTCATTAGGCCACTCCCCACCATAGTGGGTAAACTGGGGGTCAGGCAGGAAGTTAGAGAGAACGCTGACGGGATTGAACGGAGCAACACCCTGTGGCAGGGAGAGACTGTAGGGTCTCTGCCAGGGGTGGGATCCTGGCAGAGGCTTGGCATTGAAAGAACGTAACGGGTCCGCGCAGGCTCCTGGAAGCGGCGGGACTCAAGAAAGGACTAGAAGCGAGATAGATTGTGCTGAGTGAGAAACGAAGTCAAGCGAAAGGAGATACCAGTGAGGGTTGTGCTGAAAGAGGCAGCACCTTACTGAGGCGCACTACCGGTGGCCGGAACGCCGAGGAGGTAAAGAGTTTCAAGCCATACCTCAGACCTACGGCAGGGCAGTTAGCTTTAGGCGGACTGTCTCACGCATCACCCAGGAAGGCAAAGGGGGGTACCAACAGGAGAGGGGCGCAGATAGAGTCCCGGAAGATCTCCGAGCCTCCCCGTCATACGGGTGCGTTCCTACCATAGTATCTGGAGGGACGAGGAAGATCATTGCGAATTAAGTTGTTGTGAGGGAACACGAGAAACAGACACAACAGTTGTGGGGTACTTTCCGTAAGCACAGCAGGGAAGGACTGCAACACATAGCGCTAGAAGGAAGGCACCGATTTCCACCTGCAAGGAGAGCTCTGGAAGTGCCATTGGACCGGCCGGACTTGCGCAGCCTGGTGAGCCGTATTCTGGACTGAGGACCCAGAGAGCTTCAGTAAAGAGGTAAAGAGACTGCAACCTGGTGTCCTCGTTATTTACCGCGACCTGCACCCCACAACTGCACCGCTACACCGTTACTACACCACTTATTGCACCGGACGTCCCCCACTGACAGACAGGGCCACGGACCGGGTCTAGCCACCGTGACAACCCCAGGACTGAGACCTAGAGGCCCGGCTCCGGGTACCCCTCGGCCCTGCGGCGGTGTGGGGGCGCTCCAACTTGGCGTCACGAACAGGATCTACTTAAGCCTGAAGAATCGGGTCATGTGTGCCTAGAGACTGTGATTTGTTGTGCTTGGACTGTACTTTATTGAGAGAACTGTGTGCCACTGCTTGCCGTTGAGAGTTCGCGCCAAAATCCGCCGCCATTGCAGCGCTGAGAAGAGCGCAGGAAGAGAAGAGGGGCGTGGAGTGGGCGTAGACGAGCTGCAGAGCGCGAACAACAATGGCCGCCCAGTCTAAGTATTTCTGTGTCCTGAGGACGTGCCCGTCAACAGCCGAGGTACGCCTCCTGATCCTGGTTGGAGGGTGGAGACCATGGGGACGGGGCCGCCCACGAAAGAGACCGCGGGAAGAAAACGCGGAAGAGGAGAAAAAGATGGCGACATCCAGAGTGCCACGCGGAGCTGACCCGGCTCGGCCTGAGGATACGCAGCCTGAGGTAGCCTCAGGGACGCCCACACTGCGGGGTTCGGCCTTGGCAGGGCCACCGATGGGACGACCCCCTCCGCCGATGTCCGCGGAGTGTGCGGCTGCAGCCGAGACCCGACAGCTGGCACGCCGCCTAAAGGTTGACACCCGTGTGCTAGCTCGGATGGGGCAGCCAACAGAAATCCGCCTGTCCCCAGTGTCCCTTGCTCCTTCCCACCTGGCCGCATCCGAAGATACACCACCGACGCCGGACTTGAAAATAATCCCGGATGCGGAACACTACCGGCGTCCGATGGCAGCCTGGCGGAGCCGGCCCCAGCCCGCTGAGCAGATTGACCTGGTAAGCCCCCCAGAGATCCCACCGTCGCACTGGGGTGTAGTGGTGGCCTTCAATCCCCAGTCTGGACGGGGAATAATCCAGGAGATCGGGGAGCCACTACAGGTCCGTGTGGATCGGATAGAGGTGGAACCAAGCAGCGGGAGGTTTGATTGCAACTTAGAGCCAGGTGATGCTGTCACCTACACGCGGTGGAGGAGGGCCGCGGGTGAGACGGGCTGGATAGCCCGAGGCGTGCAGCGATGCGTTGCCCTCCAGGCTGCTGCAGGAGCACCGGAAGACGATACTCCGGCGAGGAAAGCTGCAGAGCCCGGTCCCGCGGAACCATCAGAAGCTCGACCTCACCGTGCCCCGGGGGAACGTGTACGGTTACCGACCAAGAGGATCTCCCAGCGGGGGATTCTGGCACTGCTGGGACCGGAACGACGCCCTGGCTCACCAGAACGATCTGTTGGTTTGGTGAGGCCGGAGAGAAGACCCCCCGCCACATCTCAACGGTAAAGTAATACCACTGAAAAATGTAAATAGTTAACTGTTCATTCCTTTAACTGTTCCTGTTTGCTACTAAACCCGTCTAGGGTTAAAGGTGACCCCTTTGTTGACCCGGGGTCACTGTTGTTTCCTGAAGTTTATACAGTTTTAAAAAAAAGAAAACTGCAGAAATCATGAACTGCGCATGATTCAAACTCTCCCTTGTAAAAAAGTTGCACCTTCTTAAAGGTGCTCCCTACTGGTTTTAGCCAAAAGACACTTTGCGAAGATTCCTTCTCTACTGGGTTTAGTTAAAGACACTTTGCGAAGAAACCTTTCCTACTAGTCCTAGTTAAAGACACTTTGTGAAGATCCCGGGCTGGAACTTTGCATAAGACTGGTAGGCTGAGAAGACGAGCTACCTCAGAAAGACTTGGTCCCCTCTTAAAGGGGATGTGACGAAGTAAATTTGAAAGAGATACTGTTACCAAACAGTAATGTGATAATGATGCCTTGAAAAAGAAAATGTAACTGTTTTACATGCCGAGTTATATGTGTTGAAGTTGTTGAAATGTGAAATCTGAATAATGTTTTGTAGAAAGGAAAGATGCAGAGAGCCCGTAGGGGTAGATGTAGAAGCCTGCATAGTTGAAAGTAAAAGAAGTAATAATGAAGGTGAGGATAGAAGGTAAACCCCGCGTCCCCATTGAAAAGTTACTTTGTTACTAAGGACAGAGAGTGAACCCGTAGGGGTTAGAGAGTGAGTCCTTAAAGGAGCCGAGTAGAGCGGGCTCAAAGTTCTTTAAATGAAAGGAATGTTATGTCTATACTGTGTATAGTAGCGAAAGGCAGTAGGCCCTGGCTGAACGGGGCGGTCCTGTAAAAGAAAGGAGAGGCAGTAGGTCTGGTGCCGTAGGGACAGGCGGTCCTGCAGGTTCACAAGAAGGAGAATGTAAAGTTGAAATGCCTTATAATGTGATTATAGGAAGGCCTTTGATAGACTAAGAGTGTGAGTTTCTTAAAGGCAATGTTAAGTTATTGTTCTAAAAATTGCACTAAGTAGAATACCCGGTTGGGTAACAGAAGTTATTTATGCTCTGTAATTTATAATGTTGATTATGTTTGTAACGTTAAAAGTGTCCTCACCTCCCATAAAGGGAAGCCTACTTAAGTATACTTACTGTTATTTGCACTCAACAAAATTGTATGTCTTTTTGCTAACCTGTATTGTTGTTTTTCTTCCCAGTCCCGGAGTACTGTGTTTAACCAGGGGGGAGTGCAGCGCCCCAGAGTCCTGGTCGTTGCAGTATCATGGCTCAGCCACTAAGGGGGGCCATGGTGCGTTCGATGGCACTGAAGGAGTTCTCTGAGCAGGTATCACAGTCACCAATACATTTCACAGCTGGGCCTCCGGGGGGAGCTAAGGGTGCTATTCATTAGGCCACTCCCCACCATAGTGGGTAAACTGGGGGTCAGGCAGGAAGTTAGAGAGAACGCTGACGGGATTGAACGGAGCAACACCCTGTGGCAGGGGGTGTTGTGAAGGGAGAGACTGTAGGGTCTCTGCCAGGGGTGGGATCCTGGCAGAGGCTTGGC